>NC_084830.1:50093158-50415908 GCF_033115175.1 Lepus europaeus
ATAAGTGCATTTAATGCAACCTCTGAATTTAGTCTATTCGCATACACTAATTATTATAAATTGAAGCTATGTCTTAAAGATAAGACCGAATGTCATCTGAGATGCTTACATATAGAGATTATTGTTTTCCTTCATCATTTAGCCATCATTTTTGATATCAGCTATATAAAGTTTTTTTAAAAATATTGATTTGATAACTTGAATCATTGTCAGTCTTCATATAATTCTCTTAAAATGAAAGTCTCTGCAAATAAATCTTGCTTTTAAATACAAAAAATTAATAATTTTAAGGGATTATAAACTCAGGATTTGTAACCATTTCATATAATCCTTTTTTTCAATTACTCTTTGTCTTATCAGGATGGGCAGTCTGAAGATGTGTTGGTTTGGAGAAAAGTGGACATTAAACTGTCTTTTCTCAGCCTCAGAGTCTAAAACCAAACATATCCTTGATTTTTCCTCTTCTTGTTGACTTAATAAGCTCTTATTAGACAATGATACAAACTGCCTTGTTGGTTTTATGGTAGAATCGTCAATGTCTGTTCTTTTTACATGTTTAGATGTGTATCACTCCTTATATAAACACTTCATAACAATTAAAATAGGGTCAGTAATCTTATTTATTTGATACTATATTATTTTAACTTTTAGAAATTTTTGAAAGAGCAGTTTATATGAAATGTACCTTCATTTAAAGGAGAGTGCAATTTGTGTGGTTAATGACTTTTTGATAACTGAAAGTTACATCATACACCAGTCTTAGCTTCATTAACCCATCTCCTTTTGCAAATATAATACAAGAAATTCACTGAAGTGTGTTTCCCATTTGCTGAAGTTACACCCTAATGAGTTGTAATCAATTTCCCAAGCAGGAAAATGATCACTTAATAGAAATTCCCTTCATTTTGTTGCCTCTTTGATGTGAGGTGCCTATCTCTGTTATATTTGTGCAAAGTTCTGAATTAAAAAACAAAATAGCTCCACAGGACCCAGCTAATACAGTACCTTCATCCCCCCGGTGATGAGCATTGTTGATGGTACATGCAAGGCAGCGTTTTGTCTATTCTGGGCAGTATAAATTTAATGTGTTGTTTTCAAGTATGTCATGTGTCCAGATGCCACAACAATCTGTGCCTTAAAATAAAAGTAAATAAAATATTTGTAGATTTTTTTGTGCAGATCGAGAGGTTTGTGATATGATTATGTTTGAATTAACTCATTCTATTGAGTTTCTGGAACAAGTGTATTGTTTTTGGATAGCAGTTATAAACATTTTACAGTGTAAGCTTCTACCACTCTGTCACCCTCACCACCTACTCCTTGCTTACTTCTTCTAGATTGCCTATTTTAGTTAATGACATTACCATCTGTTTATCCAATATTTTACCTACTATGGCCCATGAACCACCTGAATTTGAAAACTCTGGCAGGGAGCTAGTGCTTGTTGGAAATGCTTCTTCTGCAGCCCCACCCAACTGCACTATTTCTGAAGGATTATGCCTTGTTCTTTGTATTTTAACTAATGATCACTCAAGTGGAAAAATACTGTTACTTCCATTTTTCTCCTACTTCATACCCCCTATTCAGGCTGTTTGCAAATCTAAGAGGTCAGTAACCAAATTTTTCTACTTGCTGTGTCACTTCCTAAGTGGATTACCTTTGTAATTTAGCAAGATTCTCTATATTCTATCCTATCAATTATCTTCAAACTTCTCAGTCTTTCTAATCTTATTAAAAAGTATCTGATTGGGGGCCAGCGCCGTGGCTCACTTGGCTAATCCTCTGCCTGTAGCACCGGCATCCCATATGGGTGCCAGGTTCTAGTCCTGGCTGCTCCTCCTCCAGTCTAGCTCACTGCAGTGACCTGGGAAGGCAGGAGAGGATGGCCTGGGTGCCTGCACCTGCGTGGGAGACCAGGAGGAGGCACCTGGCTCCTGGCTTCAGATTGGTGCAGCACCGGCTGTTGCAGCCATTTTGGGGGTGAACCAATGGAAGGAAGACCTTTCTGTCTCTCTCTTTCACCGTCTAACTCTATCTGTCATAAATAAAAATAAAAAAATAAAGTATCTGATTGGGTTACCACATTGTACAAAACCCTTTGATGGCTTCCTGGTGAATTCTAAAAACCTGAAAATGTCCGCTGATCATTAGAGTTTCTGCATTAGAGTTTCATGCTGCCCCAACTAGGCTTTGCCAGCCACCAGAACTGAAGCAGCTGAGTCTCTTCTCAGGTGTCACATCTACTTCTGACAAGGTACAGGAGAAATCAGCTGTGAGCTTGTTAAACAGAAAATCAGTAATCAGTATTTCTCAAACTTTCGTGGTCAGCAATTACCTAGGATATCTAAAAACAAAGCAACTGACCACCTATGGTCCTTCATCCCTGAGTTTCTGATTCAGTAGGACATTGGTGGAACCCAGGAATCTGCATTTTAATGAGTAGATCAGGCAACTCAGATGCTGGTGATAGGTTGATAAATGCTGTCCTAGAGCCTCTAGTTATTCCTGGTGAATAGATGTGCCTGTCTAGATCACTGGGATTTGAGGCTCTTATCTGAGGTGCTGAATTTCAGTCTGCCAACTGTACCTAGCGGACCTGGGGTATCCCCATTTTACAAAGGATACAACTGATGCCAGTAGAGCTAAGTACTCAGTGCAGTTTTGAGATAAAGCTGATTCAAGATGTTACACTTTCCTGTTACCTTTGCTCATTTCCCAAGATGACATCCTTATTCATATGTTCTTTCATCACTATGCCCATGTTATACTGTAGGATTTTGGATTGTTTCATGGATCATTCTCTTGCCATTCTCTTCCCTTCCTATACTTGTAATTTTCCTTATATTCCCCTTGACCTCCATCACTCTCAATCACTTACTATTATTTTTACCTTGCCATTAATTGAAACCCAGTTCTTCTCTTAGGCACCATTTCACTAAAGCCTTCTTAAACGGAAATCTTATTTCTTTAACTCTCCAGTACCTGTGGATCATGAGTTTGGTTGTTATCTTAATTTTCTCTCACCATTTCCAGGTCCATTTGCATTTCCATGAGTATGAAAACAAATGAGACAACTTAAACAAAAAGCCTGTCTCCTTTGAGACAGATATATTTTTCTTTTTATTGTTACTTGTGCATATCCAGGTCTCTCATCAGTCTTCCTAATTCAGAGTCTTTTGGTCTACTAGTAAAAATCCTGCCACCATTTGGGGTGCCTTTATTGTATGATACCTTACATGTATGATGTATGTGTTATCCTGCTCAATACAATACAAAAGATGAGTGAAATGAAGAGATTTTTTTTTAAAAAAAAAATTGACACTCCATTGGACCAACTAACCAAAAAAAAAGAGAGGGAAGACCAAAATCAACAAAATTAGAGATGTAAAAGGAAATTTAACAGCAGATACCACTGAAATAAAAAGAATCATCAGGAATTACTCCAAAGAACTGTATGCCAATGAATTGGGAAACCTAGCAGAATGGTTAGATTCCTAGACACATACCACCTACCAAAATTGAGTCATGAAGAAATAGAAAATTTAAACAGACCAATAACCAAGATGGAGATTGACTCAGTAATAAAGACCCTCTCAACAAAGAAAAGGCCAGGACCAGACAGCTTCACTGCTGAATTCTACCAGACAGTTAAAGAAGAACTAATTCCAATGCTTCTCAAGTTATTCAAAGCCATTGAAAGGGAGGAAATCCTCCCAAGCTCCTTCTGTGAGCTTGCATCACCTTAATTCCTAAGCCAGAAAAAGATACAACAAAGAGAAAGAGAACTATAGACCAATAACCCCAATGAACATAGATGAAAAAATCTTCAACAAAATATTAGCTTATTGAATTCAACTACACATCAGAAAGGTCATTCATATGGGATAAGTGGGATTTATCCCTGGTACGCCAAGATGGTTCAACATTCACAAATCAATAAATGTGGTACATCACATTGAAAAACTGAAGAACAAAACCATATGATGCCTTCTCTCCCTTTTTGATTCTATCAGTTAGTAGTAGCAGACACTTGTCTTGTTTGTGTGATCCCTTTGACTCTTAGACCTATCAGAGCCATCAATTGTGAACTGAAATTGATCACTTGGACTAGTGAGATGGCATTGGTACATGCCACCTTGATGGGATTGTATTGGAATCCCCTGGCACGTTTCTAACTCCACCATTTGTGGCAAGTCCGATTGAGCATGTCCCAAATTGTACATCTCCTCCCTCTCTTTTTCCACTCTTAAATTTAACAGGGATCACTTTTCAGTTAAAATTTAAGCACCTAAGAATAATTGTGTGTTAATTACAGAGTTCAACCACTAGTACTAGAACAACAACAAAAGAAGGACAACAAATGCTAAAAAGGATAAAGTATTACATTGTACATCTAAAGTCAGGACAAGAGTTGATCAGGTCATTGTTTCTTATAGTGTCCCTTTCACTTCAACAGGTTTCCCCTTTGGTGTTCAGTTGTCACCGATCAGGGAAAACAAATGATATTTGTCTCTTTGGGACTGGCTTAATTCACTCAGCATGATGTTTTCCAGATTCCTCCATCTTGTTGCAAATGACTGGGTTTCATTGTTCCTTACTGCTGTATAGTATTCTATGGAGTACAGTTCCATAATTTCTTTATCCAGTCTACTGTTGATGGGCATTTGGGTTGGTTCCAGGTCTTAGCTATTGTGAATTGAGCTGCAATAAACATTAATGTGCAGATGGCTTTTTTATTAGCCAAATTAATTTCCTTTGGGTAAATTCCAAGGAGTGGGATGGCTGGGTTGTATGGTAGGGTTATGTTCAGGTTTCTGAGGAATCTCCAGACTGACTTCCATAGTGGCTTAACCAGTTTGCATTCCCACCAACAGTGGGTTAGTGTCCCTTTTTCCCCACATCCTCTCCAGCATCTATTGTTGGTAGATTTCTGGATGTGAGCCATTCTCACCGGGGTGAGGTGAAACCTCATTGTGGTTTTGATTTGCATTTCTCTGATTGCTAGTGATCTTGAACACTTTTTCATGTGTCTGACGCCATGAACAGGAGTGTCAAATTGTTAAGTCAGCAACAGGAATCATTGTGTACTTATATCCCATGTGGGATCTGTCCTTAATGTGTTGTCTAATGTGCAGTGATGCTATAACTAGTACTGAAACAGTATTTTTACACTTTGTGTTTCTGCGTGGGTACAAACTGATGAGATCTTTACTAATTATATACTGAATCGATCTTCTGTATATAAAGAGAATTGGAAATTAAAAAAAAAAAAACCTGGTGTTAAATTGGAAATGGCATAGAAAATTAATTAATTTAAAAAAAATATTATGTAGGATCTCTGTCTTTAACGTGCTGTACACTGTTATTTAATGCTATAACCAGTACTCCAACAGTATTTTTTTTTCACTTTGTGTTGCTATATGGGGGAAAACTGTTGAAATCTTTACCTAATATATACTAAACTGATCTTTTGTATATAAAGAGAATTGAAAATGAATCATGATGTGATTGGAAGAGGAGAGGGAGCTGGAAAGGGGAGGGTTGCGGGTGGGAGGGAAGTTATGGGAGGAGGGAAGCCATTGTAACCCATAAGCTGTACTTTGGAAATTTATATTCATTAAATAAAAGTTTAATAAAAAAAAAGTTTATGGGAGAAGTACTCGCTTAGAAAAAAGCAAGATACAAAGTAATTTCTGCCACAGACATATTTTCCAGATGATCAAAAGTAGCTTCTCTTTGTAAAGAGCAAATTCTCCAATAAAGGCAATGTCCTCTTCAAAAAAAAAAAAAAAAAAAAGCACTTATGATGTTCAGTAGATATAGAGAAAGTATTTGATAAAATGCAACATCCTTTCAATGATGAAAACCTTAAGCAAAATAAGTATAGAAGGAACATTCCTCAACACAGCTAAGGCAATTTATGACAAACCCACGACCAGCATCCTATTGAAGGGGGAAAAGCTGGAAGCATTCCCCCTGAGATACAGAACCAGACAAGGATGCCCACTCTCACCATTGCTGTTCAATATATTCCAGGAAATATTAGCCAGAGCCATTAGGCAAGAAAAAGAGATCAAAGGATACAAATTGGAAAGGAGGAAATCAAACTAACTCTATTTGCAGATGACATAATTCTATATATAGGGGGATCCAAAAGACTCCACTGAGAGACTATTGGAACTCATAAAAGAATTTGGTGAAATGGCAGGATATAAAATCAACACAGAAAAATCAGTAGGCTTTGTCTGCACAGACAGTGCCATGTCTGAGAAAGAACTTTCAAAATCAGTCCCATTCACAATAGCTCCAAAAAGAATTAGATGTCTTGGAATAAATTTAACCAAGATGCCAAAGGTCTCTGATGAAAATTATAAAACAATAAGAACTGAAATAGAATGAGTTATTTAAAATGGAAAAATCGTCCATGTTCATGGATTGGAAAAATCAACATCATCAAAGTGTCTGTTCTACAAAAAGCAATTTACAGAGTCTATGCAATCCCAATAAAAATACCAACAACTTTGTTGCAGATGTAGAAAAAGATGATATTAAAATTCATGTGGAAAACACAGGAGATCCCTAATAGCTAAAACAATCTTATACAACAAAAACAAATTCAGAGACATCACAATACCTGATTTCAAGACCCTACTACAGAGCATTTATCATCAAAACAGCCTGATACTGGCACAAAAACAGACTTGTCGTCCAATAGAATAGAACAGAAACTCCAGAAATCAATTCATGCATCTACAGTCAACTTATCTTTGACAAAGGAGTTAAAATCAATCCCTGGAGTAAGGACAGTATCTTTAGCAAATGGTCCTGAGGAAACCAGATCTCACATGCAGAAGTATAAAACTAGACCCATACCTTATACCTTACAAAAAAATTTTACTCAAAACAGATCAAAGACCAGTTGGAAGACTTTTGTTTATTTAATGAGCAATTTTGAATTTTTAATACTCTGGAAGCAGCGAATGTGTTGTTAAGGTCAGGAACTAATATCTTATTTGCTCATGATATCTCCAATATGAGGTTCTATTTTCATGATTGGTGTTCAATTTTGGTTTGGCTGTAACTAAGTTATCTTTCCTGCCTAATTATAAGTTTATGCTTAACTAAGAGTTTTCTTAATTAGGGTATTACTTTCAGACTTAAAAAATGAGATAATTATTGTTTTGTGTGGCTATGGGTTGAATTTTTTTAATAACCTGTCTTTTGATATGTATTTAAATGTCACAGTCTGGATTTAATGCTTTTCCTGGTAGCAAAGACATATGTGAAGGCTTTGGGTTTCTTATTTCTTTACTTGTTCTTTCTAGATTTCATAAAAATGGTATAAATGAGCAATAAAATAACTTGGTTGGAATGTGATTGAATATAATACTACATTTGTTTGTTTTTAAAGGTCACATATTATGTTTAAAAATACATGTAGCAAATTGCTCTGTAAAATCCAGGTTAAGAAAGTGTACTAAAAACACAAATGCTATCTTTAATTATAAAAGTCCTAAGGACTCCTAAAGAGTGTAAAGTTTTAATTAACTGAAAAATTAGCTATGAATTATTTTAATATGCAGTTTTGGTATTAAATAAAATTAGCATTTTTCTACTTTAAATATGTGTTATCAAGTTTCAAGAATGCTAAAAACTTCTCTGATGATTTAATCTGAAATCATTCCTACAGCAAAATTCATAAATAATAAATATTATCTTATTAATCCATATTTTAATTTATCTGGGTCTCAGAGCAAGTTAGTTCCTCAGGGAATGCAGTGTTCTTTATAAAAGAAGGTGATGAGACATAATCTCTAAGGGATTAAATTGTGAAAACAATCTTGGTATTGTACATGCTAATATAAATCTGTTATTCCCTTTCCGCATCTATCACAACACATTTTAAATTGTGGCTGATCTTGTATGCAAATAGCTGTCTTATTAGAAATTGTAGCTGTATGTGCTAATGTCTCCCTGGATTTCTTGGGAGTCGGCTATCTAACTATCAAAGCAATAGAAATGAATGATGATTACTGAAAGGCTTTGAAGAACAAAGAAAAGTCAGAACATTTTAGAGGTTCTAGATGTCTGAGGCCTTGACAGTTTTCACCATACAGATGAATTTATCTTTAGATCAATTAAAATATTCCAATGTGTTTATTCGTAAAGTAAAATATATTCCATCTTGGGTTTTTTTCAGTTAATGAAATGTAAGTCACTTGCACTTGTGTGAAATATGTATCCCATCGGCATTTTTACTTTTGTTATTTAGTAAAATGGTTTTTTTGTTTAAACAATAGAATAATTTCAAAGGAGAAAAATAGAGTTTAAAATTTTGATGGTTACCAATCACTAAAATAATTAGCGACAAAAACTTAAAACCAGGCCAGCGCCGCGGCTCACGAGGCTAATCCTCCGCCTTGCGGCGCTGGCACACCGAGTTCTAGTCCCGGTCGGGGCACCGATCCTGTCCTGGTTGCCCCTCTTCCAGGCCAGCTCTCTGCTGTGGCCTGGGAGTGCAGTGGAGGATGTCCCAAGTGCTTTGGCCCTGCACCCCATGGGAGACCAGGAGAAGCACCTGGCTCCTGCCATCGGATCAGCGCGGTGCGCCGGCCGCAGCGCGCTTACCGCGGCGGCCATTGGAGGGTGAACCAACGGCAACGGCAAAAAGGAAGACCTTTCTCTCTGTCTCTCTCTCTCACTGTCCACTCTGCCTGTCCAAAAAAAAAAAAAAAAAAAAAAAAAATTAAAAAACTTAAAACCAGAAACTGTGTGATATAACTCCATGATTGAAATTCTTAGGGCCGGTGCCATGGCTCAACAGGCTAATCCTCTGCCTGCGGTGCCAGCACACCGGGTTCTAGTCCCGGTTGGGGTGCCAGATTCTGTCCCGGTTGCCCCTCTTCCAGGCCAGCTCTCTGCTGTGGCCCGGGAGTGCAGTGGAGGATGGCCCAAGTGCTTTGGCCCTGCACCCCATGGGAGACCAGGAGAAGCACCTGGCTCCTGCCATTGGATCAGCGTGGTGCGCCGGCCGTGGCGGCCATTGGAGGGTGAACCAACGGCAAAGGAAGACCTTTCTGACTCTCACTGTCCACTCCACCTGTCAAAAAAAAAAAAAAAAAAAGGAAATTCTTAGTTTTTTATTCAGAGATATTATGCTTATAGAATATGTCTGTTCATATGGTATAGACCCTTATAAAAATTTAGATTCTTTAGCTTATATTTTATAATTTATTAAAATAAATTTCCACTAAGTAAAATTCAGTTCCCTTTGTTGAAATAATAGTCTTAAAAGATCCTTTACTTTTTAAATTTACTACAGGTAATTAACTAATAAAATATTGGCCTCTGAAATGTCTCTGCTGACATGTTGGCTTTAATGATTGATAAGGAATTGGGGAAGTACAGAGAGTAACCATTTTAGCAGACAGTACTAGTAATTTTCATTTTCTTTTTGCAAACTTAAGAATATCACATAAAAGCAAAGAACAAATCTAAATTGTAAAGGGGCTATTATCACATGTTTGTTCATTTACACTAACTTCTCTCCTAAAATCGTGATATCTTTCTTAGCCCCACATAGTTAAGATTAAGATATCTTGATTTCTTTTTACAATTAATAAATGTAAACACCATGCAAATTAAATGGCTATATGAATAAATTATAACAGAATTATTTTAATTCTTAAGTAATAACACATGTAATGACAGGAATAGGAGATATCTTGGTTTCATGTATAAAATTTAAGTTTAAATCAAAAGTAATGGTTTATTAGATATGAAGACTTAATATACTTGACTTTCGCCTCTTTGTACATTCATAGAAATTTCTATAACACTATAATTATTATTAAAATATGTTTTATCTGAATTTATAATTTTCATATATATATGTAGAATTTTTTAAGTGAGAACAACTTTTCTTATATCGAGTGTTATCACTACTATTTCTGTGAGGATTTATATATAGATAAATCAATTTGATCTGAATAAATTTCAAGTGCATTTGGCATATGAGAGTCTTAATAATTCACATTAGAGCAATTACAGTTTGATAAGTGCTTCAGTAAATGGAGAATTCTGTACATACATGTTTTAGTTAGTGATGCCAGCCACTGTAACAAATAGATATAAAATGCTACAGGTTTATTTCTTTGCTCATAGCTATATGAAAGAAAAATATTATGCTTGTGTTGCTCTACTCCATCTAATCTTTCAAGTCCCAGGCTGTCATAGGATTGGCCATCTTTATTATATCATTTCCAAATTCACTCTTGAGATCATCTCATTTCAGCTAGATGAACAAATACACATGGAAAGTTTTAATAGGTCAGCTCTAAAAGTAAAAACATTAATTTGCTCACAATGTGTTGGCTAAAAATCAGTAATGTACCCACAGCTACCATCAAAGGAAGTTGAGAAATGTAGCCAACTGTGTCCAGCAATAAAAGGATAATATATTTTAGTGAGCAATCAACAATCTTTGCTGTTACTCATCCACCTGGCCTTAAAAGAACTATGTCTATTCCTTGTCCTGTCTCCTCAATAGAACCAAAATTTCCCCATTTTCTGCATCCAATTCAGCACCAAGAATCTAAGCCAATGCAAAGTCCTCTTTCTCAAGGTGGGTTGTAGTTTCTTAAGGTTTACAGACAGAAATTTCACAAGCTCACTAATAGATATTTCTTTCACAGACCTTAACTATGTGTTTAATTTAGAAGAATTCCCTTATCTACTCATGTTGGTTCTGCTGTCTATCTGGTTCTTCCCTCCTGGTTGTGTATGAAGTGGATGTTACAAACTTTACAGAGATTGCCTTCTTTGAGGAGCTGCTATCCACTGGCTTAGGAGCAGAGTCCCAAGGGTTGTTTTTCATTCACAGATTATTCTTTGTAAATATGGCTTCCTCAAATGTTAGTAACCTTTTTTTTTTTTTTTTGGAGATTTATAAGTATTTATTAGAGTCAAAGACCTCCAGCCAGAGCACAGAGCAGCATGGAGGGGGCTTCCAGGAGAGGAATAAATCCAAAGGTACTGGTGGCAGTGGGCTTTTATGTACAATTTCTAAGGAAAAAAAAATTGACAACCAGATAGGCATTCAGTTACCAGCCAGGGACAAAAACCCATCAAAAGGCCTCATTTACAATTTTCCATCCTGTCTGGCCTGCTAAGGGTAGGATAGGTAACTTGTTTTCAGAAGTTTTGGGAATAACTCCCTTGCTATTCTCATGGTAAATTTGGAGATTCTGAGGAAAGGAGGGTGGCCTGTTTCTTGCTAAAGATAACATTTTGGAGAATGAAGCAAATAAATTATACCCCAGATTCCATTGGGATCCCCTGACTATCTGTTAACCTGGCTGACTCCTCACATTCCCACTTCCCAAAGATGGAAACCCTAACATCTGTTAGGGGGAACTGGGCAATGATTGCTCTGGCTGTTTCATGCTGAAAAGGGGCTTCTTTGGGAAGGGGGTCAAGACAGGGTTTCAGCAGGAGGTGGCTTCTCTAGGGGGATGCAGTGCCAGCTTGCAGAAACTGCTTCCATCTGAGGTTTCATGTGCATGGCCACCTAGGATTTTCCTTTATTAAGTCCAGAGAAAATGAATCTAACAAGCAGTTTTAAACTCACAGGATCTAAAATAACAGGATCTAAAAACTGAGGACAGAGTCATTACTAGAGTCCCTAAGAAATACGTCTAAACCATGAGCAAGTTTTTTCATTGAGAGACAAATATAAACTGACAGGACTTGAAAATGATCAGGTGGGCTTAAGGCCTTGTCAGTTATGAGGCTCAGGCTTATTTATCTCTTTGCATGTGGTGCATCATAAGGGAGGTACCCTGGCCTGGGAGGAGAGTTGGCTTGAAGAGAAGCTAGGTGGCATTTCTAAAAGGAAGACATTTTTAGTTAGCATATAGTTCTGCCTGCAATGTTGTTGACTCTACTTGGCCATCCCCTTGACAGCAGTGGTTACTTTGGAAGCTGGGCTGAGTGGAGGGCTTTTTAGCTTAGAGCGAACAAGGTCTATGACTCTGACCTTGGAGCCCTTCGACTCCAGGGCGGGTCCATTTCCAGTGACCCAACTCTTGGCTGGCATAGCTGCCAGGGCTTATCATAAGTGACTTCTGCTGAAGCCCTGGCTTTCCACATTAAAAACCAATGCAATCGTCTGGCCTGTTGGGTTTCTTTGATGGCAGATTACTGTGTGAAGCAGCCATTAATTGGCCTGCTACCTGTCTTTATATTGCTTCTGCAGCCTAGCTTCCTATTCCTCCTGATTTTTGTTAAAGCAGAGTAACTTTCTTACAATGTTTAGTAAAGTACACGTCAGCTATCACACTGTACTTTCCTTCCTAGACATAATTCTGTTTCCTTTCTCTGTGTTTCAGAAATCCTATGCGTCTCTCATTCTGCCCAATAATGCCTGCTTTTAGGTAATCTGAAATAGGCTCAGGTTAGACAGTAACAATCTCCTGTCATTTTATTTTATTTTATTTTTTTTACTGAGAAATCTTAATGGACCCCTTTGTTCTTCAGAACCTTTTTCAGTTTTATTTCCTGCTATTTGGCTTTCAAAGAAACTGGCATTTCCAATCTAATTAGTAACCAAATTATTGTACTCTTTATTCCCTTATGACCTGCCTTGTATTGACCAGATTTTGCCTGACCTCATCTTTATCTTGTAACTTACTTGTGGTCAGGACCAGCTTCCAGAAACCAATGTGTACATTGCTTTTGCAAACACTTAGGTCTGTAATAAAAGACCCTATAAATGTATCGCTACTCAATCTCTATGTAGTTTCATTCTTTTCTCGTAATAGAATACAAGAATGGTAAACAAGTTCATGCAGATCCTATCCTCTAACTACCAGCTCATCAATGATCTGGATTCCTGCAAATATACCTTAACAGTTTGTCTGGTGACCATTTCCATTCTACCAAACTGGAAGGTGAAAAGGAAATGCAGGATTATGCATGAGAGTTTTTAGGCTGAGGTCTGAAAGTGACTCACATCACTTCTGTTTATATTCACTTGTTAGGAACTCACACATAAGAATTGAAAGAAGGAACTAGAGTTCAATTTACTAGGAAGAAAAAGAGAATATAGATTTGGTGAGCAAGTTGTAGCTTCTGCTGCGATGTTTAAATTTAATAAAAACAATAGGATTTGAAAGATACAAAAGGTCTTAAACTGCTTCATGAAAAATACATTTTATTTTTTACCAGAAACCTTTTATTTAAGGAATATAAACGTTATGTATTTCATAAAAACAACTTTAGGAACATAGTGATTCTTCCCACCATTACCGCCCTACCACCCACACTCCCACCAAACTTCCACTTCCCTCTCCTATTCCCATTCTTATTTTTTACTAAGATCTATTTTCAGTTAACTTTATACACATATGAATAACTCTATACTAAAAAAAAGAGTTCAACAAATAGTATGAAAAAAAAAAAATGTTCCTCAACAGTCAAGACAAGGGTTTTTCAAAGTCATTGCATCTCAAAGTGTCACTTTCACTTCTATAGATTATCTTTTAGGTGCTCTATTTTCACAGATCAGGGAGAACATATGCATTTTCCCTTTTGGGAATGGTTTATTTCACTAAATATGATTTCCAGTTTCATCCATTCTGTCCATTCTGTTACAAATGACAGGATTTCATTTCTTTTTTTTCCAGTGAGGTAGTATTCCATGGTTTACATATCCCATAATTTCTTTATCCAGTCTTTAGTTGATGGACATTTGGGTTGATTCCATATATGAATTGAGCTGCAATAAACATGGGGGATACAGACAACTCATTCATATGCTGATTTCATTTCACTTTGGTAAATTCCCAGCAATGGGATGACTGGATCATATGGTAGGACTATATTCAGATTTCTGAAGTATCTCCATACTGCCTTCCATAGTGGCTGTACCAGTTTGCATTCCTACCTGCAGTGGATTAGTGTACCTTTTTCCCCATATCCTTGCATCCTCGGGAGCATTTGTTATTTGTTGATTTCTATATGAAGGCCATTCTAACTGGAGTGAGGTGAAACCTCAGTGTGGTTTTGATTTGCATTTCCCTGATGGCTAGTGATCCTGAGCATTTTATCACGTGTCTGTTGGCCATTTGGATTTCCTCTTACTATTTTTTAATTCATACCGGAAGACTTCAAAAAATTCATGGAAAGTGAAACTGAAAGATAATGTATAGTTTCCATAAATTTTTGAGACCCCCTTCATATATATATATATAATTTCATGTAATAAACATGAAAAAATTAATAAATGTAGTAGATTTTACTGTTAACATGAAGAAGGGAAGAAATGGAACTGAAATTCATCCACTTTGGTCACCTATGCCATGTTTTTTCAAAGAAAATTTAAATTACCTGAGTTTCAAACTTCAACCTTAGTTTTGTTTTAACGTAATAGGTACTTGGAAAGAAGCAAGCTACTGTGAACTTGTCTTTAGCTCCAGCTCATCTGAATAAATAGTACATGATTTTTACATTTACAGATAATGTTCTCTAACAGTGTGGCTTAATTGGGCATTGATAGCATTTGATAAAATTAATGTTACTCAGAACAAATGATTAGGAAATTTAATTACCATTAATTGTGTCCATGGTAATTTATTTGAAAGAATTTTGTATTCTTTATGGATATCTTATGAGAATATGTCAAAGGCATTTTCATTCACTGCTTTAAAATGAATTTTAAAGAATAAATTATTATTATAATTTCTGGAAAGTCCTTTATATTTTTAAAAAGGATTTCATTATAATTGTTTTCTTTCTTTTCAGCAGGCATTTTGGAGATCAAAGATGGGTAAAAAAGATGCTTCTGCTATAAAACTTCCTGTTGATCAGTACCGAAAGCAAATTGGTAAGCAGTGAATTCCCTTTCATACGCTCCTGTGAATTAAGATAAAGAAAAAGCAATTATATATGATATTAGGAAAATATGTTTTCTATAATACATGTGATACAGAGAAATATATGAATAAAAAAAAGGACCTTATAGACTTTTTTTAGGAGCAAAAAGTGAATGCAGTTCTTCTTACCTGTGAAGATTTACTTGGGATACTTGTGATTTTTTAATGTTATTTATTTTTTATTAATGAAATCAAAAGTCAATATTATTTTTATTTTTATGGCTAAGTGCTTCTGAAAGTCAGCATTTAAAAATATCATCTATTAAAAATCCTTTCTTTTTATCCATGTAACAACATTTAATTTTATAGACTCTTAATGATAATAATTTGATAATATCAAAATTCTCTCTTAAAATATGCTAAATACAATGCAACAAATGTCCTTTGAAATGGGAGAGCAGATCTGAGAAAAAAGTGAGAGACCACTCTAGGGGTCATCACTGAAAGCTTTTGGGAGACTAGAGACAAGTCCTTGGAGTAGACTTGAGACTGTGAAGTATATAGGGGCTGTTTGAAGAGATACCACTTCAGTAAAATAGTGGCCTAGAGAAAAGTCCACTCAGTCTGGAAGATCCTAGGGAGCTTCTCTGTTTTCCATTATGCGCCACATGTAACATTTTGTTTTCAAGTATACATGGGCATTTATTTTAAAAATTACCCCCATGCTAGTCAAAGTCTCTAATATCTTGAGGAATCAATATCTGACAACCACATTCTTTAATGAAATGTAGAAATCAGAAACAAAAGGTAACTTACCCTTACCCTTCTCACCCACCACTCCCTCTCTGTGCATTCCCTTCCATTCATAGTTACACCAATTCCTTAGGAAATGAAAAAATATTAACTTAAAAAGTACTCATTAAATAACTGAAAAATAAAGATGTTAAGAAAGAAATCAAAAAATAATTAGAAATAATTGATATATGAAGGTATTATATCCATTTTGTAAATATAAAATATATCCCATAAGAGATTATGTACAACAAAGATATTAAAAGAGAAAAAAATTGGAATATATAGAGCCAATTAATTTTTGTACATCTTATGTAACAATATGCAAGTATAAAACATAATGTAAAATAATTACCACCATCAAACCAACTGAAATATCATTGTTTCACATTGTTACTTTTTGTGTATTATAAAAGCACATAAAAGTACTTTTTCTAGCAAAAACCAAGTATACGATACATTATTATTATTATTATCATGCTATGCATTAGATTTCTAAATTTATTCATCCTATATACCTGCTACTTTATACCATTTGACCTTCATCTCCACATTCCTCCTTCCTTGGTCTCTGGTAAATACTCAAATGTACTCTCTTTTTATATGTATGTGACTTTTTAAAATTCCAAATATAAAAGATCATGCAATCTTTTTATTTCATTATTTAGCATAATGTTCTCCGATTTCATTCATACTGTGACAAAGCATCCTTTTTTAAACAACAAAAAAAAGATTTATTTATTTATTTGAAAGGCAGAGTAACAGAGAGGCACAGACAGAGGCAGAGAGAGACAGAGGTCCTCCATTCACTGGTTCACTCCCCAAATGGTTGCAACGACCAGAGCTGGGCCAATTTAAAGCCAGGAGCCAGGAGCTTCTTCTGGGTCTCTCATGCAATTTTAGGGGCCCCAGGATTTGGGCCATCTTCTACTGCTTTCCCAGGCCATAGAAGAGAGCTGGACTGGAAGTGGAGATGCTGAGACAGATCAACATCCATATGGGATGCCAGCACTGCAGGCAGAAGCTTTACCCGCCACACCACGGCTCCTGCCCCACATCCTCTTTAAAGGCCTAATAATCTGTTCACTTTCTATGTATATGTTATGTATTTATATTATATGTTCATGTCCTGTTATATATAACAGTCATGTCTTTATCCTGTCATTGGTCAGTTAACACTTTGTTTCTGCATCTTGGCTTTTGTGAATAATATTGCATTGAATGGGAGTGGAGTTATCTATAAACAATTCAGACTTCGGGGCTGGTGCCGTAGCTCACTTGGTTAATCCTCTGCCTGGGGCGCCAGCATCCCATATGGGTGCCGGTTCTAGTCCCGGCTGCCCCTCTTCCAGTCCAGCTCTCTGCTATGGCCTGGGAAAGCAGTGGAAGATGGCCCAAGTCCTTGAGCCCCTGCACCCATGTGGGAGAGCAGGAAGATGCACCTGGCTCTTGGCTTCGGATCGCCGCAGCTCTGGCTGTTGCAGCCATTTTGGGAGTGAACCTTTCTCTCTGTCTCTCCCTCTCACTGTCTATACTCTAATTCTCAAATAAAATCTTAAAAACAATTCAGACTTCATTTCCTTTGGATATTTCCACAGTACGCCAATTACTCAGTCACATGATAGTCTCATGCTTAATTTTATAAGAAATCTCCATCCTATTTTCAATAATGGCAACACAGGTTTACATTCCTACCAATATTGCATAAGATGTTCCTATTTCCGCATCTCTCAATACTTGTTATTTCTTTTTTTTTTTTAATGATATCCATCCTAAGAGGTGCAAGGCTTATTTTATTATCATTTGATAAGCATTTTTCTGACAACTAGGAATGTTGAGCACCTTATCCTATACTTGTTGGCCATTTTTATATCTTCTCCGGAGAAATAGCCATTCAGGTACTTTCTCCTTTGAGATTACTTAATCTCTCTTGAGATTACTTGTTTTCTTGATACTAGTTTGAGTTTCTATATATTTTTGTTAATAACCCTTACCAAGTATAGGGCTTGAAAATATGTGTGCCCAATTGTAGATTGCCTTTTAATTTTGTTGATTGTTTCCTTTGCTTTGCAAAAACTTTATAGTTTAGTGTAGTCCCACTTCCTTATTTTTCCTTTTGTTCTAGTGCTTTTTGTATTCCATCCAAAACATTTTCATGAAAATCCACTGTCAGAGAGATTTCCTCCTGTGTTACCTTGTAGGAATTTTAGAATTTCAGACTTATATTTAAGTCTTAATCTACTTTGTATTTGTATTTTTATTTTTATTTTTTTTTACATTTTAGGCTTTTATTTAGTGAGAAAGATGCATAGGAGAGTGAGAACTTTATTAAGAGAGAAAGGTAGGCCGGTGCCGTGGCTTAACAGGCTAATCCTCCGCTTGCGGCGCTGGCACACCGGGTTCTAGTCCTGGTTGGGGTGCCGGATTCTATCCCGGTTGCCCCTCTTCCAGGCCAGCTCTCTGCTATGGCCCGGGAAGGCAGTGGAGGATGGCCCAAGTCCTTGGGCCCTGCACCCACATGGGAGACCAGGAGAAGCACCTGGCTCCTGGCTTTGGATCGGCATGATGCGCTGGCCGCAGCGGCCATTGGAGGGTGAACCAACGGCAAAAAGGAAGACCTTTGTCTCTCTCTCTCACTATCCACTCTGCCTGTCAAAAAAAAAAAAAAAAAAAAAGAGAAAGAGAGAGAAAGGTAAATCTGGATTCATACTGAGCACCAGGAACCAGCCATGTGGAGGAGCATCTAGGCCTGGAAACCTAGGGCACGTGGCCCGAAGGCTACAGTAAGCCCCCTCCTGGCAAGAGGCCAGGGAAGAAGAGAAGGGCGGACACTCTGTGTCCCAGGCTTTTAACCCACTTCCAAAGGGGAGTGGTTAATTAACCTGATTGGCTGGTGGGCACCCAGGTGTGGCCAGGTAGGGGGATGAGGTCACACAAGGGCATGGTGAAGGTATCAGGTAGGGCGTGAGGACACACAGGGGCGTGGCAAAGGCATGGTCTTCCAGCTCACAAACCTAATCAATTTTAGCCTGTATGCCTGCCTACTTCATTCCTCCCTCAGAGACTCCATCCCCTTAATTCTAAGGCAAGTTGATGGACTTCAACTTATCTCTTCTGTAACTACTTCCTGCTTCTGAGGGGCGTAGTGCAGGCCCTACCTATCCAGGGTCTGGAAGTCTCTGCGTATCCTATCTAACAAATTTGCTTTGTGAACTGGAGCAGTCTCGGTCATTGCCAGTGTCCGTGTCCCCTGCAAGGTCAGTTACTCCAAGAAGCCCAGTTCTGAAACATGTAAGTTGTTAATTGGTATAGGAAAAACTGGAACAAAACCAATTGTAAGTGGGGTGCCTCTTTAGATGAATACAATGTATCTTATATATTTCCAGATAGTGAGTAGTGATAGGCTACCCTTATGTAGATGATTATAAACCCATTTATTTTGAGTACAGAGAATTATAATAGAAAAAATCATAAGGTAGCTTTATCATCAATAACAGTTCCCAGAGATATCAAGAAAGGCAGGTGCAGCATATTTGCCTTAAGGAGACGAAAGCAAAATTTTACTTATCCTTCTTGCTTGAAGTACTTAAGGTTTCTGATTGGCTTATAGGAACAGTCAGGCATGTCTTTCGCATTCACCTGTGAAGACTTAAGAGGTAGAAGTTTAATCCTAATTTCACAGAGGTAGTCGTACTCAATAGCACCTGGTAAGGTCTCTTTCATTTAAGCTGAAGCTGATCTGAAGAGGATCTTCTTTGAATGGCTTGCTCAGGAATTTCTAATGTTGGAGTTTTTGTTAAAAAACTTCTTGATTCCTCGGAACACCTTTTGTAGCTCCCCTGTCCAGCACAGTGTCTGTTTCAGAGGCTTTTAAGCAAACACAATGCGTAGAATCCAAATCCTGGAATCCGTAACAACTGTTGCAGCTACCCTTTTCAGTACAAAGTCTGCATCAGGGCGTCTTTAAAGCTATATACAAAAGTTTGGAATCCAAATCTTGGAATCCAAGTTTCATAGAATCCTGTCATCAGCAATTCCCAATACTGGAGCTTTTATTTAGAAGCTCCTTAGTTCTCTGGCACAACTTTTGCAGCTACCCTTTTCAGTATGGAGACTGCATCAGGGAGTCTTTAAAGCTATACACAAAAGTTTGGAATCCGAATCTTGGAACCCAAAGTCCACAGAATTTTGCCATTCTCAAATCTCCTCGGCTACCTTTAAAAATCTGACCCTATGTTAAAACATACGAGATAGGAATTTCACAGAGAGACATGTACTTAAGATTTTACATTTGAGGCACTTACTAAACCTTAAATACCTAGGAATACAGGTAATGGAGTCTAACACTTAGACATAACTAGAACATATGATGCATAATATCACACAATAGAACAAAGCAGATCTTTGGGATTAAGTTTTGCCATTAAAGTTAATACTGTAGCTCTTTTGAGAAAAGAGGTCCTACATGTTGTTAATTTAACAATCTTAATCTACTTTGAATTGACTTTTGCATACATATGAAACCAACTGCATTCTTTTGCATGTGAATATCCAGTTTTCCAACCTCATTTGATGAGAGGGCTTTGTCCTTTCTCCATTGTGTCTTTTTGGTGCTGTTGTCAAAACCAGTTAAGAATCTGCAAACAGAAAAATTGTCCTACTATTAAGAAAATAGTCTGGAAACTCAGTAGCAAAGTAAATAAATAATACCATGAGACAATTCACAGAAGAGGAAATCAAAATAGTTGAGGCAACAAAACCAAAGCAAAACAAATACAATATAGAAATGAAATTTAGGAGCCAGCACTGTGGTACAGTGGGTTAATGCCCTGGCCTGAAGTGCTGGCATCCCATATGGATGCCGGTTCAGGACCGGGCTGCTCCACTTCCTATCCAGCTCTCTGCTATGGCCTGGGAAAGCAGTGGAAGATGGCCCAAATCCTTGGGCCCCTGCACCTGCATGGGAAGACCCAGAGGAGGCTCCTGGCTCCTGGGTTTGGATTGGCACAGCTCCGGCCATTGCAGCCAAATAGGTAGTGAAACATCGGATGAAAGACTCTCTCTCTCTGCCTCTCCTCTCTCTGTGTAACTCTTTCAAATAAATAAATAAATCTTTAAAAAAAAAGAAATGACATTTTAAAACTTTATGAAAAGATCTAAGTTCTCTCAGAGTTACAACATAGAAAATACTATTTCTGATTGTATTAAAGTTTTTTTAATTTATTTTTAAGGAATACAAATTTCATAAGTACAACTTTAAGAATATATTTATTCTTCCCAACATATCAGTCCTCCCACTCTCACTCTCACCCTTCCTCCTCCCGCTCCATTTGCAAGCCCCATTCTCCATTAAGATAATTTTCAATTAACTTTGTACACAGAACCAACTCTATACTAAGTAAAGATTTCAACAATTTGCACACACACATATACAAACATACACCAAAAATAAACTGTTTGAGAACTGGTTTTACAATTAACTCTCTATACAACTCCTTGAGGACAGAGGTCCTGCATGGGGAATTAGTGCACAGTGACTCTTGTTGTTAACAACTAACACTCTTATGTATGATGTCAGTGACCACCTGAGGCTCTTAAAATGAGCTGCCTAGGCTAAGGAAGCCTTTTGAGTCCACAAACCCCATCAGTATTTGGACAAGATCATAAGCAAAGTAGAAGTTCTCTTCTCCTTTAGAGAAAAGTACATCCTTCTTTGATGACCACTTCTTTCTACTGGAATCTCATTCATACTGATCCTTTTTATAGAATTATTTATTTATTTATTTATTTGCCACAGTGTATTTGCTTTCAATGGCTGAAATGCTCTTATGGGCCTTTCAGCCAGACTAGGAAGTCTTAAGGGCTGATTCTGTGCTCAGAGCACTTTGCTAAACTGATTGTAATTCTATGAGTCTGTTGTGTGGATTGCTTCCCATGTTGGAAGTCACTCCTTTTTAATTCTATCTGTTCTTATTTCCTTACTGATTAAGGGAGGATTTGTGATATTTGTTTTGTGTATCTTTCCTTCCATGATAACAGGATGCCTTATGAATCAATAGTATGGGTTTATGTTACTGTTGTTAGACTATTTATGTTTTTAAACAGAAGGACTGTTGGCTGGTGCCATGGCTCAACAGGCTAATCCTCTGCCTGTGGCGCCGGCACACCGGGTTCTAGTCCCGGTTGGGGCACCAGATTCTGTCCCAGTTGTCCCTCTTCCACATGGGAGACCAGGAGAAGCACCTGGCTCCTGGCTTCATATCAGCATGATGCGCCAGCCGCAGCGGCCATTGGAGGGTGAACCAACGGCAAAGGAAGACCTTTCTCTCTGTCTCTCTCTCTCTCACTCTCCACTCTGCCTGTCAAAAAAATAAAAAAATAAAAAATTCACTCAACATGGATTAAAGACTTAAATCTACGACCTGACACCATCAAATTATTAGCATTGGAGAAACCTTGCAAGATATAGGTACAGGCAAAGACTTCTTGGAAAATACCCCAGGAGCACAGGCAGTCAAAGCCAAAATTAACATTTGGGATTGCATCAAATTGAGAAGTTTCTGTACTTCAAAAGAAACAGTCAGGAAAGTGAAGAGGCAACCGACAGAATGGGAAAAAATATTTGCAAACTATGCTACAGATAAAGGGTTGATAACCAGAATCTACAAAGAAATCAAGAAACTCCACAACAACAGAACAAACAACCCACTTAAGAGATGGGCCAAGGACCTCAATAGACATTTTTCAAAAGAGGAAATCCAAATGGCCAACAGACACATGAAAAAATGTTCAAGATCACTAGCAATCAGAGAAATGCAAATCAAAACCACAATGAGGTTTCACCTCACCCTGGTGAGAATGGCTCACATTCAGAAATCTACCAACAATAGATGCTGGAGAGGATGTGGGGAAAAAGGGACACTAACCCACTGTTGGTGGGAATGCAAACTGGTTAAGCCACTATGGAAGTCAGTCTGGAGATTCCTCAGAAACCTGAACATAACCCTACCATACAACCCAGCCATCCCACTCCTTGGAATTTACCCAAAGGAAATTAATTTGGCTAATAAAAAAGCCATCTGCACCTTAATATTTATTGCAGCTCAATTCACAATAGCTAAGACCTGGAACCAACCCAAATGCCCATCAACAGTAGACTGGATAAAGAAATTATGGGACATGTACTCTATAGAATATTATACAGCAGTAAAAAACAATGAAACCTGGTCATTTGCAACAAGATGGAGGAATCTGGAAAACATCATGCTGAGTGAATTAAGCCAGTCCCAAAGAGACAAATATCATTTTTTTTCACTTTGTGTTGCTATGTGAGGGCAAACTGTTGAAATCTTTACTTAATATATACTAAACTGATCTTCTGTATATAAAGAGAATTGAAAATGAATCTTGATGTGAATGGAAGGGGAGAGGGAGCGGGAAAGGGGAGGGTTGCAGGTGAGAGGGAAGTTATGGGGGGTAGGGGGAAGCCATTGTAATCCATAAGATGTACTTTGGAAATTTATATTCATTAAATAAAAGTTTAAAAAATACAATTAAATTAAATTTTAAAAAATAAAAATAATAAAAAAAAAAACAGGACAGTCTTACCAGATTTTATTGATGAAAGGGAATATACTGGGGTGGGAGCTGTGGCATAATAGGTAAAGCTGCTGTCTGTAGTGCCAGCATCCCATATGGGCACTGGTTCGAGACATGGCTGCTGTACTTTTAATCCAGCTCTCTTCTATGGTCTGGGAAAGCAGTTGGCTCAAGTCTTTGGGCTCCTGCACCCCTGTGGGAGACCTGTAAGAAGCTCCAGGCTCCTGGCTTTAGATTGGCCCAGCTCCAGCCATTGCGGCCATTTGAGGAGTGAACCAGTGGATGAAAACTCTCTCTCTCTCTCTTTCTCTCTCTCTCTCTCTCTCCTTCTCTCTCCCTCTGTGTAACTCTTCCTTTCAAGTAAATAAATAATAATAATTAAAGGGAATATACTAACCACATGAATATAGATTAGCTATACTGGGGCTGCTCCCTGGGATCCTGGCATCCCATATGGGTGCCAGTTTGTGTCCTGGTTGCTTTACTTCTGAGCCACCTCCCTTCTAATATGCCTGAGAAAACAGCAGAAGATTACCCAAGTACTTAGGCCCCTGCCACACAGCTGGGAGACCTGGGTGGAACTCCTAGGTTCTACTTTTAGTCTGGACCAGCCCTGGCTATTGCAGCCATTTGGGGAGTGAACCAGAAGTTAGAAAGTTAGAAGATGGATCTCTCTCTCTCTCTCTCTCTCTCCCTCTCCCTCCCTTTCTGTCTCTCCAACTCTGTAAAGCTAACTTTCAAATAAATAAAGATTTTTTTTTAAAAGTGTGTTGTGGATCATTCTGTGGCCAACTCTTAAATATGCAATTCTTAGAATATTTACAAGTGCATATGCCTGTGTAACCATTTTATGACAAGTGAAATGTAGAACATTTCCAACTTCCCAGATAGTTCTCTTTGTCTAGTTCCAGTGATTCCCCAGTCACTCCCTATTTGTAAACACTATCATGATTTCTATTACCATCATTGGAGTTTTTCAATCAAAAATAATTGTTTTTTACTGGAATTTAGTTTTGTCAAATAGTCAATGTTGGAGAATAGATATAATAAAACTCCAAAGTCTTCTATAAATATGATGAATTTTTCCTTTTATATATTTCTTTTATATGTACTTATTAGAGTCAAAGGAATATGACAAAGAAAATAACATGAGCTATATCAAAATTTTTTGGAAAAAAATGGCAATAAAAGATAAGCTATTTTGGTCCAAAAATTCAAACTTTATGCGCAGTTTTCTCACAATACACATTTACTCTGAAGTTTTTGAAGACCATCATATAATTGTGAAATCTCAGCTGTCTTGTTAAATTGTTTTGAGAGTACTATGGTATACAATATTTTCCTATACAAATTTCCTCTTTAATGTTTTTTTCATTTGAAAATATAAATAATATTTTTATAGTATCCATGAGAAGTGTTAGGACTCTATTTGCATGAGTATGAGTTATACCTGTGAACTTTTCAAGCACAATAATCAGAACCAAATAGGTGATTCCAAAATGGCAGACTATGGAAAGGGCATACTGCTCTAGGTGAGGGGAAAATAGTAAAAGAAAAAAAAAAAAAAAAAACGTGGAGAAAGCGTATTCTCAGGGGAGAGTTGGAGGGAAAACTGCAGTGGAGATTCTATGGAAGGAAGAGGGATGCTGTGAATCTGTGAAGAAGGTGCCTATGTGCAGCAACAAGCACAGATACAACACACGACCCCAGTAGCTAAAAGCTGGCAAAAGTAGCGGTTTTGGAGAGCAAGGGTAGATCAGACTGCAGCAGCCTATGCAACTGGTGATACACCCAGATGGAGAGCCTAGTGGACTACACTGTTTTTGAGTCCAGCCTGGAGTTCTTAGGGTGCCTGCTAACCCAGTGACTAAAAAGAACACATTTGTCCCTCCCTTTTTCCCCCAAAAAGGCACACAGCAGCCAGCTGAGAAGGGTGAGTTCCATTTTGGACATAAGTAGATAGCACCTATGGCAGTTCTTGTGCACGTGCCCAGCAACTGGAGGGCGGGGGGTGAGGGGAACAAGACTCCATTTTCTCAAAAGTAGCAGCCCCAGCAGCTCGAGTGCATGCATCCAGCAACAGACAAGGAGAAGGAGCCAGTCTGACATCAGTACTGGCTACAGAAGCTCTTGTATGTGCCCAACAACCACTGGGAGAAGGCATAGCTGTGAAATGAGTAGGGCTGCAGCTGCCATCTCTTGTGCAGATGTGTGATCCAAGCATTTTACCAGAGGCAAAAATCTGCTTTTCTCACTGAGTTTGGCTCTGGCTGGGAGGATTGATAGGGAGCTGGGCACCCATGGAGGAGAGTGAAACACCCCCAGCTTCTCAACATATCTCAAGCTCTTAGGCTCAAACTGTCTAGGAGGATCATTCATAGGCAGCTGGCTCTGGAAACATCTCAACCTCTCCATAGACAAGACATGCTAGAGTAGTGGAGTGGATCCTCTACAGCCCCTGACTCAGAGAATCTTGTATGCTGAAGCTGTGGGATCCCTGTGATTGTTTGAGAGGGGACACAGTATAACTGGGTATCTGGGCAATCTGTGCAGCTTGACAAGCTCAGAGCTCCCTGATTGTCTGGGGTGGGTTATTGCGGAATGATCTGTGCTCACACTGAGGACTGCACAGATTCTTTGTGCATTTCATGTGGAAGCATAGATGATGCTTTGTAAGCACTGTGGCCTAACGCCTAGCCGTTGGTCTCCTTGGAAGGGAGGATATGAGGGTGTGATTATGCAGAGGTGATCATATCCCTCTTGTTGTGAACAAGAGCTGATCTACCGTGCCCAACTTGGTTGTCACCCTGGATATTCACCCCACCCTGGAGCAAAAACCAGAGCCACAGGCCACACCCAGCACTTGCCTTTTCATATTCACTGAAACAGCAGTTGCTCCACTAGGCCAAAGAGATATAATTCAAAAATAAAAGCCATCAGAGGAAAAAAAATTCAAGTATCTCCACAAATACCTAAAAATAAATGAGGAAATAAGAGTAAGGAAGACAGCATGATTGCCCCAAAGGAATACAACAGCCCTTCAATATTAGAATGTGAAGATGAAGAGATTGATGAAATGCCTGAAACAGAATTCAAAAGATTAATCATAGGATTATTCAGAAGCAATGAGAAGCAAATTCACGAATAAAAGAAATCCATTCATGACATGAATGAAAATTATGCCCATGAAATTGGAGATTTTGAAGAGAAATCAAAATGAAATAGTAGAAATGAAGAATTCAATATGACAAAAAATACAGAGGAAAGCCTTAAAAATGGACATTATGAGAAAGAAGAAAGAATATCCAAGCTAGAAGACAAATCTTTGGAAATTTTTCAGACAAAAAAGAAGAAGAAATTAGAAAAATTAGAAACAGTGTTAGAGATTTATGGAGTACTAAAAACAACCCAACATATGGATCTTAGGAGTTCCTGAAGATGTGGAAGTAGAAAATGGATTAGAAGGCCTATCTAGTGAAATAATTACAGAAAACTTCCCTAATTTGGAGAATGAAAGGGATGTTCAAGTACATGAGGCACAAGAACTCTTTATAGAAATGACCCAAAAAGATTTTCACTGCATTGCATTGTAGTCAGAACAATAAAGAATAAAAGAATCTAAAATGTGCATAAGAGAAACACCAGATTACTTTCAGAGAATCTCTCAGCTGACTTCTCAACAGGAACTCTATAGGCTAGGAGAAAATGGCAAGACATAGTCTATGGGGCATGAGCGCGGCCATGGTGCGGCCAGGCCAGGCCCAGGGGCTCCACATGCGTAGCTGCCCCTGGGTGACCCTGCCCAAGCTGCGTGGAATGGAGCCGCGCGGAGCCAAGTAAGATGGCGCCCAGAGGAAGTAAGATGGGTGGAATCCAAAGTTGTTTACCACTAAAACTAATTGGCTGTGCAACATCAGGGGAGGTAACAAAACTAGTAACAAGTGTATAGACATATGGCTAGTCGTATAGAAATTCCCCTGTAAGGTGATTTTTTAAGTGATTGGTTGGTCCTTAGCCCTGCCCCAATGACTCTGCAGTTTTGTGCTATAAAAGGTACTATTACGCACAAAGTAAATGAGTTCTTGCTACTAGACTTGGCTCCCCGCTACGTCTGACTGTCTCCGGGATTGGGAGGCTGGGGAACGGGCGAGTGGCGCACTCACCTCTCCTCGGATCCAGTCCATCCTGTACGGGTGGACTAAGACCCTGCAATAGTCCAACACTTAAGAGAAAAAAACTTTCAAACCAGAATATTGTAACATATAAAGCTCTCATTGAAGAATGAACATGAGATAAAGACCTTCCATAACAAACAGAAATTGAAAGAATCCATTACCACTCATCCAGCCTCACAAAAGTTGCTATAGGATGTGTGACACACAGAAACACAGAAAGATAGTCATCATTATGAAAGAATGATAAGGAAGAAAATCTCTTAGTGAAAGTACAAAGGCAGTCCAAAGTAAAAATTACCAATATTTATGGAAAAATATCAGGGCCATGTAACTTATTCATAGTTACCATGTATATAAAGGGCCTGAATTCCCCAATTAAGATACAGACTGGCTAAATAAACTAAAAAACAAGGACCATTTATTTGCTGCTTACAAGAAACTCATTTCAACCACAAAGATGCATGCATGCAGACTGAAGAGAAAGGATGGAAAAAGATACTCCGTGCTAAAGAAAAGAAAAAAAAAAAAACTGGTGTAGCCATCCTAATATCAGACAAAATAGACTTTAACACAAAAACTGTTAATGGAATCAAAAAAGGGCACTATGTGATGATTAAGGGCCAGTTCAGCAGGAAGATATGACTATAATAAACATATGTGCACCTAATTACAGAGTGCCTGGCTAATTAAAAGAAATGTTAATGGGTTCTAAAGGGAGACATAGGCTCCAATACAATAGTAATGGGGTACTTCAATACACCACTTTCATCATTGAATAGATAAATTAGAAAGAAAATCATCATAGAAATAGCAGAGCTAATCAACACCCTGAATCAAATGAACCTAACTGATATCAATAGAACTTTCCATCCCATAGTTGTAGAATATACATTCTTTTCATCAGTTTGTGGAACTTTCTCTAGGATAGTCCATATGCTAGGCCATCAAGCAAGTCTCAGAAAATTTGAAAATATAAAAATCATACTGTGCATCTTCCCTGACCACAATGGAATGAAGCAGGAAATTAAAAACTCAAGAATCTCTGGAAAATATGCAAACACATGGAGACTGAACAACATGCCATGAATGAACAGTAGATCATAAAATTAATTTGAGAAAACAAAACATTTCTGGATGCTAATGAAGATGATAATACAACATATCAAAACTTACAGGATACAGAAAAACAGTGTTAAGAGGGAAGTTTATTGCAATTGGTGCCTACATCAAGAAATTGGAAAGGGCCGGCACCATAGCTCAATAGGCTAATCCTCCGCCTGCAGCACCGGTACACCGAGTTCTAGTCCCTGTCGGGGCGCCAGATTCTGTCCCGGTTGCCCCTCTTCCAGGCTAGCTCTCTGCTGTTGCCTGGGAGTGCAGTGGAGGATGGCCCAGGTTCTTGGGCCCTGCACCCACATGGGAGACCAGGAAAAGCACCTGGCTCCTGGCTTCAGATCAGCACGCAGGCTGCGGCGACCATTGGAGAGTGAACCAATGGCAAAAGGAAGACCTTTCTCTCTCTCTCACTGTCCACTCTGCCTGTCCAAAAAAAAAAAAAAAAAAAAAAAGAAATTGGAAAGGAACCAAGTAAATCATCTCTCAATGCATCTCAAAGACCTAGAAAAAGAACACACCAAACGCCAAATTAGTAGGAGGAAATAAATCATTAAAATTAGAAAAGAAATAAACAAAATTTAAACATAAAAATAAAAAGTTCTAGTGAAATGAAGAGATGGTTTTTTGAGAAAAAATAAATAAAATTGATACACCATTAGCCCAACTATACAAAAAAATAAATAGTGATAAGACCCAAATCAATAAAATATGTGAAGAAAAAGGAAATGTAGCAACTCATAACACAGGAATAAAAGGAATCATCAGGAATAATTACAAAGAGCAGTATGACAAGAAATTTGAAAAACTAGAAGAAATGGATAGATTCCTGGACACATACAATGTACCAAAATTGAGTCATAAAAACATAGAAAACTTAAAAGACCAGTAACCATGGCAGACATCGAATCAGTAACAAAGGCCCTCTCAACAATAAAATCCTAGGACTGGACAGCTTCACTGCAAAATGCTACCAGACATTTAAAGAACTAATTGTAATTCTTCTCAAGCTATTCAAAACAATTGAAAGGGAGGGAATCCTCCCAAGCTCCTTCTTTGAAGCTTGCATCACCTTAATTCCTAAGCCAGAAAAAGAAACAACAAAGAGAAAGAGAACCATAGACCAATATCCCCAATGAACATAAATGCAAAAATCTTCAACAAATATTAGCTAATCAAATCCAGCAACACATCAGAAAGATCATTCACTGTGACCAAGTGAGATTTATCCTGGGTATTCAGGGATGGTTCAGTATTCATATATCAATAAATGTGATACATCACATTAACAAACTGAAGAACAAAAAGCATATGACTATCTCAATAGATGCAGAGAAAGCATTTGATAAAATACAACATCCTTTCATGATGAAAACCTTAAACAAATTGGAGATAGAGGGAACATTCCTTAATAAAATCAAGGCAGCTATCACAAACCCTCAATCACCATCTAATTGAATGGGGGAATGTTGGAAACATTCCAACTAAGATCCAGAAACAGACATGGATGCCCAGTATCACCATTGCTGTTCAATATATTCCAGGAAATATTAACCAGAGCCATATGCAAGAAAAAAGAAAGCAAAGGGATACAAACTGGAAAGGAGGAAGTCAAACATTCCATATACAGGGGGACCCAAAGGAAAAAAAAAACCTCCACTAAGGGACTATTAGAATTCATAAAGGAGTTTGGTAATGTGGAAGGCTTATCAAATTAGCACACAAAAATTAATAGCCTTTTTAAACACAGAAAATGCCTTGGCTGAGAAAGAACTTCAAACATCAACCCCATTCAAAATAGCAACAAAAGAATTAAATACCTTTTAATAAATTTAACCAAGGATGTCAAAGATCTCTACTATGAGAATTATAATCCGTTAAAGAAAGAAATAGAAGAAGACACAAAAAAAAAATGGAAAAATCTTCTGTTCATTGATTGGAAGAATCAATATCATCAAATATCCACACTACTGAAAGCAATTTCCAGATTCAGTGTGATCCCAATCAAAATACCAAAGACATTCTCAGATCTAGAAAAAAGGATGCTAAAATTCATATGGAAACTCAAACGATGCCAAATAGCTAAGCAATCTTATACAACAAAAACAAAGGCATCACAATACCAGATTTAAAGACATACTACAGGGCAGTTATAATAAAAATAGCTTAGTACTGGCAAAAAAATATATGTGTAGACCAGTGAAATAGAAGAGAAACTCCGGAAATCAATCTACACATCTACCACCAACTTACCTTTGACAAAGGAGTTTAAATCAATCTCTTAAGCAAGGACAGTCTCTTCAACAAATGGTCTTGGGGAAACTGGGAACTCTGCAAGACATTGGCATAGGCAAAGATTTCTTGTAAAAGACACCACAAGCATAGGCAATCAAAGACAAAATTAACAAATGGGATTACCTCAAGCTGAGAAGCTTCTTCACTGCAAAAGAAACACTCAGCAAATTAAAGAGGCAACTGACAGAATGAGAGAACATAATTTGCAAACTGCAACTGATAAAGGATTAATAAAGTGCCCAAAAAGCTCAACAACAACAAAACAAATAATCCAGTTAAGATATGGGCAATGAATTTGAACAGGCATTTTGCAAGAGAGGAAATTCAGATGGCCAACAGACACATGAAAAAATGCTGAAGAATACTTGACATCAGGAAATGCAATTCAAAGCCTTAATGTGGTTTCACCTCACCCCAGTTAGAATGGCTCTCATACAGAAGTCAACTGACAAAAAGGTACCCTAATCTGGTGGGAATGTTATCTGATGAAGCCACTGAGAAAGTCAATATGGAGATACCTCAGAAATCTGAGTATAGAGCTACCATATAACCTAGCCATCCCACTCCTGGGAAGTTACTCAAACTAAATGAAATCAGCATGTTCATTGCAGCACAATTCACTCTAGTTAAGATATGGAATTGGGGCCGGCGCCATGGCTCACTTGGTTAATCCTCCACCTGCAGTGCCAACATCACGTATGGGCTCCAGGTTCTAGTCCCAGATGCTCCTCTTCCAGTCTAGCTCTCTGCTGTGGCCCGAGAAGGCAGTGGAGGATGGCCCAAGTGCTTGGGTGCCTGCAAATGCATGGGAGACCAGGAAGAAGCACCTGGCTCCTGGCTTCAGGTCAGCGCAGCACCGGCCATGGTGGCCATTTGGGGGGTGGACCAACAGGATGAAGACCTTTCTCTCTGTCTCTTTCTCTCACTGTCTAACTCTAATGTCAAATAAAAAAAAAAGATATGGAATCAACCCAGATGTCCATCAACTATAGACTGGATAAAGAATTTGTGGTATATATAATCTGTGGAATATAATTAGTGGTATAAAAATGAAATCCTGTCTTTTGCAACAAAATGAATGCAACTGGACACAATTATACTTAGTGAAATAAGCCAGCTACCACAAAGGACAAATACTGTATGTTTTCCCTGATCTGTGATAACTAATAGAGTACCTGAAATTTAATGTATTGAAATGAAGTTGACATTTTGAGATTTAATGACAGCCTTTGTGTCTTCTGTTGAGGAACCATGTTTTTTCCTTCATATTTTTTGTTTAACACTTTACTTAGAGTAGGGTTAATCTTATGAGTATAAAGTAAACTGAAAATAGATCTTTTTAATAAATAAGAGTTGGAATAAGAGAGGGAGGAGGATGAAAGGTGGCAGGCTGGGCTGGAGGGAGGGTGGGTCAGAAGTATCATTATGAGAAAAAAGAATAAAAAAGAACTAAATAAAATGCACTCAAATTAAAAAGAATATATTTTGGTTTACTCTTTTTAAGTATAATGTACTGCATTCTTAAGGTTCTTATGCATATATCATAGAACGTTATTTGTAAGATTTCTGTAAAGGCAACAATGTAAATGAAATAGTAAAGTTATATAATTAACACTGTTGAAGAATAATTCGTCACTAACTCAGCGATTTTGAGGGGGGAAGAATGTTCTGTATCAAATTTACAAGTCTGAATTCATATAAATGAAGGTATATATTCTGTGACCAACATTCTCATTTAAATTGAGACTGATACAGATCTTTCCCAGATATGATTCAAAATATGAGGAAATTGGCTGGTGCTGCAGCTCAACAGGCTAATCCTCCGCCTGCGGTGCCGGCACCCTGGGTTCTAGTCCTGGTCAGGGCACCGGATTCTGTCCCGGTTGCCCCTCTTCCAGGCCAGCTCTCTGCTGTGGCCCTGGATTGCAGTGGAGGATGGTCCAAGTTCTTGGGCCCTGCACCCGCATGGGAGACCAGGATAAGCACCTGGCTCCTGGCTTCGGATCAACGCAGTGCGCCGGCCGCAGTGGCCATTGTGGGGTGAACTAACGGCAAAGGAAGACCTTTCTCTCTGTCTCTCTCTCACTGTCCACTCTGATTGTTAAAAAAAGAAAAAATGAGGAAATAAAGCTACTAGAATTTTCTTGGAGAGATAACTGTGGTATTGGTGATAAAAGAAAAAAAGTGCAAATAACCAGTTAACTGAATATCAGTGTTTTTAATCTTAAATTTCTTTAATCTTAAAATTAATGTGTTCACTGTCCCCTAATACTAAACCCACTTATGTAATATTTGTTTGGTTGACCAGTGGCTATATTTGAGAAAACCAATGCTATTTTTTGATGATTTTAACAGCATTGTTTAAAGTTTTGCATTTCCACCTATGTACTAAATGACTGTGATTAATGGCTTTCAGAAAAGTCTTTTTAACAAATACTGTTTGCACAGATGAGAATCAAATACCCTGATACTCTCACTGGAACACCTTGCAGATATCTTCTTGTTCCGCTGAAACTGCTTCATTATTGTAGTGTGGTCTTTAAATGTTTAGCCAACTGGGATGAACTGGGTTTCCACCTTCAAGGTAACAAACTATGAAAAATATTCTGAACATTGTTGACTTCAAAGAAATCAATTAGTTTTGGGCTCACTGTTTCTTCAACAATAATATATATATATATATATATATATATATATATATTTGTTTATTTTAACAGGCAGAGTGGACAGTGAGAGAGAGAGAGACAGAGAGAAAGGTCTTCCTTTGCCATTGGTTCACCCTCCAATGGCCACCGCGGCCGGCATGCTGTGGCCCGCGTACCACGCGGTTCCAAAGCCAGGAGCCAGGTGCTTATCCTGGTCTCCCATGGGGTGCAGGGCCCAAGAACCTGGGCCATCCTCCACTGCACTCCCAGACCACAGCAGAGAGCTGGCCTGGAAGAGGGGCAACTGGGACATAATCCGGCGCCCCGACCAGGACTAGAACCCGGTGTGCCAGCACCACAAGGCGGAGGATTAGCCTATTGAGCCACGGTGCCAGCCTTCAACAATAATATATTAAAAATCAATGGTATGAGGTGGATTAATCTTACATATATTAATATACAGACCAAGTTGTTTCAAAATTGGGGGAAAGGAAATAAAAACTTTAAATAAAATTGAAATTTTTTTATTAAATGTTAAATATATCATCCCTAATAATATTTACATGTGCTAGGCACAGCATATAAAAATAAAATTAATTTCTTATAATTATTTACTCATAAAATAGAAGTAGTTATACTATACTTAAGAATCTTGTGCTATATTCTTCTTTAATACTCACATAATCCTATGAAACAGGAAGTATTATTTTCTCCTTTATTATTAATTAAGTAACCTGAACTTTGATGGGTTAAAAAATTTTCCCAAACTTATGCTTGTCCACAGAATCTCTTCACTACACTCATTGTCTGCAGCCTAAGACCATATTAAATATTAGAAGATACAAATTTGATCAAAGCCATAAGATCTGAGTGCACAGAATTTATTGTGCAATGGCACTACATCTGGAGTAACTCTGCTCCTAATTTAGAAGTACAAAGGGAAAGTATGATTCTTATATTTAATTATATTTTTAACCCCTATGACACTAATATGAGTTAGTCAAAAATAATTTACAATTGTATATATGTATTTTCTACTTCCTCTACTCCAATTTCGCTTTTACAATGGAGAGCTCCTATCTGGAATTACTGGAGTTTGGGTACCATATTGACATTTTTAGAATTTCCAACAATTCATACTTGCTTTTTGGAAATTCTTTGTTTTTTTTTCTCTTACAACCTTTAGTTTATTCTATCTTAATTGTTGAAAGATACTTTCTGTAGTTATAGAATTTTCATTTGGCAGTGCTTTGTTTTTATTTCATTGTTAGTTCTTTCAACACATGGTGACTGAGCTATACTTTAGCTATTATTTTTGCTGCTGGAAAGTCAATTTAGGTGCTGCTTCTTACAAAGTAATCAATCTTCTCTTTCATACTTCCTTTTAAGATCCTCTTTGACTTAGGATTTCTGCAGTTTCCCTATGGTGAGTGTAGGTATAGATTTGACTTCATTGCTAAATTACTCTCCAAAGTGGTTGTACTGTTATACAATCCTGTAGTCAGGAAATATGGGTTCTGTTTCTCCATACCTTTTTGTTATTCTTACATTTTTACATTTTTAGCCATCTCTTGGATGTGAAATTGTACACATTCTATTTTAGTTCTGATTTCTTTCTTACTGAAGCTATTGTCTCATACATTCATTGGTCTTTTGATATCTTGCTTTTGTGATTTTACTGCTGCCTGTTAAGATTTTTTTCTTTCTTGTTTTAGTAGACTATTAAATATTGTTTCTTAATTGGAAAACATATTTGGTAAAATGTAATGAATAATAAGTACATAATGAATTAGGTAATCCATTTGGATGAAAATTAAATTTATTAACAGATACCAACACATACAATTCTCTCAATATTTTTTAAATAACTACTATAATTTCTTTCTTTACTGATAATATTAATTCATTTTACCATCTGTCTTTTTCCTTGACCAATATTGACACTTTTCTAAATTGATTATGGTATTCTAAGGAATGAGCTTTTGTTATTTTAGATTTTATTGCTTCCTATTCCATAATTTTGCTTGTTTTTAGTATTTCCTATATTATAAATCTTTGAATCTTCTGTTCTTTGTAATTACTTGAATTGAATGCTTTCTTATTTATTTTTCAGAACTTTTTCTATTTTATTCATTTAATGAATCAGTTAACCATTATATTATTTGCATAATTATATGTTGGCACTTTCTTGTATTTTTATTATATGTACATACAGATATATTTTAAATTTATTTCTTTGTAAAAAACATCTTGAAAATGTATTTTTATTTTTTAAACATTGTATTGTAGAGTGCTTTATATTCCAGAAATTGTACATATTTAATGCATATAGCTTGATGAGTTTGGAGATATATACTTGTGAAACCATCAGCACAGTATAAGCCACAAACATATATATTACCTTCAAATGTTTCATTCCAACATCTTTATCTATTATTATTACATGTGTATGTGTGTGATAAGAATATTAATATACACCTACTTACCGAAATTTTTATCATAAAGCACAGTATTGTTAACAATAGGCATTATGCAGTATAGTAGATCATTTGGATTTATTCATCTTGCATAAAGGAAAACATTTTGTCTTTAGACTAATGCCTCCCCATTTCTACCTTCTGAAACCTGGGAGCCACTATTCTATTCTCTGCATCTATGTTTGACTATTTTAGATGCCTCATCTCAATATTGTCATGTATTATTTGTTATTTTTAGCTTGTTTATTTTCAGTTATAATAAAAGTCTTCTAGATTCATCTATGTTGTTGAAAACAGAGAAATTTCTTTTGCTAAGGACGAATACTATTTCATTATGAATATTTACCTAATTTTCCTTATTAGTTCACGAATGATGGACAATTTAGATTACTTGCATTTTTTAGCTACTGTGAATACTGCTGAAATGAACACAGAATATCTTTTGATATCCTAATTTCCTTTCATTTTTGTATATACCCAGTGGAGGCATTGCTAGGTCATATTGTAGTTCTATTTTCTTATATTTTGAGGAAGCTCCATACTGTTTTCCATAATGACTGCACTATTTTATATTTCCACCAGTAGTGTACAAAGGTTTCTTTTTTCTACATCTTCACCAACAGTTGTTACCTTTTTTTAAATACTCATGTTAACTGGTATGATATGATATCTCATTGTGATTTGAATTTCATTTCCATGATAATTAGGAGTGTTGAACACATCTTCCTGCACCTATTTGCCATTTTTATGTTCAAGTCTTTTGTTTATTAATTGTTTATTTGTTTTCTTTCTATTGAGTTTTTACTTCCATATATATATACATATATATATATATATATATATACACACACACACATATAAAGATTTATTTATTCATCTGAAAGAGTTACACAGAGAGAGGAAAACCATCCACTAGTTTGGCAACAGCCAAAGCCAGGAGCCACTAGTTTGGCAACAGCCAAAGCCAGGAGCCAGGAGCTGCTTCCAGGTCTTCTATGAGGGTGGTAGGAGCCCTGATGCTAGGATCATCTTTTGCTGCTTTTCTCAGGCAATGAGCAGTAAGATAGATCAGAAATGGAGCAGCCAGGACGTGAACCCCATGCCGAAAAGGGATCCTGGCATTGCAGATGATGGTTTTAGCTGCTATGCCACAAATCTGGTCACCTGTATGTATTTTGTGTTAACTCCTTCTTGAGTATATTATTTCCATGTATTTTCTACTGTTGCGCAAGTTCCTTTTTTTTTTGTTGTGTCTTAATACTGTTCAGAAGCTTTTTAACATAATTTGGCCCTACTTGTCTACTGTTTTCTTGATGCCTATACGTGTATCATCATATTCAAGAAATCATTACCTTGACCAATGTCATGAATTTCAAAGGGGGTATTCAAACTATGGCAACTACATTTGCTGCAATCCCATGTATATTGTGTTTCATTTTCAGTTGTCTCAAATACTTCTTAAATTCCCTTTTGGGTCAGCGCTGCAGCTCAATAGGCTAATCCTCCGCCTGTGGCACCAGCACCCCGGGTTCTAGTCCCGGTCGGGGCACTGGATTCTGTCCCGGTTGCTCCTCTTCCAGTCTATCTATCTGCTGTGGCCCGGGAGGGCAGTGGAGGATGGCCCAAGTCCTTGGGCCCTGCACACACATGGGAGACCAGGAGAAGCACCTGGCTCCTGGCTTCAGATCAGTGTGGTGCACTGGCCGCAGCAGCCATTGGGGTGTGAACCAACGGCAAAGGAAGACCTTTCTCTCTGTCTCTCTCTCTCTCTCACTGTCAACTCTGCCTGTCAAAAAAAAAAAAAAAAAATCCCTTTTGATGTCTTCTTTGACTCAATTGTTCTTTAAGACTGAATTGTTTAACTTTCATATACTGGTGTATTTTTTCTATTTTCTTTTTTTTTTTTTATTGATGTCTGGTTTAATTCCCATGTGGTCAGAAAAGATATTTCAAATTATTTGAATCTTTCAAAAATTGACTAAAACTTCTGTTGTTATTTAGCAGGAAATCTATTCTGGGAAATTATAGTATGTACTTGAAAAGAATGTGTGCTATATTACTGATGGATGGGATGTTCTGTAGTACATCTATTAGGTCACTTTGGTCTGTAGTATTGTTTCAATCTGATTCCTTCTTAATTTTATGAATGGATGATCTGTTCATTACTGAAGTCTCCTACTAGTTTGTATTGTTTTTTTTCTTTCACACTTGAATCTCCTAATATTTTTAGTTACCATTTTCCTGGAGTATATTTTCCTATCCCATTATTTTCAGCCTGTATATGTCATTAAATCTAAAGGGAATCTCTTATAGACAGCATGAATTTGGGATTTTTTTTCCATCCATTCAGTGATGTTATTTTATTTACATTTAATGTAAGTATCAATAGAAAAGGACTTACCATTCCCACTTTGTTGTTTTCTGCTTTGTAGTTACTTTGTTCTTTTCTTCTCTTGCTATTTTCCATTGCAATTTGATGACTTTTGTCTAGTGATATAATTTGATTCTTTGATTCTGTTAGTACCTGCTATTGTTTTTTTCTTTGTGATTACCATGAGTTTTGCACAAACCATAACAATCTAGTTTAAACTGATAACATCAGTACAAATACTCTATACTTTTATTTCTCCTAAACTTGATTTTTAAGCTTTTCATTTCAACATAGTTATACATTTATAAAACAAAAAATAACTAATATAAAGAGTTCCCATATATCCTGCTCTTAACTTTCCCTGATATTAATATCTGATGTTATTATATTTGTCACAATTAATGAATCAAGCCCAGTATACTCAAATTGATTTTTTAAAGGTTTAAAATGAAGGTTTATTAAAGTCAAAGACCTCCAGCCAGAGCAACATGGAAGGGGGCTGCAAGAGAAACAAAACCCAAAGGACCCCATGGCACTGGGATTTTTAAGTACAATTTTGAAGGAAAAAAACCTTGACAATCAGATCAGCATTCAGTTACCAAGACAAAAAAAAAAGGCTTAATGCTTCAACAAATAAGAAGTTTAAGACCCTAGTTTAGCAGGAATAGGGAATAAACTCAACAGCTGTAAACAATAATGGAATGGAAAAATGACCATTTCACTCATGTATAGTAAATTTTAAAGAAATCACAGGTCATTAAAACTATAGTAGTATTACATTCTTAACCATTTGGTTTCACAAAGTTATAAAACAAAGTTTTATGAAACTGTATTTGCAGCAATACTGTTAGACACAGACATTTTTTCTTCCTTTTTTCTTTCTTTTTTGTTTTTTGAATTTTCATTCTCACATATAAGGGAGGATATATGGTGTTTGTCTTTCGTGTGTTTGGTTTATTTCACTCAATGTGATGTCATCCAATTGCATCCATTTCAGGGCAAATGGTAGAATTTCGTTCTTTTTTATAAATTATATTCAATTGTGTGTATATATGCACCATTCATCTGATGATGGAAACCTTGGTTGTTTCTAAGTTTTGGCTGTTGTGAACAGTGCTGCTATGAACATTGTGCTGGAGGCATCTCTGATACATTGTGATCATATCTCTTGGGTAAAGAAATACTGGGGTTGCTGGGTCATATAGCATGTATATTTACAGTTTTTAAAGAAATCTCCACACTTTTCCACAGTGGCTAAGCTAATTTACATTCCCACCAACAGTGTGTAAATGTTTTCTTTTGTCCACATACAGCATTTGTTATTCTCTGTGCTTTGGATTTTAGCCATTCTGATGGGTGAGGTGATATCTCATTGTGGTTTTGATTTGCTTCTCCCTGGTGGCTAGTGATGTTGAGCATTAGTTAATATATTTGTTGGCCAGGACTATGTGTTGAAGTCCTTTGCCCATTTGTCAACTGAATTTGTTTTTTCTTGTTCAGTTGTTAAGTTCCTTATTTATTCTGGATACAAATCTTCAAATAGGTGGCTTGCAGATATGTTTTCCAATTCTGTTGGATGTCTCTTCACTCTATTGATTGTTTCCTTTGGGGAGCAAAAGCTTCTGAGTTTTATATTGTCCTGTTTGTTTAGTGTGACTTTTGGTGCTTATGTTTTGGGGGTCTTATCCAAGAAGTCATCCCCTACACCAGTATCTTGGAGGACTGGCTCCTACATTTTCTTCCAGGAACTTCATAGTCTTAGGTCTTAAATTTAGGTCTTTGATCCATCTTGAGTTGATTTTTATGCATGGTGAGAGATATGGTAAAAATTTTATTCTACATATATAAATCCAGTATTGCCAGCACCATTTTCTTAAGAGACTATCCATACTCTACTATATAATCTGAGCACTTTTGTCAAAAATCAGTTGGTTGTATGAAAGTGAATTAATTTCTGGGCTCTCTATTCTATTCCATTGATCTGTGTATTCTTTTTTTAAGCCAGTACCACACTATTTTCAATTACTATATGTTTGTGCCATGCTATGAAGTAAGGTATTGTGATGTGTTCAGCTTGATTTTTCTTACTCAGGATCACTCAGGTCATTCTGAGTCTTGTGTGATTCCATATGAATTTTAGGATTGCTTTTTCTAGTTCCATAGAGAATGTCATGGTACTTTGATAAGTATTGCATTGAACCTGTAGATTGCTTTAGGTACTATAGAGGTTTTAATGATATTGAGTCTTCCAATCCATGAGCAAGAAATATCTTTCCATTTTTTGGTGTCCTTGACTTTTTTAACAATATTTGATAATTTTCATTGTAGAGCTCGTTCATTTCTTTGGTTAAGTTTTACTAAATATTTAATTTTTTGTAGCCATTGTGAATGAGATTTTTTTTCTTGATTTATTTTCTGTGAGTTCATCATTAGTATACAAAAAAGCTACTGTTTTTGTATGTTTATTTTGTAATCTTCAACTTTACTGAATTGGTTTATCAATTCTAGCAGCTTTTTGGTGGATTGCTTAGGTTTTCCCATGTACAACATCATGTCATTGGTAAACATGGATAATTTGTCTTCCTTTTTTTCCAATTTTGATGCCTTTTATTTCTTTCTATTCCTAATTGCTCTCACTAAAGTTTCCAGTACTAGATTGAATAAGAGTGGTAAAAGTGGACACCCTTGTCTTGTTCCACATATTTGGGGAAATGCTTTGAGCTTTTTCTCATTCAGTAAGATATTGGTTGCTGGTTTGTCATATATAGTATTTACCTAATTTGTGGAAGTTTTTTTGTTGTTGTTTTTTTTTTAAATCATGAAAGGATATTGAATCTTATCAAGTGCTTTCTTTGCCACTGTTAAGATGACCATATGATTTTTGTTTTTCATTCTATTGATGCGATTTATAACATTTATTGATTTTTGAATGTTGAACCACCCTTGCATTTCTGGGTTAAATCCCACTTGATCTTGATATATGATCTTTCTGATGTGAGTGTGGATTTGATTAGCTAGTATTTTGTTGAGAATCTTTGCATCCATGTTCATTAAGGATATTAGTCTGTACTTTTCTTTTTGTGTCATGTCTTTGCTTGGTTTTACTATCAAAATAATGTTGGCCTCATAAAAATAGTTTGGCAGAGTTCCTACCTGTTTAGTATTTTGGAATAGTTTGACAAATATTAAGAGTTGCTTCCTCTTTGAATGTTTTGCAGAATTAGTAGTAAAGCCATTATATCACAGACTTTTCCTTGATGGAAGATTTCTGATTACTGCTTTAATCTCATTGCTTGTTATGGGTCTGTTTAGGTTGTCTATATTCTCTTGATTTAATGTTAGTAGGTTATATGAATCCAGGAATTTATCCTTTTTTTCAAGGTTTTCCAGTTTATTAGCATATACTTCATATAGTAGCTTCTTATGATCCTTTGTATTTTAGTGGTATCAGCTGTAATGTCTCTTTTTTCATTTCTAATTTTATTTATTTGAGTTTTTTTCTTTTTTTCTTTGTTAGTCTGGCTAGAGGTTTATCTGTTTTGTTTATCTTCTTAAAAACCAATTATTTGTTCATCTTTTTCATTTTTTTTAGTTTCAATTTCATTTATTTCTGCTCTGATCCTTATTATTTCTTTTCTCCTGCTGATTTGGCATGTGGCTTGTTATTTTTTTCTAAGTCTTCAAGATGCATCATTAGATCTTTAATTTGAGGTGCTGACACTATGACATAGTGGGTAAAGCCTCCACTTGTGGTGCCAGCATCTCATATGGCAGCCATTTCAAATACTGGCTATTCCGCTTCCAATTCCTATCTCTACTAATACACCTGGAAAAGCTGTGGAAGATGTCTCAAGTACTTGGGCCCCTGTACCCATATTGAAGACCAAAAAGAAGCTCCTGGCTCCTGGATTTGGATTGACCCAACTGTAGCTATTGCTACCATTTGGGAAGTGACTTAGCAGATGGATGCTCTCTTTCTCTAAGTCATCTTTTCAAATAAATAAATAAATCCTTCAAAAAACCCTTTATTTTGAGAAATTTAATTTTTTTAATGTAAGCTCTTAATGCTACAAACTTTCTTCTTAATACTGCTTTTGCTGTATCCTACAGGTTTGAATATGTTGTATTTTTATTTTCACTTAAATCTTGTATTTTCATTTTTTAATGACCCATTAATCATTCAGTAGCATGTTGTTTAATTTCCAAGTATTTATGAGTGGTCTGTTGTTCTTGTTGATTTCTAATTTTATTCCTTTTTGGTCTGAGAAGATACGTGGTATGATATTAATCTTATTAAATTGACTCAGACTTCATTTGTGGCCTAATATGTGGTCCATCCTACAAAATATTCCATGTGTTGATGAGAAGAATGTGTATTCTGTAACAGTTGGGTGAAATGTCCTGTAAATATCTGTTAGACCCATTTGTTTGATAATATGTTTCAATTTTGATATATCTTTATTGATTTTTCTTTCTGGATGACCTGTCAATGAATAAGAGTGGGGTATTGAAGTCACTCACTATTATTGTACTGGAGTCTGTCTCTCCGTTTAGGCCCAAGAGGATTTGCTTTTATATCTGGGTGAACTTGTATTGTATTTATGTTTATGATTGTTACATCTTTTTGATGAATAGAACCTTATATTAAAATATAATGTCCTTCTTTACCTCTTTTTTTCAGTTTCGATTTAAAGTCTGTTTTATCTGATATCAGGATAACTACACCTGGTTGCTTTTGCTTTTGATTTGTCTGGTATATCTTTTTCCAACCCTTCATTTTAAGTCTGTATGTATCTTTGTGAATTGATTCTTTTTTTTTTTTTAAATTTTTTTTTTTTTATTTTTGACAGGCAGAGTGGACAGTGAGAGAGATAGAGAGATAGAGAGAAAGGTCTTCCTTTTGCCGTTGGTTCACCCTCTAATGGCCGCCGCGGTAGCGTGCTGCGGCCGGCGCACCGCGCTGTTCCGATGGCAGGAGCCAGGTGCTTCTCCTGGTCTCCCATGGGGTGCAGGACCCAAGGACTTGGGCCATCCTCCACTGCACTCCCTGGCCACAGCAGAGAGCTGGCCTGGAAGAGGGGCAACCGGGACAGGATCGGTGCCCCGACCGGGACTAGAACCCGGTGTGCCGGCGCCGCAAGGCGGAGGATTAGCCTGTTGAGCCACGGCGCCGGCCGAATTGATTCTTTTAGGCAGCATATAGTGGGGTCATTTTTTTTTTTAAGTTTCTTTTATGTATTCGAAGAGTCATGGTTTTTTAATCCATTTATTCAGCCAACTTAAGTTGTTTGGTTGGTGAATTTACTATATTTACATTCAAGGTTAATATTGATTGATATGAACTTGGACCTGTCATTTTGTTGATTGGATAATGATTCTACCTGCTTTGTAAGAGAATTTAGGCTATCATGTGTTTGATGTTTACTTTTAATGCAGAATACTCTTCAGAATTTATTTTAAGGATGGTATACATGAGGAAGCATCTGGCTTCTGGCTTCAGATCAGTGCAGCGCCAGCCGTAGCGGCCATTTGGCAAGTGAACCAACAGAAGGAAGTCCTTTCTCTCTGTCTCTCTCTCACACTGTCTATAACTCTACCTGCCAAATAAATTAAAAAAGAAAAAGAAAAGAAAAAAAGGATGGTCTGATGGTGGTAAACTCTCTAAAATTTTGCTTATCTGGAAAATACTCTATTTCTCCTTCACTTTTAAAGGATAGCTTTGCTGAATATCATATTCTTTGTTGGAAGTGGTTTTTTTGTTGTTGTTGTTAAATCCTCAGATGTTATATTTTCCCATTCTTCTGGTCTGATGTTAATCTAATGGTTTTCCTTTATATGTAACTTGACATTTTCCTCTTACTGTTTTAGGATTTTTTCCTTGATTTTAATTTTTGATAATTTTGATGACAATACACCTTGGGAAAGACCTTTTTTGGTTGAGTCTCTGGGGGTTCTTTGAGCTTCTTGTATCTGGATATCCCTCTTTCTTTAAAGACATGGGAAATTTTCAACTTTTATTTCATTTTACAGGTTCTCACCAATGTTTCCCTTTTCTTCTCCTTCAGGAATATCTATAATACAAATATTTGGTTGTTTAATGGTATCCCATATTTCAAATAGACTTTCTTAATTCCTTTTAAATCTTCTCTGTTTTTATGTGATTAGGTTGTTTCAAAATTCTTGTCCTTGAGGTCAGAAATTCTTTCTTCCACTTGTTCTGTTCTGCTGTTAAAGCTCTCAATCCTATTCTTTACTTCACTGATTGAAGATTTCAATCCAAATTTCTATTTAGTTCTTCTGAATGAGTTCTGTCTCCTTAGTAATATTTTCATTCGTATCACTCATAGATTTCCTCATTTCTTTAATCTCTTCAGTATTCTCTTGCATTTCACTGAGTTTCCTTACAATGATTATTTTGAAGTCTGTATCTGCCATTTCATAGATTTCCTGCAATTCAGGATCTAATTCTAGAGGATTATTGTGTTCTTTTGGAGCATCTTGCTACCTTGCTTCTTCACCTCTCCTATGTCCCTATGTTGATGGCCCATCTAGTGTATCACTTATTCTTTATGGAATAGATTTTATTGCAAAAGAGTTTATGGTTTAGCAGGAATGCATGGTATTGCTGGGCTTGTTGCTTTGGCTTGGTTCTAAGTGAGCCCAGGAGTGTAGTCTCTGAGTGATTTCTGTTGTCTTAATGTCAGCTCTGTCTATAAGTGACACAGTGGTCTAGTCTGTTGCAGTTTGCCACAGTTCATAGCAATAGAAGTATGGATTTGTGATGGTTAAGGATTTTTTTGGTTGTGTAGCTATGGCCCACAGAGACTTTGGTGTCAGTCTCCTGGGCGAAATGTGGTAGCCAGAGCCTTGCTGTTGGTACTGAGGTGTGACTGCCCTTTGTTATACTTACCCTAGTGGTGCTGGGGCCTGTGGCACCAACTGCTGTAGCTCTGGGAGTGTGTGATGCAGATGGACCCTTCCTCAGGTCCTGCTAGAAGAGTCCAGCTGGTGCTGTGGCTTATCCTCCGACCAGCCCTGGTCCTAGGTCTACAGGATGTGAAGTGAGCTGTGTTCCAGTCCTACAGGGTGACTACAAGGTATACATATTTTACTGTGGAGGGTCTGAGTCCAGAGAGGTGGAATGCAGATAGGTTATTCCCTGTGTATACCAAATGGATTCCAGTGTCATTGAGAAATTTAGAATAAATTGTTACAGACTTGATTTTGCAGGGTATAGTCAGGCTATTCATTACCCAGATATTCCAGGGTGGAAGCAGATATATTTTATGGGCTTCTTCTAGTGTTAGCTTCCAGCAGCTTAGGCGAATCACTAGGCTTATACCCCAGTTCACTCTCTAGGCTGAAGTAAACATCAGTGGATGACTGTGGAATTCCCTCTCAGCTAAAACTGTGAGCAGTGGGGCACACAGCAATTTCTTCCCACCTTGAAGAGGTAAAGTGGTGGCTCACAGCTAGCAGCTGGCTGCACTGTGATGCTACCTGCAGCAGTGTGTCTGCCTCTCTCTTTTTGTCCCACAGAGTCTTCTTTTTGTTGTTATTATTGTTGTTTTTTGTTTTGTTTTGTTTTGTTTTGTTTTTTTCTAGTTCTTCACCAAAAATTTCCATCAGTAGAACCCTGGAAACATAGTGTGGCTATGCCCTATTGAGCCATCTTAGATCCTCTCCCAGTGTCTATATTCATATTTATCCTAACCAAAATAAAGAATAAAGAATTTTCTCCTATTTATATATATATATGTATATTTATGTGTGTGTCTATATATATATATATATATGGAATATATATATATGGAATTTAAGTATTTTGAAACAGAAGCTCCATATATTTTTAATGTCTGCTGAAATGAAGGTACTTAATAAATATTTGTTTTCTTATCAATAGACTATTTATTGAATTCTCTATATTCCTTATTTAATCTATTTGTATTAATCTTATATATCATTTCTCTTGAAATAATAAGCAATGTATTTAGCTAACTTGAAAACATAATGGAATGTGTTGTTATTTAACTTTTCTGAAATTTGTGTTTTATCTTCTTTGTTAGTCATTTTTGTTGTTTTCCTTTTATTTTACTTCTCTATATTCCTAAATTTATTCATTTATTTGAAAGGTGGAGTTACAGAAAGATGTATATACAGAAAGAGAGAGAGAGAGAGAGAGCAGAAAAATACCTGCCATCCTCTGGGTCTCTCCTCAAATGGCCAGAGCTGGGCCAGGTTGAAACCAGGAGCCCAGAACTCCATCCTGGTTTCCTACGTAGATGGCAGAGGCCCAAGGACTTAGGCCATCCTCCATTGCTTTCCCAAGCAAATTAGCAGGGAACTGGATCAGAAGTAGAGCCACTGAGTCTCTAACCAGGGGCCATGTGGGATATTGGTGTTGCAGGCAGTACCACACACTGGCCCTGTTATATGGTAGCATCTTAAATATTTTTTACTTCTTTTTGCTAAATAAAAACTAAAGATTTATACCCTTTAAAATATATTATATTTTAATTACATTATCACTCCATGTATAACTTGTTGCTTGGTTAACATTTTTAATAGTTTTCTTATAAATCAATTTATAGCTCATGGGCAACTTGTTAATCTATCTTTTTAGTAATTCAACATCAGTGTTTATTTCTTATAAGTACCGTGCAGTATAATTGTGCCACTGGAGTGCCCATAGTATTTATTTCTTAATACTTAATATGACATTACATGATGATGTATTGCTTTTAATATTTTTGTAATATATACAAGTTCTGAGTGGTTTTGCCCAAGCTTTGAAAAGTTATAATTGCTTTGAAGTGCCTCTATAACATTGTTAAATAAAAAGTTTGCATGTAATTTTCATTTTTAAAGACTAACTTACCAACTTACTCCTTATAGTCCAGTCTCTAAATAATTTTGAGAAACATAACTTTTGCAAATTTTATTTTTATGAATAATGTCTCCAATGTTTTAAGGAAATATATAATCTCATTCTTTATGATTGCCTAAACTTAAAGGTGTACAATGCTTATCATAATGTCCTGGACTCATTTTCTTTTGTTCCTGGTTGAGAATAATTTGTTTTTTTCAATATTATTGATTAATATTTCAATCTGTTATCTTCCTTTGAGCATTTGGAATTCTGTTCATATTGAATGTATCCAAATGCAGCTGTTTATTGACATAGCTACTGGAGTTTACTATTAGATTCCCTAAGAGTGACTATAGACTCTTTAATTTTTTTGTGAGTCTTCTTCAGTTATTTGTAGTTCATAATAGATTAACTGAAATTTTGTTTATATAGCCATTGAAAATTTAATTTATATGAAAAGTTGTATTGCTCTTTGTTATCCAATTCTCGTAATGTGAGAAAACTGATTCCAAAGAGTATTTGCTTTTTGAGGAAGGGAGGGGGGATTTGAAGCAGTTGATGAGGAATTATTCTAAAAATGTTGAAGGAAAATCTAACAGTCTTTACTGTTGATTAGCAATATTATTTGTTAGTATTTTTGGCTTGCTGTAAATAACTCATCTTCCAATAATTCATTTGAGTAATTAAATTTAGATTGCAAATTTTTCTTTTCAAATATTTTGACTCTTATCTCTCTGCTTTTCTATTGTATCTTAATTGGTGTGGTCTATATAAATGGACAATAAATTATATATCTTTGTTATAGAGATCAGACAGTGAATAGAACTTGGTATTCATCCCAGACAGAATTATGATTGAATGTATTTGCAAGATTAAAGCACTGAATTTACTTTTTTTCTAATTAAAGGCAATTAAAGATTTCCAGACACAAATAAAAGACAATGAATTGAGGAATAAGTGTAGGAGCAAGTCCATTTGCAGGTGAAAAGATGTGCCTTTGAAGCAGAACCAGCTGTATTTTCATTGAAAGAATAACAGTTTAGGAAGCTTTTCTGCATGTGCTTGCTTGATAGCATAATGTACTCATAAGCAGCTTAGGCAGTATTCAGAAAATAACAGTGCATTAATTTTTAAAGCAGCAAAGGCAGAGGAAGAGCAGTACTGCCACAAGATGATAATGAGTATGGCTAGTGTGAAGTCGACTGCTGAGAAATAAAAAACAATGAGCTCCTGAAAAATGAACATTTTATTAAACAATAAGTAGAATATTCACAAAGGCAAAGATTCAGTCTTATTTTTGGGCAAGGGTAAGAATTGAACAGAGAAGAGCTACAAGCAGTTAGGAAATCTGTTCTTTTGTTAAACTAGGAAACTCTGTGTAAAACCATGTCATATCAAACTATTGTTTGAAATGTAAAATAATTCTTGTGATAAAGAGAATTTTGTATTGAATTAAATAAGGCATATAAATTACTGTATATTATTCTAAATTAACATTATATGAGGAATGCTAAATGATAACATCAAGATACTAAATATGATTTTTATTATATATATTTTTGTATCTAAAACATTAATATGTTTTGGTAGATATGTTTTATACACACTTAATTATATGGCTCATGAAGGGAACAGTGTTCATGCTTAAATTTTTTTTCATTTCTTAAAATTTAAACAAATTTATTAATACACTAGATTCTCAGGGTAACAGCAAATGCATGATAATTACTGCAAGAAAATTCTCATCAATTTTTATATTAACTAGATACTAATACAAAGAGAATAGATTCAATGTAGTTCCTAAGTACAATTCTAGGAATATAATGATACTAAAATATGGGATATTTTGTTTTGTTTATATTATTATTATTTATTTGAAGGACAGAAGCAGAGAGATAGATAGAGAGAGAGAGAGAGAGAGAGAGAGAGAGAAGTCTTCCATCCATTGGCCCACTCCCCAAGTGTCCACAACTGCCAGAGCTGGGCCAGTACGAAGCCAGGAGCCTGGAATTTCCTCCAGGTCTCCCACGTGGGTACAAGGGCCCAAGGACTCAGGCCATCTTCCACTGCCTTCCCAGGCCACAGCAGAGATCTGGGTCAGAAGTGGAGCAGCCAGGACTCAAACCAGCACCCACATGGGATATCAGAACCTCAGGCGGAGGCTTCACCCACTATGCCACAGCACCAGCCCTCTAAAATATGTTTTAATCACATAGAATATATAAGCAAATTAACTTGAACACAAATAATACCTACTGTTTACAAATTATAACTTAAAGAGACTTTTTAAAGTAATTTGTTTAAAAGCAGTTACTGCAGATATCTGCAAATTATATATAGATATAAATAAATTATGAATATGTTTCTACCATATTGGCTTTGCATGTTTAGGCATAATCCAAAGCATTGATATTTACCTTAGAAGTATATTTTTGCTTTTAGTTGACAGTCATAATTCCTTTTTAAGACTTGAAACAGGAAATTCAGTTGATTTCAAATTGAATGTTCAAATAGTCTTTTTAAGCTACATTTAACAGCAGCAAGCAGAGGCAGTACCTTGGTTTTTATTTCACATATTAGTAAATAAAACTTAGTCTCCTGTAATTTGAAGAAGCTTGATAATTTTTATGGCATGATTAAAATGATTCTCAAGAAAGGTGTATATTCCACTTTGGTCTTAGTTTTATTTTAAGTAAGCCAGGGATGAATAGGCTATGAATCCTGAGAAAAACAAGAAATGAATACTTATGGACAGAACACTGTTTCAGAGTCAAGACTCCAGTTTATGTGAATCTCAGCAAAAATCCTGTTTTTCCCTTATCTCCTGGAGTCAATCAGTCTCGGTATTTCTATTTATCGTCCTCTCTCTTGTACATGTGTATTTCATGTTATTTTTATATGTTATTCCCAGTAAGATTTCTGTTACTTTCAATATTAACCTGGATATTATCTAAAGAAGTGTGAAACATCTTTAGCTACTACTGAGATGAATGTCCCAACCAAGGCTGATCTGCAATTATAGAAATCCAAGATTTTAAGTGGCATTTAGTCTTTTTGTAATCTAGCCTAAAAGAAAAAGAAATTCTTAAAAAAATTTTGTGAAGATTTTACAGGGAAACTGGTTATATAGATTGAATGAGTATCACATTCTAGAAGCAAGCAAAGAAAATTTAGGTCCAAGCTACCATTCTCAGTTCTATAGCTGGTTGTAGCAGTTGTAGTTTGTGACCCCTCTATTACAGTATCCATTCTAGATGTTATTATCCTTAGCAAGCATCATAACTCAGTATATCTTTGCCTTTAGGGAATAACCAGATTCTCCATTTTTGAAAACTGTAGGCCTTTGATTATCCTAGGTAGAAAATTACATGAAATTTCATTGAATTGTGTGATTGGTTATAGTTGTGTTACCCCAGGAGTTTCTTTGCATCATCCCATATTCCTTTGGCATCCACTATGTATTAAATAACCATTTTATTCTCAATAACCAATAGAGAGTACCCACTGTGATTTCCTCTCTACCCTGTTTCTCTATAGGTGTTAAAAATCCAAACTGACTAGGTGTGTAGCTCAACTTCCAACTCATGAGAACTAATATTGTGTTTATTCTTAGATTACCTCTTTTCCAGGTAAACTGTGAGAAAATATTGTATTTAAAAACGTTACCCCTGGGAGAATGTGCTCTTTCTCATTGCCCATTAGGGACATTTCCAATAATGAGTGTAATAACAGAGCAGTCCACTTCAAACTGATGTCAGAATATTTAAAGAACCATCTGCAAATATATATATATATGTGTGTGTGTGTATTTCTATTTATTTATATTTAAAATGTTAAAGCATTACACCCAATTTTACAATTTATTGAACTAAATAATCCCCAATTCATGATTGGTAGATCAGGTACTGTGGTCCTTGAATCTCATGACAAGTTAGTCAATCTCCATCAGAATTTAGTTGCAATCTGGGTGCTATTGTTTCTTAGCCATTGTTACTTGATAAAGGCAAGGCTCCAAATTGTAAATATTGTCATTTCTTTTTTATTGGGACCTGATAAAGGTTTGTTTCTACATATTAATAAGCTAAAATGCTCAGGTTCCCTTGACTTTGCCATGCTATAAGCTCTAGGACATAATGTAAGTTTGCATAGTAATCCAGTGGAAAATCTTTTAGTCTTCCATGTCATATTCAATACTAGTAGCTTTTAAGGTCCCCTAAATATATAGAATGTATGTTGTAGAATTTAAAAAAAACAGTAATAACATGAAGAATAATGTATTCAACATCCAGGTTTATAATTGAACAAATAGCAGCACTTTCGAAGTGCCTATGTGATGCTTTCCAGTTATAACACCATCCATGTCTCTTAAAGATAATTATAATATTGATGTTTTACTGATTTTCTATGTTATATACTCCCTAGGTATGTGTGAAGGCTTACATTGTTTACTTTTCTTTGTTTATATATATGAAACAATGTTGTGTATTGATATATGATTTGCTTCTATTGAACATCATGCTTTAGAGTTTCATTCTTTTTGACTTATGTTGGTATAAGTCATTCATTTTCTATGCTGTGGAGCATTACATAATTTGGGTATACTGATATTTTCCTATCTTCCTGGTTTTGGGCAGTTTGATTATTTTCATTTCTTTGTTTAAATCTATGAATACTATTATGGACAATGCTACCATGAATATTTTAGACATGTCTTTACACCTGTTTCCATGTACAAGAGTTTCTTTACATTATATCCCTAATAGAAGAATGTTGGATCATGGATATGATGTATTACATTGTCAAACAATGCCACTTTTTAAAGAAGTTGTATCTGTGTCCCTTAATGGTAAACAGAGCAGAATATGACAAATTTATCATTACTTATGGCAGGCAATCATGACATGCTCTGAATCAGTAGATCGCCATGAAACAGACATAGGTGAGAAGTCCTTTCTTCAGAACATGCATAGTTCTGTTATACATACAACAGAATGAAGGCATCTCAGGCACTTTGTTTGTCTTCCCCAATACTTACGGCATATCATTGTCATTCTGATATATTGTTGGGTAATGAAGCAGTTAAAATTTTTGGAAATTGGATTGCAGCACTGAAGTGTAGAGTTGATCTACTTTCTAAATTGGTCTGTGTGTATATTACTGTGTTTTTCAGTAAGGACAGGCAACCTCTTTTAGTAATTGTGACCAGAACTTAGAAAAAATGCATTGGTTGAGATGGCTGTTTAGGCTGTTAAGATACCTGTGTTCCATATCAGACACATCAGACTGCCTGGCCTCAACTGCTGACCTCAGCTTCCTGCTAATGCTGGAGGGAGTGGTGATGACTCAGGTAACTGGATTCCTGACACCCACATGGAAAATCTGGACTGCATTCCTGGCTCCCAGCTTTGGCCCTGTGCCTCACCCCAGCCATCATGTGCACTCGGGAATAGAATCAGCAGACACGATCTCTCTCTCTATCCCCAACTCTCTCTCTCTCTCTCACTATCTAATAGACAATCACTTAAAAATTAACAAAAAAATGCAATGACTAGGTAAATTAGCTAAGTGTGACCAAGGAATTTACTATTCTTCTATAGTAAGAAAATTCTATCATAGTTTTTAATTTTCAGTAGTACCTAGTCAATTTCCATAACTATCTAGCTACAGCAAGGTAATTAATAAGTCTGTGAAAATAATCAATGTGACTACAAATTTAAAGGTTCTGATGATACAGCCGATCTTTGAAACTTCTCTAGGAATGTGCAGCATTGCCTTTGATTTGTTATTTTGATAAGGAGGGCAGTGACATTTCTGCTTTACCTTTACTATCATGGTGGCTTTTGCATCACATGTCAAGGAAGCAAGTTGGATATACTGTCTATTTGCAAAGTTATCTTTTGAGCTCATCCACTACTAACTGATAGAATCAAAAAGGGAGAGAAAGATCCAGCATGGGAAGTGGGATACACAGCAGACTCATAGAATGGCAGATGTCCTAAACAACACTCTGGCCTCAGAATCAGCCCTTAAGGCATTCGGGTCTGGCTGAAGAGCCCATGAGAGTATTGTAGGCATGGAAAGCCAAGATACCATGGAAAAGAAAAAAAAGAAGAAGACCTAAATGAAAGATCTCTGTGAGTGAGATCCCAGTGGAAAGAATGGGGCCATCAAAGAAGGAGGTACCTTTCTCTGAAGGGAGGAGAGAACTTCCACTTTGACTGTGACCCTATCGGAATAAGATCAAAGTCAGCGAACCCTAAAGGCTTCCATAGCCCTGGCAACTCATGACTAGAGCCTAGGGAGATTCCTGACGCCATGAACAGGAGTGTCAAATTGTTAAGCCAGCAACAGGAGTCACTGTGTACTTACGTCTCATGTGGGATCTGTCCTTAATGTGTTGTCTAATGTGCAGTGATGCTATAACTAGTACTGAAACAGTATTTTTACACTTTGTGTTTCTGCATGGGTACAAACTGATGAGATCTTTACTAATTATATACTGAATCGATCTTCTGTATATAAAGATATTTGGAAATGAAAAAAAAAAACCTGGTGTTAAATTGGAAATGACATAGAAAATTAATTAATTTTTTTAAAAAAAATATTATGTAGGATCTCTGTCTTTAATGTGCTGTACACTCTTATTTAATGCTATAACCAGTACTCCAACAGTATTTTTTTTTCTCACTTTGTGTTGCTATATGGGGGCAAACTGTTGAAATCGTTACCCAATTTATACTAAACTGATCTTTTGTATATAAAGAGAATTGAAAATGAATCATGATGTGATTGGAAGGGGAGAGGGAGCGGGAAAGGGGAGGGTTGTGGGTGGGAGGGAAGTTTTGGGAGGGGGAAGCCATTGTAACCCATGAGCTGTACCTTGGGAATTTATATTCATTAAATTAAAAAAAAAATTGCAAAATGAACATACAGTCTCTTCTAAACCAGTGAGTCTGCCATTAATAAATTGATTTTTTTAACCACTTGGTCAGTTAAGCTATCTTGCTTTCTAGGAGTTAGTATTTTCTGAATCTTCACACTTTGATTTAGAATTTCTCCCATAAGATAGCCACATGCCTTCCTTTCTAACTTAATTTTAGTATCTACTCTAGTGATAGCTTGTTAAGGAAGACTTTCCTGACTATCCCATCTGAAACAATATGTCTCTCCACTTTATTGTCTGCCCTTTCTTGCTGTACTTTTCTTTTAATGCCTTAGGTTATCTGATAATTGGCCAGTTTCTGTTTGTTTATTATCTGTGTTTTGACAAAGTTCAGAATAACAGGAATTTGTCTGTTTTGTTCACATATTTTTTATCAAACTGAGCATTACATTTATTTCTGTAATTTGTTTTGGTTTTAAACTATTAAGAAAAATTATTGATTCAAATAAATAGTTAAAATGATAATTATATTTTAATAAGGTATATGTCTAATCATTTTAGGGTACTCTTTAATTCATTTGGTCGCAAAATGTTAGAGAAGAGTATTAGGAAAATTAACTCCAAAACTGAATCACAAGTCTGTACAAGGAAAGCTTGTACTTTTTATTATGAATATAAAATTTCAGGAGTCAAAGTATAATAACCCTCCTAACTATGCATGTACCCTTCACATTTTATTGCAAAACTATTAGAATATAATAACAACACCCATCAAGGAGGGGCACTAATGTTTTTCCTGGCACTTAATTAAGCAAAACACATTTGTGCTACAATAGTATATTCTCTGGTATAATTCTTTGTATGCAGACATTTGAAGGCTTGAATTATTAAAAGCTCACTCTCTAGATAAAAATCCCCTAACTAATGACATGTCAAAAAATTCAAATACAAGCCCAGCAAAGGCAAAAGATATCAACAATTAGCAAAACTATCACTACAAAGCAGTGTACTGCATATTTCTATTATATTAATGTGTGAATGTACCGGATTATTAAAATTTTAAAATGCATTAAATTTTTGAAAATGATTTAAAATAGGAAATTAATAAATGGTTTGAATTAGTCTTTGAAAATTAAATGTACACTCTGGCAAAAAAAATGACCTAAATGAAAGATCTCTGTAAGTGAGATCCCAGTGGAAAGAATGGGCCATCAAAGAAGGAGGTACCTTTCTCTGAAGGGAGGAGAGAACTTCCACTTTGACTATGACCTTGTCTAAATAAGATCAGAGTTGGTGAACTCAAGAGGCTTCCATAGCCTTGGCAGCTCATGACAAGAGCCTCGGGTGATTACTGACACCATAAATAAGAGTGTCAATTGTTAAATCAACAACAGGAGTCACTGTGCACTTACTCCCCATGTAGGATCTCTGTCCTTAATATGTTGTGCTATGTGAATTAATGGTATAACTAATACTCAAACAGTGCTTTATACTTTGTGTTTCTATGTGGGTGCAAACTGTTGAAATCTTTACTTAGTATATACCAAATTGATCTTCTTTATATAAAGATAATTGCAAATGAATTTTGATGTGAATGGGATGGGAGAGGGAGCAGCAGATGGGATGGTTGCAAGTGGGAGGGAGGCTCTGGGGGGAAAAAGCCATTATCATCTAAAAGTTGTACTTTTGGGAGACACAGCAGACTCATAGAATGGCAGATGTCCTAAATAGCACTCTGGCCTCAGAATCAGCCCTTAAGGCATTCGGATCTGGCTGAAGAGCCTATGAGAGTATTGTAAGCATGGAAAGCCAAGACACTCTGGGAAAAAAAAAAAAAAAAAAAAGAAGAAGACCTAAATGAAAGATCTCAGCGAGTGAGATCCCAGTGGAAAGAATGGGGCCATCAAAGTAGGAGGTACCTTTCTCTGAAGGGAGGAGAGAACTTCCACTTTGATTATGACCCTGTCAGAATAAGTTCAAAGTCGGCAAACCCTAAAGGCTTCCATAGCCTTGGCAACTCATGACTAGAGCCTAGGGAGATTACTGACACCATAAACAAGAGTGTTAAATCAACATCAAGAGTCACTGTGTACTTACGTCTCATGTGGGATCTGTCCTTAATGTGCTGTCCAATGTGAAGTAATGCTATAACTAGTACTGAAACAGTATTTTACACTTTGTGTTTCTGTGTGGGTGCAAACTGATGAAATCTTTACTTAGTATATACTGAACTGATCTCCTGTATATAAAGATATTTGAAAATGAAAAAAAAAACTGGTGTTAAATTTGAAATTACATAGAAAATTAATCAATTTTTTTAAAAAAATATCATGTAGGATCTCTGTCATTAATGTGCTGTGCACTGTGATTTAATGCTATAACTAGTACTCCAACAGTATTTTTCACTTTTAGTTGCTATGTGAGGGCAAACTGTTGAAATCTTTACTTTATATATACTAAACTGATCTTCTGTATATAAAGAGAATTGAAAATGAATCTTGATGGGAATGGAAGGGGAGAGGGAGCGGGAAAGGGGAGGGTTGCGGGTGGGAGAGAAGTTATGGGTTGGGGAAGCCATTGTAATCCATAAGCTGTACTTTGGAAATTTATATTCATTAAATAAAAGCTTTAAAAAAAGTTGTACTTTTGAAATTTATATTTATTAAATAAAAGTTAAAAAAAATTAATGTACTTTTATGTCTCTAGGACAGCCATAAAATCAGTAGTCTAAGAGGTGTAGTCATCATCACAATATATAATCAAAATAAAATACTGAAAATGTTGCACTATTGCAAAATAGTCTTGGAAAGTAAATCAGGAAATAGAATGAAAGGAGAGAAAGTGAAACAAATATTAAAATGGTTGACCTTGAAAAAAAGAATCAGCAGTTTCAGTGCATGCACATGGTCTGCACACAATAACTAAATGACATATTTTATGTTGAAATTTTAGAAAATTATCCAAATATAGACTATGTCCAAAAATCCACTGTAATATAATATATTAAAAGGATGGAGAAGAAGTACTTCTTGAATGAATTGTTAGGACTGTGAAGTTCTCCTATATAAAGGCAATAAGAACTCTGCCACAAATTGTCAAAGTCAACCTTTTCAGAAATCTGGAAATTAAAGTTTTACTATAGTCCAAAAAATGGTTTTTGTTTTCAGAAAACACCTAAATCTCAGTAAGAATAGCGTTGCGTGTGGTATTTTAACTTGTCTTATCCTCATCTTCCTTCACAGCCTTACAACTCCAGTAGCTGTGAAAAACATAAGCCTGGCAACCACCGAAGAAAGCAAAATTAGGTTTGGGGTTACCTGAAGAAAACGCCCATCCTCAAGAAATTGTCAGTCTTTGGCTTAACTGGCAGCTCACTGAAAACCCATTTTTTGGAGAACTTGTCTTCTCCCTTGTCATTTGACCAAAAAAAAAAAAAAAAATTGGTGATAAGTGTGTAACACCACAGCTGTCTGAGGCAGCCTTTCTAATTTGGGCTATGCATGAGGCTTACCAAGAAACTTAAAAGCAATAATTGGGCAATGAGATGCCCATAGAGTCTTTAGAAGACTCTGATGCAGATTCCTGGGAATTTAGAAGGGCATGTGCATCTGCAGGGACATGCCATGTCCAGTTAGGACATGAATAATCTGTAATCTTTCACTTCTTGCCAGCTCTCAGGTTCTTAAGCAGAAATAAAATAAGGCATGACTGTAAAAACTCCTGTTAATCCATGGGGTTGCACTCCAAAATGAACACACACACACACACACATGCACAAAACCCCTCAGCCATTTGGGAAGATTTACTAGTTCAAAGCACTTAAAGAAGCCTCTATCCAATCATTAGGTGACCACTATGTTGACTAAGCAAAGTTTTCAAAAGCTGCACATAAATGAAGCATATATATTTTACAGAATGTGAACAGACAAGTCACTAGATAAAACTACACTATCAACAACCAAAGAAGAAGAAAAAAACAGGGACAGCAAGCCCTAAGGGCAGTCTGATTTAGAGAATTGCTGCATTATATTACTAAATATATCAAATTTTTGGTGATAAATCATGAAATACACAAAGAAGCTGTACATTATGACTCATACACAGAAAAAGCAATTGAAAGTCTCCCCGGGGATGCTCAAACAATGGACTTATTGGACAAAGACCTTGACTCAGCCATTTAAAATATAATCAGGATGGGCATTTGTTGTAGGGCTGGGATTTCTGTGTCCCATATCAGAATGCCTGGTTCAACTCCTGGCTTCCCTTCCAATTCCAGTTTCCTGGCTATGTGCACTCTGGGAGATACAACATATTGCTTCAAGTATTGGGCCACTGCTGAGAGTCCTGGATTAAGCTCTTTGTTCTGGGCTTTGGCCTAGCCTAGTTCTAGTCCTGTGGTCATTTGGGGTGTGAACCATGTTGGGGGCTCACTCTCTATCTCTCTTTGGTGCTCTGTCTCTCTCTCTTCCTTTCAGCAAAATATATTTTTAAATTTTCAAAAACTAAACTAAATCATGTCTAAAGAATTAAAGAGTGCGAATGTTATCTTACCAAATAAGAGAATAGCAGTAATCTGTAAATTTATATATGCAGTCATCTTTAACTCTTCATTAAAAGTGGTTTCAGGACTCTATGAATACCAAAATCTACAGATGTTAAGGTCCCTTAAATAAAATGATGTATTATTTACATATCACCTGTGAACATCCACCTGTATACCTTAAATCTTCTCCAGATTATTTACAAAACCTAATAAAAAATATATGCTATGTAAATGGTTGTTATATTATTTAGAGAACAATGAAAGAGTCTATATATCTTCATTACATGTACAATTATTTTTCTGAATATTTTCAGTTCACAGTTGGTTAAACCCACCAGTGTGAAACCTGTGGAAATGGAGGAACAACTCTACTTTTATGTAAAATACAAATCCTGGAGTTGAAAAATACAATAACTGATGTAAACATTTTTAAATGGGACCTACATCTAATTTCAGCTGGCAAGTGAAAGATTCAAGGGACATAAGCAGAATCAGTTGAAATTGCCTAGTCAGGATGATGAAAAAGAAAGAATGACACAAAATTAACAGAGACACATAATCCTATAAGGCACTATTAAGCATGACTACATATAAATGATGAGAGTTCCAGGAGAGGAGGAGGAGAAAGGGGAATAAAAAATATTTAAAACAATAGTGGCCAGAAATTTCCACAAGTTGATGAAAATTATTACTTTATATAGCCAAGAAACTCAATCCAATATAACTCAATAAATACTGAGTAAATGTAGGGGTTTTCACACCTGGTGTTATCATAGTTAAACTACTGAATGCCTAAGATGGGAAGTGAATATTGAAAACATTGGGACTTTATTTATAACATGCTCATACCAAAAGGCTGTCAAGCCTGAATTTTATATCATGCACAACTATCCTATTGAAAAAGGAGAAATGAAGACATTTTTTGGAAAAACAAGACTCATAAATATGTTGTTGCTCTAAAAGAAATACAAAAAGAAGTACTTTAGGTTGAAATAAATGTGGACTAGGCAATAACATAAATCCACACACAAATATAAAATGAATTAACGCCAGTAAAGGTGATTGCATAGTTAAATAGAAAAGAAGTACACATAAATGCTGACATTGAGTTTCCAGATTTGCTCCATAGGCTTGAATTATCAAATTTTATTATCCACATAAAATTTAATGAGCAACTGTTAAATAGTTTGTTTATTGCATTATTGATGCAGTAACTAAAATCAGACTTAATTGTGGTCAAGAAACAGTCAAAATCTAGATTATCTAGGTGTGTTTTTTCTAGATATAAGTGTTCAGAAGGCAGAGACTTCTGTATTTCATATTTTTTTTTTACAGTCATGTAGGCATGGGTATCTTTCTTGAAGACATAAAAATCCAAATGTTGAAAACTTTGAACACAATGAAATAATCTAGTTTCAATATAAAGAATTTAACATATTGCCCTGTACATTTTGCCCTTGATAGATCAAAGTCCCATGTTGTAATTTTAGATAATTTTAGATGTCATAGCAAAAAGATTGCAAAGTTAATGGCAGACACACTGGAGGAGTACCAGGTGTACAATATTTAACTCCATGTACTTATTAAAATATAATTGCAAATGTTCACATCAACTTCATTAAAATATGAAAGTATTATTCTCTAAGAAAGTTGACTTGAAACAGAGTACTTTACTTGAAATAGTGATGAATTCTTACTTTAAGCAGAGTCTTTGAGTGTACATGACTCTATTTTGTGACATACATGCTATCTAAAATATTGCATACTTCTATGAGAAGTGTGTAGGATAGGATAATCCTTTTTCTTTTGTTTCTCTTTTTCACAGTGTACCCAGAGATTACAATAGAATATATACAGAAAAAAAAATAGTTTTTGGCTTCACATTTGTAATCTACAAATTTCTTTTGAAACTCGCAGTAGAAACTTGCTTTATAATTGTGAGTGTAGGCATTTGATGTGTCACCATTTTCATTGCACTGAACTGTTTATATCTCAGCAGGAGCAATGACATGAATAAATTGACTGTTGAGATGTGAAATTGGTGTGAACACCTGTCAAGATTTTTTTCAGCAAAATTAAATGTTGCTAATTTAAAATGATTCAGAGTAATATGTTTTCTGTATTTTGTTCACTGTATGATCTAAATTTAGATCATTTGATACATATTTTTACAAATGACTCATTTCTGAATCATTGAACCCCATCATCCAGTAATATTTATTAAGCTTCTGCATGTTTATAGATTCAGAGTGATTCAGAGTGACTGCCCTACAATGAGAGTTAAGAGCATATGATCTTTTTAAAAATATACATAATATAGAGGCCAACACACTGTGGCACAGCAGGTTAAGCTGCAGTCTCTCCAGGGGAGACCCAGCTCCAGCCACTACAGCCATTTGGGAGTGAACCAGGGCATGAAGATCTCCCTCTCTCCCTCTCTCCCTCTCTCCCTCTCTCCCTCTCTCCCTCTCTCCCTCTCTCCCTCTCCCCCTCTCTCCCTCTCCCCCTCTCCCCCTCTCCCCCTCTCCCCCTTTCCTTCTCTCCCTTTTTCCTTCTCTCCCTCTTTCTCAACTCTGACTTTCAAATAAATAAATAAAATCTTAAGAAAAATATATATGTATATGTCTTTAGCCAAACACTTTAATTTATTTAATGAATACAAATACAGAATTTCTTCATCACTCCCATCCCTTTGACTCACTTCTCTCTGCCAACTCTAATCTAAATGTATTAGAAATTTTTGTTACCTTTGAATCATTAACATACATTGAGAAATACACTTATTGTGCTTTCAATTTTATGCTATATTATATCAATTGTTTTCAGATTCATCTCAATGTGAAGAAAATGTGGAAATTAAAGTTAGAAATTGTATTATTAAGATAAAGGAAATGTATAGATAAATTGTGCAAATAAACTGGTCATGGTGAGGAAAGGGAAATAAGATAAAATAGAAAAGCAAAATAAGGAGACTATAAAATAGCTAGAGAGATTACATAGTCATATGTTAACTCCTACTAAGAATAACATATCATTTTATTGTTTGAGACTCATTTGACTCATTTATTACTTAAGAGTTTGGTTAGAAATATTCATTATTCTTATCAATGTTCTTGTTGTTAAATCTGTTTCTCCCCAGAGTGGTAACTCTTTTGTTACTTATTGGTAGGGTCACTAGATGGTATACCAAAAAGGAAATTTTGTGAAACTCTCTGTTTTGTTCATCCTTGGCTGCTAATGGAGGTGGATATGATTGAACCTTAGATGCATTTTTAAATCTAGCTACATTTAATCTGTCTTCTGTTAAGAGGAAATAAAAATTAAATCCATATTTTATAATGAATTCAAGGGACTAAAAAATTATGTATAAAGTTCTTTTTTCATCTCTTTTTTTAGGAAATTAAGGAATATTCCTCAAATTAATTATTTGAATACTTAATGTATTCCTTAATAAAATATATTTATACTAAGTTATCACTATTCAATTAGGAATACAAAGTTAACTTTATTTGTTAATGAGATTTTACATATACTCAGTTATTTACACATTTCTTTCCAAATGCTTCTAAAAGGTTTACTATTTTTACATTCAACTTACTCTCAGATTTTATCTTTTCTGATTTTCATTGCACATCAAATCAAGAATGTCAGAATCTTCTTCCTGAAAAAATAAGAGAGGAGGAAATGTTGACCTTTAGGTGACAAGTTTATAGTTATCACTACTGGGAACTACTTTGCAACTCTGTGTCCCTGTTTTACTCTATTTAAACATTCTTTGACATTTCAGACAACTGTTAAATTTGAATTATATATAAGCATAACTCATTGTCTGAAACTATTTCTTTCTAGGTAAACAGGATTATAAAAAAACCAAACCTATTTTACGAGCAACCAAATTAAAAGCAGAAGCAAGGAAAACAGCAATAGGCATAAAGGTAGACCTCTATTTGACACTTTAAATTTGGATATGTGCATGCCATTTCATTTACTATAACTGGGTAGCATAAATGTTGAGTTCTATGTGTTTTATGACATGTTAAAACCTAAACAGAGTGTTCGAATTGAAGATTTTTTTTTATTAAGATTTTACTTAATGGAACACATCCTTCCTATCCTGAGATTTTAATGGATCTTAAAATAAAATACAGTGTCACTTAAGAGAACCAGTTATACTTAACGTTTCAATTTATTTTTTCTCTTGTTTTGTTCAAACAATTCAATGATGCAGTGGCCTTAGTTAAAAAAAAACCTCACTTTTAAAAAATTCATTTTATGGTTATTTAAAATAAAATTGTTAGTATATATATTTAGATCACTAACACATACAGTTTTATTGTGTATCTTGTTGCTGTTGTCAGTACTCTCTGATGAAATTCTAATGATGTTCTCAAACTTGTTTTACAAAACCTGTGTTTTATCTGCTTACCAGGGATAAATGCAACTGAGAATGATGTTAGCAGACATTAATTCAATGTGCCAGTACAATGAGTTCAACAAAATTACATTTACATTATTACTTATGTCAATTTATTGCCAAGTATTTAGAGCTGAATTCAGCTATTAATAGAAAAATTAATTTGGCAGTCCTATTACCAAATGTGTAAAATAAAAATGGCCAGTACATATATTTTATTTAAACATTAAAATGTTAAAAGGAGATTTTAGTTTTTATCTGGCAGATGAAAAATCAATTTTTCTAAGTTATAGCTTATAGCAAATGCCAAGGTATTACTACCAAGCTGTAACAGCTGTTGAACTGCCAGATGATATATTTGGTTGTCTTCCAGAATTTGCTATTATGATCATGAAACATTGCCTTCTTTTCATTCCTGATTGCTGATTTTGATCAAGCATTGCTGTTGTGATGTGGTATGTTTTCATAACACAATCTCGTCAGCGCTATGTGTCAGTTTTTAATGAAAAGAAGGTTTGAACAATAAATATTAATTGTTTGTCTCATATAATTTCATATGAAATTTCACTCATCCTTTAACAATATTTAGATAATATGACTTTTCTATAAGCATTGCTTAGTTTTCAAGTTTTACATGAAGTCATTCAATGATTGTCTCTTATATTGTGAGTATTGTTCATTGTCTTCCAAGGCAGTGCATCCCTTATTTTTATCTTTCACAATTGGGTTAGTGATTTTTTGTTTGTTTTTTTAGAAAGATACTAGGGTAACAAAATCCACCTGTGACATAATGCAATGAGCAGTTATATATTACGATTTGAGAAATTTTGGAGCTATTCATTTATTTATATCTCATCTTTTTATACATGTCCCTTTTAATATTTGCTCTTATAATTTTTGATATTGTTTTAATTTGAAGAAATAAGTTTGTTCTCAATATGAGATAAAGTCTATCTTAATCGTGCAATTATCTAATGCCTTTTTCCTTTTTTGAAATTTTTAGTTTTAAATTTTTTTTTAGTTTTTAATAGACTCAATATAGTTCATAGATACAATTCTAAGCATATAATATTTACTCCCTCCCTACCTTACTTGCTTCCTTTCTTTTTCTTCCTTCCCTTAATTTTTCTTTTCCTTCTCCCTCACTCCCTCGCTCCCTCCCTTCCTTCCTTCTTTTTTTCTTTCTTTTTCCTATTTTTGAAATAACATGTTTTAAATTTACATTACAGTCAAAGACTTACTGCTTCACCAAATAAAAAGTTTAGTAAAGAAAAAAGCAAAAAGACCCAGTTAATTGGGAATATACGTGAGACTGTAAACAGTAATTGGATTGAATATGGCCATTTCACTCATATACAGTAAATTTTAAAGTAGTCACAGATCATTAAAACTGTAATCTGTAAGATTCTTAACCATGGATTTGACAAAAGTACAAGACAAAGATTTATAAAACTATTTACAGCAGTACTAAGATCTACAGGTATTTTTTCTTTTTTATTTCTTTTTTCTTTTTTTTTTAAATTTCTAACTCCCATATATAAAGTAGGACATACTGTATTTGTTCTGTGTCCAGCTTATTTTACTCATTATGATGTCCTCCAGTTGCCTTTTTTAAAACAATGTCAAATATGTTTATCATTTTATTAGAAAATTTTTCTTAGATTTCATTTGCAACTTATATAGGAGAGTTTCTAACATTAGAACATATCTCATTTTAATAAGCTAGTATATTGTCTTGATTTGTAAACCTATGGGAAACAGGATCTTAACCTTAAATTCTGTTTACTTTGCTAGAAAATTTATATGAAGGGCCCATTAAGATGATAGAAAACTTTTTAGAATCAGAACCATGGCAATGTTTTCCATTTCAAATCTGGCATACTAATTAGTTTGCCCTGTCAAACTTTGATTGCCTTGTCATTTTGGCATAGGATTTTAAATAATAAAGTTTCCTTCAGCAATTGCCATTTAATGCTTTTTAATTTCCCCAGTGAGTGATTTTATCCATATTGATAATGTCATAGAAGCAACTAAGGACTAATGAACATCAAATATGTTTGACTCTTAGCTAGTTGATATAGAATGATCAGAATATTATAATATTTTATCTTTTTACTACATATTATTTTTAACAAATCATAATTATACTCTTCTAACAATTTAAATCTACAAAAATATTAATAATTGTTGGAATAGAAAAGTAATAGCAATGACGACAAAATTGAACAAAAGATGAAAAGGCCCAGTATCATATCTCTTCTGCTCCTCACTGTTGCCATCAACGGTATAAATCTAGGCTGCCATCTTTGTAAAATGGAAATTATATTATTCACCTGATCAGGTTGTCAGTATAAACAATACAGTGAAATATCATGGGCCTTACCATATAGAATTTATTCATTAATTATTAACTGATTGAGGGTATATTTATTAGAATTAGCCACATTTCTTCTTTGTATAAATAAATATATAAGTACATATAAATATGTATTTAGAAATTGTTATAAATACTATAATAGTACAGATTCTGTCTAAAGAATGATGAATGTGACATGACATGATCATCTTGTTAGAATCTACACAAGAAAATATTTCCAGATATTATTATTATGTCAAATGTACCCCACAGATTGAAAAGTCATGGGCTTGAAATAGAAAAGAATTGCACAGTAGGCCCTTTATTCTTGTAGGATTCTAGTGCTTACTAAGCATATATACATTTATATATATATATACACATAAACACACACATATACATACAAACATATATAATATAAATATATATCTTTAGTAATATATATGTTTAGTAATAGGAAATATTTTGGGGAGAAAAAGTAATAATTTTAGCATAACATATGAATAAATTATGTTAAAGATTAGAGTTAATCTCCATAGGTAAGTTATTGTCATTTCTTGTGCATTAAAAATGCACATAAAATGTCATAATTTATAGCCATTAATGCAATGAGAGCCACCCAAAAATATTTACACAATTAAGTTTACTATTTGGTTACTGCTTAATTAGGGGATTATTAATAAATACAGCATCAATAATTTTTTGGAATGCAAATAGCTGTGTTTCCTCACATTTAGAAGGAAATTGTCTATATTTTTAATTAATTTGATTTAAAGGTTTATGTGAAAAGCATAAACATAATAAAAGGATCAATATACAAATTTAGTTGTATTACATTAAAACATGTTCAGTGTCAATCTCATGTTGCCAAAAACCCCTTGGGGCAAGCAACTTGAAATGTTATTTGCTCAGTTATTGTTTTCTGATTTAAAGGTAAAAATGGCCAAGGGGCAGAAGGAATCATAAATGTCTGCAGGTCTAAAACTTCTGATTAGTGTCGCCAGCATGCTGAAAGCATGACTTTCAAATTCTAACGTTGTTTGAACCCTCCAAACATTCAGCCTGCTTGATGCTTGTCTTCTCACAACATAGGGGCATTTCAAAGACAACTGTTTGTTATAACTTCCCACCCAAACATTTTAACATACCCCTATATCATGTATTGAAGAAATCTAATGGAATTAGTATGTATCTGAGTTGTATATTATGAATATTCTCTGCTTCTTACACTTAAAATTCTTTTTTCATGCCTCTGGATATTCGAAAAATATACCGAGAAGACTCTATAGAGTTGTTTTAAGGACAAGGAGTTGAAAACAGCAATTAGAGTTAATTATCAATAAGATGGCCTCCAATCAAGAGTAAAAACTTTACTCTTGCATTAAGCTTGGGTGAATGGTGTCTGCTGTTGGACAGTTTTGTTGTCCACTATATGGAACAGATGGAGTTTGCAGTTGTGTGTCACTTGTTTATTACATCCTCTTAAAATTAGTAGCTGTATAACCAGATGGGTCTGGGAACACAGCTGTGGATTTAAGAAAATAAATGAAACCTGTCTGATGCCTCCATGCCCTTTTGAGATGCCAAAGTGTTCCAACTGTAACAAAAAAAAATTTACTCTCATTTGACATTATATTGATATATTAGATTTAAAATATCAAATCTTACAAAAATTGTTGACACTGAGTTTTTCAACCCCACGGTTTTTTTAGTATTTTTTCATAGTTTGGACATCTAAGTAAATATAATTATGCAGATAAAACTCTGTTTATAATATCAATTTGTAATTTTGACATATAGGTAAAAATTCTATGTTGATTATAGTCCAAATTCATTTTAATATTTTAAAGTTTATTAGATGGTATATTTTGGATTACTGATTTTACATTCATATGAGATGTAACATTTATGCATGTAAATGGAAACAAATTGCTTCTCCATAAAACATTACTAGGTAAGGAGTGTGATACACAAGTGGAAGCTACAAGGGAATATTAGGCACTTTAGGATACTGAACAAGTACTGTGTTTCTTTCATTTTCTTTTTGACCAGATGATATATCACCAATGAGAGTGTTTCTAGACAATATACGCAGACACACAAGCATGAGTATATACATATATATATATATACACACACACTTTTGTGAGATAATAAGATTTTGTCATGGAATATGTGGTAAATTTTTGACATTATTTCAATATAGTTGATGAATAAATCCATATCAAATTTCAAAATTAAGAATTAAGGGCCATTGTTCATAATGCAAGTCATTGTATTTTATCATGTTTCATGAGCTAAGAATACTCAGTTTTGATCATCCATAGCAGTAACTATAGAATTTAGAATTTAAAAATTATAATTTCAAAAAAGTGAAATTTAATGTTTGTATATAAAAACAATGTAGAAGTTGGTTATAATACTATTTCTTCACAATAGTAAAGGAATAATATTTTTAAAAATCTGTGTCTAAATGCTATTACTAAAGCCCAATGTATTGAAACGACAAATACAGTTAAACACACTCAAATAAGAGAAAAACTTAAGGCACCAACATCATTGTTTGCATTCAACATTTTGATATCTAAACAATGAAATGATATTAAAGTGATAAATTTTAATTTTACTAACAAGAAAAGAAAAACCTAAGTTAACTAGAATTAATAATAGAAATAACTCACCCATCCACATATTTGCCATTGCAATGGGTATTGTCAAGGACAAAACAAATTTCTTAATGGTAAAAATGTTTTTTAAAAAGTGAGTAATATGTGCATATCATGCATTCTAAATAGTGGAATAATATGATTATTTTATCTGATGAAACTGATAGCATTAACCAGTCTTTTTCATCAATATCAAATCTCCTTTTTTTTGTCTCCCCAGGAAGTTGGCCTTGTACTTGCAGCTATATTGGCCCTGCTACTGGCTTTCTATGCTTTCTTTTATCTCAGACTGTCTTCGGATGTTGACTCTGATCTGGACCCAGATGAGGATTAGCTGAACAGTAATCAATGCCTGAAATGGAAATAATATTATAAAAGCACCTTTGGGACCAATACTTTCTGGAGTACTGACACTGTAACATTTTGAATTCTTTCTGCTGATATTTTCATTTTGCAGAAATATCCTTTTAAATAATTGCCTAGGATATCAAGAAAAGAACCTTACCTAGCAATGTAATATAATATATGCCACCAAGAACTTTTATAAATCTTTCTGCTTTGATAGGTATCCATGGTACATTTAGATAAAATGGAAAACAGATCCTAATTTTTTTAAGGTTTAACAAGTTTATTGTATAACTCCATCACTTGTAGATTACTAAATTATTTTTTGTTCTATATCTGAGTGTTTCATAAGTAAAAGTATATAGCTTCATTTATAGAAACATACTCAAATCACATTCAGAGCCTAAATGAGAACAAAAAGTCATGGGAAATTTTTATTTTACAAAGAAACTCTTCGTTTTTTTCAGACATATTTTATATCATTAGAGAGACTATCTGCACATACATCTATAGTAATCTTTTTCCTTTTTCGCCAACTGTTCAATACACATGTGTTCAATCAGAAATGGCACCTGGGTGACAGAAGCTCAAAGAGTCACATATGTCTCTAAAATATAGTTCCTTTCCTCTTGGGCTATCTGAACTAGTCTAAGTAGAAAGTTCATTGGATCTTGATTTTAATTAACTTATTACTCTATTAATATAAACTTGGAATTCTGTTTTAATTATGCTGTCTGGCAGCTTGCAGTATCAGTTTGCCCCTTTATTAGGAAGATATGTAACAGTCTGTCATTGAATTGTGCCATCTTTTTTACACAGCAGTAAAAGAAATCCTACATACCAGAATCATTTTCATGGGTTATCTCCTGAATCTGAATAATACAAAGTTATTTTACAAAATTACATTTTGTATCTTGAAAATTAATAAATTAAAACTCTTCATGAAAAATAAATAGAATATATGCCTCATTTTACTCTCACACATAGATTTCTGTTTATATAATTGTTTTCAATGTTATTTGCATTTGTTTGTGCATAATAACCAGTATTTTCGATGTTTTCACTTGTAATCAAATTTTAAGGCAAATGGACATGTAAAGATTAGAAAATTAGAAAATATGTAGCAACACATGTGTTCTTAGGTACTACCGTCTATAAAAATGCATAGAAAATGAATAATTTGAAATATGGGCATAAAATATTTTATAGAATATATTTTGTATTTATGAAGAATGAACTACTAGGCTTGCTTACATATGGCCAAGAGGAGAAAGCTTTGATAAAACCTTTAGGAAGATAGTTATAAGCACAGTTTCTGAAAGGAAAATAAAAAGTTCTTTGGTACTTTTGCAAAAAAGTGAATATGACTATGTAGTGTTATGTTCTGTAGAATTTTTTCAACTAGAGTAATGTCTGAAAACAGCCAAAGCTTCCAATTTCCTCACAAATTATTTATGCCAAACATCTGAGGGCAAGATTTAACAGTGTTATTTACTGAATTCTTCCCCTTGAGCTCACAAACTCAAGAGACAGACCAAGAGTTCTTATATACTCACCACTGTGGACCAATCCAAGTGGCATTTTTAGGAAAGGTTGCAGCATTTAATGCCATGTGGTATGTCTGTTCGTGAAGTGGGAGGCAAGGGAATATCCAAGCTGGCATTTTGGATATGATGGGCCTTTTACTTTCCTGAGTGACATGCCACATGTCAAGAAAGACTTCTTTCCCCCACTCCCATCACATTTATGTGAGTAATTTTCATTTAGTTATTTCCCCTCCCATATGGTGTTAAAAACAGTCATATAAAATAAAGATTATTTCTTGTTTTCAGGAGTAATTAAAATGAAACAAAATGTAATCATTTCTTACAAGTATTAGATAACCTTCCAGGTATAAAGAACAGTTTACTGTATTTAAAATAGATGATTATGCAATTGGAAATGTTTCAAAATTCATCACACTGAAAATATTTTACTATTCTGCTCTATTATTGAGTTTTTCTTTTGGGAAAAAAAGGATGCTATTTCTGATAATACTAAATATTAGTCTAAATATAATCTAATTGTAGGCAAGTTTCATTGCCTTATTTTATTGATATCTTGAGTCTATCGATAGTCCTTTTGTATGATGTGTTGATTTATGATGGCCCGAGAGAACTATCAATCCCAAATGCTATACTTTTTGATTTCAGTAAATAACAGGTAAAGTGAGACAATCTATGTTTATATAACACTGTTTTTGTGAAATGCAAATTTTATGAATTCACATTAACTGGGAAGCAGCCAATCCTCTGTAAAGAAATTCCAGATTGAAAGTCTGGTTTGAATCTTTGAAGACAGAAAGGTGATATCTTTTGGCTGTTTTGGGGGACCACACTGCTGAATAGTGAGTGAGTGGTATTTGGCGTAAATCTGAGACTGGCATCAGACACAAATTTTACACATGGATATCCATACCCATACCACCCCCAGTAATTCACTGTCCAAGGTAATTCAGAAAACAGAAACGAAAAAATAATAATGACTTTTTAGGGTGTTAGAATGTGTTTGTTAACATATTCTGCAGAGTAAATTTTCATGAGTGCAGCAGACTTAAAGTATAGTCTATGGAGCACTGTGAGGGAGTTCACAGTTCTTATTTTGCATACAAGCTTAGACCAGGGTAAAAAACATACAAATTTATTTGAGAGGAAATATTATAAAATATAACCTCATCTACAAATTGTATTTTTAACAAAAATCCCACTTTACTGCAGTTATAGGGTTGTTCTTTTAAGATGGCAAAAACTTCATGATTTTCTATCCTTTTATTTTTTTCTTAAATAGAGAACAAATATTGTCACATAACTAGTGATTGAATATCATGAGTGTCTGTGCTTATTCATTTCTATAATTCTAGTTGTGTAGTAATCTGTTAATAAATTAATAAATGCATATTAAAATGTAAGTTCATGTCTTTTTGTCCTCTCAGAGTCTGACACAATTCTTCTTGTGTAGTAGATGATCAAAAATTCTTTGAGTGAAATGAATAAAAAATTAAATTCACAGTATTGATCAACTCATAGCCTTTAGCATGTATGGACATTGATTGTCTTGGGCCTGACATGTTCATCCTTATTCTCTTTAAGATCAAGAAAACTGCATTAAGCATAGTAGTGCTCTTTTCTAGGAAAAAAATATGTTATTTTATCCTAGTATTTATTAAAAACCATACTCAAAGTTTGAATTCACTCCACCTGAAAATAAAATTAAGTTTCCATTATAATGTTTGTGCAAATATTAAGCACTATACTGTCCAAGTTCTAAAATTATATAGTCAATGATAATTCAGTAAAACAAACTGAGCTATAGACAAGCTTCAAAAAAAATTACAGATAAAATTCATTCAATTTTGATGTATTTCATCCATACCATAATGTTGTTGCACCAGAGAGTACCTAAGATATTTTTATATTCTCCCTTTAACAACAATTAGATTTTGTTACACTTACCTCTCCCTTAGCAGCACTGCCTTCTTTTGTTAGAATTATTCCAATGTAGTCTGGTTTGGTTGTTTGCTAGATTTTGTTCCACTTGATACCACATCTAGCATTAGTGCAACCCACAGTGAAAAAAAAAAAAAAGTAGCAAATGAATTTAATGCTCATAGAAACAGTCTTACCATGTTGTTCAGGGGTTAGCCATACAGGTAAGGATAAAGGGAACTGGGAGAGTCATGTGAAGAACTGGGCCAGTGTGGAAATATCCATAGCGGGTCACTAGTTCATTTAAAAGAATTGAACTGCAGCCATATGCAGCACAGTGCCTCCTTGTCAGACACTTTTTTTTTTTCATCCTTAGCAACAGATATGAGATTCTTATTTCAAGAAAAATAAGACTCTACATGCCAGAAGATTTTTTTGATGACAGTACTCCCTCCTATTCTCCATTTTTTAAAACAACAACCAAATTGGTGGGGAGGCAGCCAAAATTTGAGGTACCAATGCTTCTCGAACAGATGTCGCACCATTATTTTTTAGCTCGTTTAGATGAATAAACATGTTAAACTGTGAAGTATTACATTTTAGATTTTTTCATTAAAAAAAGAGACAATCTGTTTACTGTCCTAATTGAGACAACAATCCTGTGGTTGCCAGTTTTGGCAGTCATAACAATGAACTATAAATATTTGGACCAATCAAGTAAATGGTGACTATAAAGGCTATAGCATGTGTAAAGTTCTTTTTTCATGGGCATGTATCTTAGTATGGCTTTTTTTTTATCCCCTTCTTCAAAGACAATTGTTTGGATGAAACTGAAGTTTCACGGTAAGTCTAAAAGAAATTGATTTCAATATCTAATTTCTTTCTAGTTTATCATCTTTTTTAATGTTCAACTATCCATCTGCTTGTAACAAATTGCTTCTATACTAGCTCAATTGAATGTGACAAGCCAAGTCTTATGGGATTGCCTTCTCCATACCTCCTAGGGTAAGGTAACAAAACTCAAAGTTTTTTTCCTTTCTTTGTATTTATAAATTCAGAGTAAAGTTGCTTTAAAAGTCTCTTAAATTGAGGTGATTAGTTTTTTAAAAAGTTAGTTTTATATATGAACTACAGATGCAATGTCTCGTGTAATGACCATAAGAAGGAAATCATAATCTTGGGTTTAGCAGGATGCTTCACATGCAACTCTAGTTTGGGGAAGTTACAGACTAAAGAGGGATGCCCCATAAATAGAAAACTATTTACATTGCAGGTTCCTAACATTTGTAATCCACATAGCAAGTGCTAAGTTTGAGGCACTAGCATTCCCTCTGTGCTTAAACTTTACTTCTATTTTAATAAGTTACCACTATTTCATAGTTAACTGTGTACTTACCATATTAGCATAATCGTTGATCCTCACCTATTTTTCCCACTATCTCCTACTTTTGATCTGCCTTCTTTTTTTATCACTAACCACATATGTTACACAAAAGTAGATTAATATGGTTAATATGTTTAATATGATTAATATGATTAACCTCAGTCTACAATTATCAATATTTTGTCTCTCTTTTATACAATTAACCCATTTTTTTATAACCTGAAATATTTTAAATCAAACCCCAGGTCAGCTAACATTTTAACTATAGATGTTTCAGTATGTGTCTAACTGACAAAGCCGTTGGATTTTATTTGCTTATTTGATTATTCAATGGGAAGACATTAATACAGCTAATAGAATTGAATACTTACTTCTTAATATAACGTAATGCTAAGTCAGTATTCAGAAGTTCCACATTGTCTCTAAGATGTCTGTTTACGATAGATTTTGAATCAAGCTCTGAACTGCATTTTTTGTGTATCTTTAAAATGTCTTTAATTGTGTAACAAAGCTCTTTTTCTTTCATGTAATTGATTTAATGAAGAAACCAGTTACGAGTCCTTTTGAATGTCTGGTGTTCTATATGATCATTTTCATTGCACTATTCATTTCATTCCTCATTTTCCCCTATTTTTGTAAACTGGTATTTAGATCTTAGATTGGGACCAGAAAGAGTTTTGCTTGTTTGTTTTTGAGCCCAGAATATTTCATAGTACTTAATGAGGCACATAATACCTGGTTGTCTCATTAATGATGCTGAGATATATCAGTGGGTTCATGTGTTAAAGCTTGATTTCCTTAGATGTAACATTTTATCTATTGCTTTTAGCATCCATTCATAATTGTTTCCTAGATCTTATTATCCATTGCAAAAAGTGACTTTCTATCATCTTTTCAGCATTACTTAAGTAAAAGTATTTATTTTTAATTTTAAAATTTATTTTATTTATTAGAGAGAAAAAGAGAGTGATAGAGATAGAGACAAAGACATCCTCCTTCCGCTGATTCACTTCCCAATGCCCACAGTAGTAAAGTTGGGTCATGCTGAAGCCAGGAGCTGGGAACTCAATCCAAGCCTCACATATGCATGGCAGGGACCATCACTTGGTACCAGGAAGCTGGAATTGGAAGAAGAGCCAAGATTCAAACTCTGGCACTCTGATAAAGGATGTGGTATACCAAGTGGTGTCAACTGTTAGAACAAGCACATGCCTCTGGAAGTATGTTTTTTAAAAATATTTTTTTGTTTTTGTTTTTATTTTTTGAGCAGGAAACATGCTAGCCAAGTTTAATGATGTGAAATAATGTAAAAAGTACATCTGACAGACCAGGCGGGCATCTTGAGAAAAGCACTGAGAACCCGGTCTGCTTTCAGACTGGAGTTTTTATGGATATGGGTATATGTCCTCTATTTCTCCTCCCCCTACATCCTTCCTGGGATGTTAATGGGTAGAGGGCTTCCTGGGCATGAGATTCCTCAAATTCCTACCAAAACTTCCTACTGGATGCTTGCTGTAGAGGGGGAGATTCCTCTAAGTTGCCCCAGGGAGAGGGTTGGGACCTACCCAACTAGGTTATTGAATAATTACAAGATTTTTGATATGTAAATCATAGTTTGCTACTCTATTACTTCCTTATGCAGTCACACAAAAGACCCACTGAAGGTTATTGAACAAAAGCAACACTTTAGATATGTAATTCTGGTCTTCTCCCAAGGCTTGCTTAGATATTTCTTCCCTTATCCATCCACAGATGTTCTTATTTTTCTTCAAAAAATTCCCATTTTCTTTGGACCCTCATGCACACATAGGCTAATGTCTACCTAGCTACCTAACTTTACCACCTCTCAAGAGAAGTAACCCATAATCTTACAGGGTAATATGGATGAAGGTCCAAGTTTAAATAATTAAGCTGATGTTATAGTTAAGGAAAAGTAGATAGACCAACAGAAAAAAAGCAGTATCCAGAGATATATAAACATATAAATATTCATTTAATTTATCCTATGTGTCATGAGGATGAAAGAGTATTAATGTATTAAACAACTGAGTATCCTTCTGAAAATTAGAAGATGCCTATACTATTGACTTACTTTTTATTTTTTTGTTTCTATTTTTTTTTTTTTGGACAGGCAGAGTGGACAGTGAGAGAGAGAGAGAGACAGAGAGAAAGGTCTTCCTTTGCCATTGGTTCACCCTCCAATGGCCGTTGCGGCCGGCGCATCTCGCTGATCAGGAGCCAGGTGCTTCTCCTGGTCTCCCATGCGGGTGCAGGGCCCAAGGACTTGGGCCATCCTCCATAGCAGAGAGGTGGCCTGGAAGAGGAGCAACCGGGACAGAATCTGGCGCCCCGACCGGGACTAGAACCAGGCGCCCCGACCGGGACTAGAACCAGGTGTGCCAGCGCCACAGGGGGGAGGATTAGCCTATTGAGCTGTGACGCCAGCCTATACTATTGATTTACAACATGATTAATTTCTGGTGGAATTTATTATTTCTATTGTATAAAAGGACAAATTATAAAAATTAGAAGAAATTATAGGCAGGGCTGGTGTTGTGGCATAACGGGTTAAGCTATTGCCTAAAATGCCAGCAACCCATGTGAGCACTGGTTCAAGCCCTGGTTGCTTCACGTCCACTCCAGCTCCCTGATAATGGCCTGGGAAAAGTAGCAGAAGGTGGTCCTAGGGGCTCCTGCACTCATGTGGGAGACCCAGATGAAGCTCTTGGCTTCTGGCTTCAACCTGGCCTAGCCCCAGCCATTGTGGCCACTTGGGGAGTGAACTAGCAGATAGAAGATCTCTCTATCTTCTCTTCTCTCATTTTTAGAATCATTTACTAGACACTGGAATAGGAGTCAGAAATCATAAAATAAATATCAGAATGTAACACATTAAATTAGAATCTAACTTATAGTCTGGTATTCAGTGTGAATTAAGGATGTTAAGGAAATAGTCTCTCAGACATTGCTTATGGGAATGATAAACACACACTTTCTAGGAGCTCCTTTTGCAGTAGACCTCAGCAACCTCAAATTTTACATATACTTTAGAAATTCATCTCAAAATGACCATTCTGATAGTACGCAATGGTGCTCAAATCATGTTAGCCATGGCATTGTTTATAAAATAAAAAATACTGAAATCAATGTAAATGTCCAATATAGGAGTTTTAAAGCAGCCATGCTATTCCCATAAAATAAATGTGATGTGTTCACTAAAATCATGTGTATACTAATGAAATGAAGAGGATTGAGAAAACAATGGGAAAAAATTTCAGCCAATACAATTCTATTTTGTTTAAATACACATGCTTGTGTGTGTATACACATGAGTCTAATTCAATGCATGGAGAAAATATTTAACAAGAGTATCTCTCGGTATTGAATTATTAATGATTTTTGATTCTTTATATTAAGTGAATCCTTCAGCCTCCATTCTTCAGGGAGGACCTGAAGGCAAATATTTTGTTGAGCTACATCATTGTGTCCAGACTCCTAGTGGATCTGTTTTTTTCCATTATGTTCTTCTGTATTTCATTCATTCAATAACCACTAAGCCCCTGCATCATCTTTCACAATTCCCAAACATTAGCACTATGAAAAAAAGCACTACTTCTTTATTTACAGTAAAAGATTGAAGGTTTAAAAAAAACTGACATTTTTAAATTCACTGTTAATTTAAAAATTTATTGAGCATTTGCTATACGTTACAGTTACTATTGTTTGTTCTTGAAACAAATCAGTGAACATTAAAAACAAAAAACAATACTTTCGTTTTCATGGCTTATGATCTTGGAAGATGGTAATATGTTTATCAAACAGAACATACAGGTATTCCTAGTGAAGGAAAGGCAGTAAGGGAGTCCAGAGGCATCTTCATGCCCAGCGTATTCCAGCGAGTCTGTTCAATACGGAGTGAAGTATAGATTTTTTAATGTCTGTCTGTTACCTTCTTTTCTTAGTGTAAATCCAGTTTCCCTTGTTTAATCTGGATGTATGTCTCTTTTTAGTGGGGGGGGGGGGAAATAGTCCCATTTATTTATATAAAGAAAACATTTAATAGAGTTCGTAGATAAAATTCTAAGTTGATCCGTTCCAGATTTCCCTGGATTTTCTCCCTTCAACCCCTGACTCCTTTTTCTCAAAGCTTAGTATGATGATTCTTTTCCATATTTTTCACAGAATTTGTTCGACAATATCCCTTTATGTATGTCATTCTCCCCGTGAACTGGGAGATTCTTAAAGAAGGAACTCTTGGTTTCATTGTTGTCTCTTCGACGCCAGCCACTGTTTCAGACCTGCAGTGTGTATATAGTCACCGGGTCTTACAGCTCATTCCCCAGAACAGTGTTTCTCAGTGATGGTATGTTAGTGACATTTTAAGCCAGGTACTGCTTTGTTGTGGTTATCTGTCCTGTGCATTGTAGGATACTCAGTAGTAGCCATGGATGATTGCTTCTGAAGTTGAACATCTTTACATGTTACTTTACTACCCATTGATATTTTCTCTGCAGAAAGTCTGTTCATGTTTTTTGCCCATTTTTAATTTCTATTATTTTTCTTAAGAATGAATAAGATTTTTTTATATTTTATCAGTTATATGTGTCTCTGTGTTGTGAATATATTGTTCAAGTTTATTTTTTCTTATTTCTCTGTGGTGTCTATTGATAATTATGTTCTTGAGAGTTACAGACAGTGAGAGGGAGAGACAGAGAGAAAGGTCTTCCATTCGCTGGTTTACTCCACAGATGGCTGCAACTGCTGGAGTTGTGCAGATCTAAAGCCAGGAGCCAGGTTCTTCTCCCGGGTCTCCCATGTGGGTGCAGGGGCCCAAGGACCCAGGCCATCCTCTACTGCTTTCCCAGGCCACAGCAGAGAGCTGCATTGGAAGAGGAGCAGCCAGGAGTAGAACTGGCGCCCATATGGGATGCTGTTGCTGCAGGCTGAGTATTAACCTACTGCATCACGGCGCCAACCCCATGAAGATATTTTCTAATATTTTCTTCTCAATATTTCATTTTCTTCCTTTACATTTGAGTCTTCAATCTCTGAAATGGATTTTTGGCCCTGGTGGGAAGTTTCATTTGTTTTCTCTGTGGCTCAAATACTGTCTTCTCATTGAGGCCTAACCCGATCACCTAAAATAAAAGTTATTATTCCCTCACTTTCTGGAACATCCTTTTCCCCCTGCTTTACTGTTTCTCCAAGCTCTCCTTGTCACCTGTCATTCTGTTTTGTTGTGCGGTACAATTGGTTGAGCTGTCCTCTCCTTTCCAGCATTACTTCCCTTGGCACCTCAGTCAAATATCAAATGCAGATGCTCAGATCAGGACCCTGTGCAGGTTCTGCTTCATTCATCCATTTCATTCATTGATATATTTCATTCTCTATCCCTGTGCCATCACCACACTGTCTTCATAACTACTTTTAGTCAGCTTGATATTAGAGGGCTAATCTACTACCTTGTTCTTCAGAACTGTCTTGGTTATTTGTGGTCCTTTCAATTTTGATCCAATATTAGAAATAATAATTCTAATAATCTATAAGTATATATAAATATACAATATTCATATATTTATATAATATATAGTTATATATAATTTATATATTATATACTATATAATAGTATATAATATATAAATATAAATATATTTCTAATTATTAGAATTAGAAATTCTAATAATTTCTAATTTTCTGACAAACCCTGCTACAATTTTAGTTGCAATTCCATTAAATCAACTTGGGGAACTTTGTCATATTTAATATATCCAACCCCAGTGAACCTGGTGTCTTTTTTCACTTATTTTGTTCTTTTTTGTTCATTTAACAAAGTTTTTAAAATTTTTTGTAATAATCTTAAAATGTCTTTATTAGTTTTTCATAGATATTTTTAATATTTATGTTATACTAAATATTTTGTAACATTATTATGTTTTACAGTTGTATAGAAATGCAAAGGAAATTTGTATATTAACTTTATATAAAGCAATATTGCTAAAACAAGTAATTCAAATAATTTGTCTGAAGATTCTTTTCAGTGTGTCATTTTCCTAGTGAGGCCTATCATATATAAAGTTAAAAATACCCATCCACTCTGGGTATTCTTATCCACTTACCTGTTTTATTTTTCTCTGTGGCAATTACCACCTGACATAGTCATATTTTATTTATATGCCATTGATTTTCTAAGAATTTCCAAGTATGCAATCCTTGTCATCTATAAATAGAAATAATTAACTTGTTTATTTTCAATTATTACTCCATTAGTTGTTACTGCTTGTCTAAGAACATTGAGTAATAGAGTAATACTACCACTATAACGTTAAATAGTAATAGAGATAGTGGCTGTTGTTACTCATGACCTTAATAGAGATTATTCTGTTACAACATTGAATACAAATCTGGCTTCAATTTGGGACTGATTGTGTTTGTGTCTGTGTACATAGAAGCTTGACTCTCTGTATCTGAAATGCTTTGGGCTGGAAGTATTTCAGATTATAGACTGTTTAAGATTTTGGAATATTTACATGTACATAGTGAGATATCTTGGGGATAGGAACAAACAAAACACAAAACTCATTTATGTTTCATGTACACTTTGTATAAATAGCCTGAAGGCAATTTGAAACAATAATTTTCCTGCCTCTTCATTCTGACTGTAACTTGCCATGTGAGGCCAAATGTGGAATTACCCCTTGTGGCATCATATCAGCAAACAAGTTTCAAATTTTGGACCACTTAAGATTTTGACTTCTTCGGATTAGGGATGCTTAACCTGTATACATACCTGTAATCAAGATATCTAATTCATGATTTATCAATCATATATCAACCATGAAATTGATTATATGTAATTTATCAGATTATCAAATCATACAAATTTTAAAAAGTAATATACAATTATCTATATAAATATGTGAATATATAATATAGCACAATTGATAATTGATTATATATAACTTATTAAAACATGTAAGTTTTATATTTCATATAAATGTATCATATGAATATGTAATTGAATATATGTAATTTAATAATGCATAGAAGTGAATATATAAAATCAGTATATGCTCATATTAAGGAAGTATCCAACTATTGCTATTTTCTCAAAATATTTTTTGAATGGCCACTGAATTTTGCATTGTGTATTATAGTATCTAGGATACAATCATACCATTTTTCTCCCAGAGAGAAATCCCAGTATAGTGATATAGTTCTTAATATTGACTATTCTTGCATTGCAAGTGTAAATCTCACTTAGTCATGCTTTATTATTTTTCATCAAATATTGTAGTTTCATGGTTAGTTTATTCTATATTAAATTCATAAAGTCTTATGTGTTATATTTTGTAAGATTAGGCATTATAAAAGAATTTTTTCTTTAGTGTGTACAGTCTGAATCAATTTAGGATGTACTGTTTCCTAGAGTTATGCAGACTTATATAAAATTATAGAAAACTAGATTATTTTTCAAACATTGTTCAATGTGCAGAATAATTTTGGACTTCCAATGTTTTGCTTTATTTTGTTTTTATATTATTGCTTATTCTTAATTTTCTTGAGTTGGAAATTTAATCTCTTACTTCATTTTTACTGATACAAATATTTAAGATTATAAATTTTTTTTCTATCTTTCAGTGTTTTTATTTGTATATTTGAGAGACAGAAATAGAAGGGGAGACAGACAGGGACCTTTTATTCACCCATTCACTTCCCGGATGCCTGCTATGGCTCATACTGGACAGGTTGAAGCCTAGAAGCCAAGAACTTAAACCAGTCTCCTACATGGGTGGCAGGAACCCAATTACTTGAGCCATCACTCCTGCCTTCCAGTGTCTGTGTGAGCAAGAAGCTGGAGTCAAGAGCCAGAGCCAGGTGTCCAATACACGTACTCTGATGAAGGGTACAGGTATCTAAACTAGCATTTTAGTCCTAAGACTAAAAGCCTACACATTTGCTTTAAGTTTATTCCACAGATTCATTATTTAAAATTCTCTAGTTCCTAATTGGAGTTTCCCTTTCATCAAATCATTATTTAATAGAAAATTTTAAAAATATATAATATATATCTGTGAATACAGACAGAAGGCCTTTTATTTAATTATTATTTTTTTTTCTACTGCCACTTCTTTTACTTTTATCTTGAATTACATTTTGTTGTTCCTAAGGTTAATAGTTACCTTTTTAATTGAATTTTTATTTTATTGTGTTACTTATTTTTAAATTGTCCCATAATGATTCTATGTACGTATGGAATACAATGCAATATCTCACTACATATGTCCAACATGTAGTGATGAAGTTCAAATTTTACTGCATAGGAATAAATTATTTGTGCTATTTCTATTTTATGGAACTTTTTGATATTTTCTATTTGACCTAATATATGATTAATTTTGTGAATGTTCACATACATTTAAAAGGGGTTGTATCCTATTATTAGAAATAATGTTCAGTATTGATACACAATAATCTACTTTATTAATTATGCTGTGTAGCTATTCTGTACTCTTAGTGCTTTTTCATGCATTTAACCAATTTGTACTGAAAGTGGTATTCAATTACTATGTTTTATTTCTCCATTCATCTTTTTTTTTTTTTTTTAATACTCCTCTTTGGAAAAGTCCTCCTTTGGGCTGCAAGGCAGCTGCTCCACAGCCATAACCTCCACTGCTCCCTTTGGGCTTCTCCAGGATGGGAGCACTCCGGTCATTAATGTTGGTCACCTTCTTCAGCTTGGTCCCTTTGCATATGTCCTGTAAGAGGGTGCCTCAACCTTGCTGCTCATCTCTACTCAGCTTGGGTGGCTCTGTGTTTGCCTGATTAAAAGTGGGAGGTGGAGGAGGACCAGGTGGGGGTGGAGGGGTAGGAGGAATTGGTATCCTTGCCCTGCTCCCAGTTGGCACTGCTCTCTCCCCGTCTTTATTTGCAGCTTTGGGTCACTCATATACCCCAGTTCTTGTCTTCTCTGGAGTTCTAGTTTTACTGACCACTGGCCATTGCCAAGGTTGAAATGATCTCCTAGAATTACCTCCCTCTCCCACAGCGTCCGGCTCCCGGCCCGTTCCCCACAGGTCCTGCTGCACACGGTTAGCTCATCTCCATTCATCTTTTGCAGTTTTTCTTTTTAAATATGATAGCTCTATTATTTGATGCATTGATATTAATATGTTTTTATTGTGAGTTATAGCTATTAAGCAGTATAGAGTATTCTTTATGGTTTATCAACTTGAATTTTGCTTTTTTGTGTATCAATATTGTAATTCCTCCTTTTATTGTTTCATTTTCTGATATATACTTTCCCATCCCTATAGTGTCACCTTTCTTAGATCACTGTATATTTTTTTAACACTTGAGCCATCAGTCTCTTTTACATATATATATATATATATATAATTTCATAAATGTGAATTTACAAAGTACAACTTTTGTATTGTTGTGGCTTCCCCCCCCCTCCCGTCGCCCTCCCCTCTCCCTCTCCCATCCCGCCCTTTATCGAGTTTCATTTTCAATTACCTTCATATACTGAAGATCAACTTAGTATATACTAAGCAAGGATTTCAACAGGCTGCATTCACACAACCGCACAAGGTATAGGGTATTGTTCGACTAGTAGTGTTTTTACCTTTCATAGTAAAACACATTAAGGACAGAGATCCCACGTGGGGAGCATGTACCCAGTGACTCCCGTTGTTGATTTAACAATGGGCACTCTTATTTACGACGTCAGCAATCACCTGAGACTCTTGCTATGAGCTGTCTAGGCTATGGAAGTCCCTTGAGTTCACCGACTCTGAACTTGTTTAGTCAAGGCCATGTCACAGTGGAGGTTCCTTCCTCCCTTCAGAGAAAGGCGCCTCTCTCCTTGATGGCCTGTTCCTTCTGCTGGGGTCTTGTTCACCAAGGTCTTTCATTTAGCCACCATGTCATGGCTTTCCATGCCTGTGAGACTCTCATGGACCTTTTAACCAGATCCGAATGTCCCAAGGGTTGATTCTGAGGCAGGAGTGCTGTTTTGGGCATTTGCCATTCTATGAGTCTGCTGTGTGTCCTGCTTCCCCCGCAGGATCATTATCTCCCTTTTAATTCTATCCTTCATTATTTGCTTACACTGATCTTATTTGTGAAATCTCTTTGACACATATCCTATCTTTTTAGATCACTGTATATTATTAGTACATTTTTACATAGAACCTAAAGTTAGAATTTGCTGTATGAGCTAATTTGGAAATTTTTTCTGGAAATAGCTGTGCTAAACTCATTAACATCATTTTATAGTTGATATATTGGTATCAATTCTGTATGTTAGTCTGTGTTATATTTACCATACATATTCTGTTATATATATTGTATTGCTCCTTTTGGTGTTTTTATTACTACTATCTAGAAGAAATATTTTGTCATTTTTGAAAGTGGGCATTTTTCTTCTAATGATTACCCATATGTTTATACATTTTTAGCATACTTAATACACTTTTTTATATAACCTTTTGCTATGTGGACTGTGAATCTTTTTTTTTTAAGATTTATTTTAGGCCAGCGCCGTGGCTCAACAGGCTAATCCTCCGCCTAGCGGCACCAGCACACCAGGTTCTAGTCCCGGTCCGGGCGCCGGATTCTGTCCCGGTTGCCCCTCTTCCAGGCCAGCTCTCTGCTATGGCCCGGGAGTGCAGTGGAGGATGGCCCAAGTGCTTGGGCCCTGCACACACATGGGAGACCAGGAGAAGCACCTGGCTCCTGGCTTTGGATCAGCGCGGTGCGCTGGCTGCAGCACGCCGGCCGTGGCAGCCATTGGAGGGTGAACCAACGGCAAAGGAAGACCTTTCTGTCTCTCTCTCACTGTCCACTCTGCCTGTCAAAAATTTAAAAAAAAAAAAAAAAAGATTTATTTTATTTATTTGAAAGGCCAAGTTACAAAGAGAGAACGTGAGAGGGAGTGACAGAGAAGTCTTCCATCCTGTTTCATTCCCCAAATGGTGGCAACAACCAGGGCTGGGCCGATCCCAACCCAAGAGTCAGGAGATTCTTCGAGATCTCCCACATGGGTATTGGGGCCCAAACACTTGGGCCATCCTCTGCTGCTTTCCCAGGAACATTACCTGGGAGCAGGCACCATAGGTGGCAGCTTAACCCACTGTGCCACAGCACCAGCCTCAAGTACTCTAAATCTTAAATGAGGTCCTTTGATTCTTTGTTGTTGCCCATAAAATAGTCAATGATCTTTTTTACTTCTCCACAGTTTAACATTTTTCACCTTGAAAGAACTGTATTTTTATTTTCTCTGTTGTTTTCCTGCTTTGTTTCAAAGTCTATTATTAAAATTTCACTGAAATTTATTACAACTTAGGTAGCTTTTAATTTATTCATTATTTCTGAGGAGGGCTTGTTTTTTCCCTTCAGTTTCTTTACTGAAATCAATGAACTACTAATGCACTACTGCTTTTTCTTCTTAATTTGTTTTAAAATTTTTTGTACAATTATCTGTATATTTTTATCTATTCATCAAGCATTTCTTTGAAGATTTTAAAATAAGCTGAACAGTAAGTGTCAGAGTATTTTGTTTTTCTGTTCTTATTGTTATGAAGCACTCATCAACTAAAGTACTTTGATTTGAATTTTCTGTTTTCTTGTTCTATCAGCTTTTCATGGAGTTTGTTTTGTCCTATTCCTAAGTGTTTTTGCGGCAGGATCCCTAGTCCAGAAATGTCTCCTCTAAGCATAGTGAGGCCAGTTTATTTAATAAATACTTTTAGCGATAAGGGAGAAGCAAATGAATGGCATGCCTTGTTTCTTTTTCATTTCCAAAAGATCTTCAATTTTCTACTCCTCTTCTTCATTTTGCTGCTTCATAAGGAGCATAATTCTGTCTCTGCATTCAAGATTCTTCTCAAAGATACTGATTTCTTCAGTACTATTCACTTTAAAAGTTCTCTATGCCATTGTTTGAAATGCCAAATACTCAACCAATACTTTGCCACCTACTGCTGGTTTTTTTTTTTTTTTTCTGTTTTGGAGTCTGTGCCTTCTTTCTGTACTGTACTTTTTCATGGTCTCTGTTAAGCTCTTTTTTCTACTTTCTGCACCCGCAGACTTAACAAATGTTGTGTCAAGAGATTTGTTGTAATGTGGTCTTTAGATTTCAATTTATAGATTGCCTGATGTTTATGGAGTTTTCTATTTTCTAGTAAGTCTAAAGTCTTGAGTCATTTGTAATTTTATTTGAAAGTATTGATGTTTGATATAATAGGAAGTTTTGTTTTTATTTGAAACCATTTAGGAGAAGACCTAAAATTGAAGATTGGAGGGTACTATTATATCCAATACCCAAATTTCATTGGAAACAGAGTTTTGATTTTATCATTTTCTAAGTTGACTGTGAAGTAAAATCATCTCCAAACTGTTTTCTAAAGACCAATTATTATTTTTTTTATTTTTTTTAACTTTTATTTAATGAATATAAATTTCCAGTGTACAGCTTATGGATTACAGTGGCTTCCCCCTCGCATAACTTCCCTCCCACCCGCAACCCTCCCCTCTCCCGCTCCCTCTCCCCTTCCATTTGCATCAAGATTCATTTTCAATTCTCTTCACATACAGAAGATCAATTTAGTATAAAGGTTTCAACAGTTTGCACTCACATAGACACACAAAGTGAAACATACTGTTTGAGTACTAGTTATAGCATCAAATCAAAAATGTACAGCACATTAAGGACAGAGATCCCACATGAGGAGCAAGTGCACAGTGGCTCCTGTTGTTGACCCAACAAATTGACACTCTAGTTTATGGCGCCAGTAACCACCCTAGGCTGTCGTCATGAGTTGCCAAGGCTATGGAAGCCTTCCAAGTTTGCCGACTCTGATCATATTTAGACAAGGTCATAAAAGACAGAGTGAGGATAGTAACCAATGATCCTAAGAGTGGCATTTACCAGGTTTGAACAATTATACAGCATTAAGTGGGGAAGAGGACCATCAGTACACACAGGTTGGGAGTAGAGCCATTGGTGGTAGAGTAGAGGTTATGATTACAAAGGAATGAGGCCCAAGTACGCTAGACAGGGTCTAGAACAAAGGACAGAGTCATTATTAGAGGAGCTAAGAAAGGTGCTGTCTAAGCTACAATTAAGTTTTCTGATTGAGAGGCAAATAGAACCTGACAGAAGGGGCTTAATAATAATCTGGTGGGCTTTAGGCCTTGTAAGTTAAGAGGCCCAGACCTACCTATCTCTTCACATGGGGTATATCCTAAGGGAGGTGTGAACCTCCTAGGGGAAGGCACTCTGTTGACTTTCATTACTTGGCTGGCCTGGGAGGAGAGCTGGCCAGGTAAAGGCAGGGGGCATCTCTAACAAGAAATTTACAGTTCTGCCTGCAATGTTGCTGACCCTACTTGACCATCCCCTCAGCTGCAGTGGTCACTTTGGAAGTTGGGCTGAGTGAAGGGCTTTTCAGCTTAGAGCCAATAAGATCTGTGGCTCTGACCTGGGCATCCTTCGACTCCAGGGCAGGTCCATTTCCAGTGATCCAACTCTTGCCAGAGCTGCCAGGGCTCTTCACAAGCTGACTTCTGCTGAAGCCCAGGCTTACCACATTGAAAGCCACTGCAGTGGACTGGCCTGTTGGGTCTCCTTGAGGGCAGATCACTGTACAGATCAGCCATTAATAGGCCTGCCACCCATTGCTTCTGATGCCTAGCTTTTCTTTCATCTGTAAACAGATGAAGCCAATAATGTATTAGCAGAACCAACTGAGAGAAAGTAAGGTTAACTGAGGTTACTAAAAAAGCAATTCAAATCAATTGGCAATCTACAAAAAGAGTTAAAGATTTCAAAAGCTATTATTAAAAATGCTATATTGGTCTAGTATGCTATGTTATATGTGTGTACATATTGTATGTCCACATGGGGAAATTTTATTAAGAGTTTTATTTTAAATGGCTTATAGATAAGATTGTCCATAAATTTAAGCTGCTAAAATCAATCAAAGTTACATTTTAATTTGTGTGACCTGAATCTGTGTATCATATGTTTTAAACTTGTTGGTAGAAAGAAACTAAAAACATTTTATATGGTTGTGCTTAAGTTTACTGGTTAAACAAACTACACCATGTTAGATATTTAAGAGCTGTTTTCAAATACATGATTCTTAAAATTTATAGAAGGCATTGGACCTTCTGGTAAATGTTTTCTTAAGTTGTTATCTAATGGTTGAAACTGTTTGCTAAGTATTCATGCAATATTGCTATTGTCAGTAAGCGATCTAGGACTTGCTCCCTCATTTCTCTATTCTAAGCCCAACTTGTTCTTTCATTTCTCTATTCTCTTCAAGATAGGAAACTAATTCTATTATGAAGGAATCTGTAGGATGCACAATTTAATCTTTAGACCTTATAAAAGAGATGGCTAACATTTTTCTGTAATAGCATAGCCAAAATAAGAACTTAAATAATAATCTCATAGCTAGATTCACTTCGCCATCAGCGAAGTATACAGTAAGTAGAAAAAACCTCCCTTTCAGACCAAAGGGAAAGAAAGTTTTAAAGTGAGAATATAATTTTCCTCATGGGCATTGTCTACCTTAGAAAAACTACTACAGAACATGCCTGTGACTATAGACTTGTAGTTCAGGCCACCGAAGATTAGAGATGGGACATGGGCACTCCCTTGACTTGCATCCTCTGGTCTGCTTTAAGACCAATTATATTTTACGTCTAAAAGGGTTTTGTTGTTGTTGTTGTTGTTTGGTTGGTTGTTTTTTGTGGCTCTAAGTTGTGTATCCATAACTGAACTCAATACTTTAAGGAGAAGCATCTTGTAGTCTTGATTTTTTCACTATAACACCTGGTATAGCTTACCCATAATAGTTTCTCAATAAATATCATTTAGTTTTGAAGACTATTATTCATTGAGGGAAACCATTATATGTAAGAAATTGTTGGCTGAACATGTTTGGGTTATTTATGTCTTGGAAAAAATTATGTCAGACATAGATAAGTGTTGAGAAGTATCTTCTAAAAATAAAAATACAGTCTAATTTCTTTGATAGACATTGTATTTTAAGAAAAAACACATGTATGAATACATTCTCATGACAGAACTGAAAAATGGAGATTAATTTCTCCAATTCATATTTTTCTCAACACTTCTGTATTAAAAAAAATGAAAACCCATAAATTTTATTCTTTATTTTAGCATGTATAAAAATTAAGGCAACAAACAATAAGAAAATATAACACATTATTTTAATCTCTGCTATTTATTAATTCATTTAATTTAAATGCAAATTATATGTTTTAATAATCATAAATTGCTTGGCATCAGGTTGTTCCTAGTAATGAGCAGCTTGAGAGATGGCACTTTTTTTTTTGAAATTCTAATAAAGCATTCTATGGAGCCTTCTTTCTTTGTGAACATGGCTGTCCCTTGAAACATCCTGAAATACGAGGCAAAATGATTTAAAACCTCAGAAGAAGGTTTCTAAGGTTCAAATAGGAATCATTTTTGGCTTTATGGTTAGATCTGAACATTGAAGTTAAGAAGCAATTTTAAATCAGTTGTAGAGGGATTTTACTTCTGATCATGAGCAAACAGAGGCCCTCTCTCTGGTAGGTGTCAGGAGTCATGTGATGGACACTAATGATGTCTGCTGCTTTTTATCATCTGTCAGCGACAAGTCACATTTATTTCCACACAGACAGTAAGAACATTTAATGAAACAAAACAGTATTATCGAGCTCCAGGTTCCCAATCTTCTTTGGTCCTAGAAATGAGGCTCCAGGTTCATTAAACTGAGGCTTGTGGAGGTACACCACAATTACAGGATCCTGGATCAAAAATTATAATAAGACCCCCAAACAAGACTTTCTTACACATTCACTCTCCTGTTTCTATATCAAAAGTTCCAATTAATTTAGGAAATATCACTCAGGTTACATATATAGCTTTATCAGTTTTAATGAACAACAATATGTTCACTATTCAAAAAATTAAAAACCAAACAACAACAACAAAAAAAAGAAACTCAAATCATTTTATTAGGATATATTTTCTTACAATATTTGTATATTTTTTATTTTGCTATTTAGCCTTCCAGACCTTATGAAACATATTTATATTAAATAAATAACTTATTTGCTCCCAGTCCTCTGCCTGTGACTACACTGTGTTAAATCAAAAGATCCATAAATATAGGTAGACACAGGTCTATTTTATTGCCATATTCTTTCTTATATGTTCACTCATTCAACAAATATTTATTGCATTTCTACCAAATGGAAGGCACTTTTTAGCAATTGGAAATAAAGTAGTGAAATAAAACTAATGAAATTCCTGCCCATACAGAACTCATATTTTGGAGGGCTAGGTGAAGATATTCTAAATATGAAAAACTTACATATATTCATGAGAAGTGCTACGGAGAAAAAGGAGACAGAGAAGGGGAATAATGAGGTCTCGATTTCCCCTATTACTTGTCCACAACCACAATTTCAGAGTATTCTTGGTGTTGATGTGCTTCAGTCTCAGGGATTGTGCACTGTTTCTTCAGTATTATGCACCCTTTCATCCTCTTTCCAATATCAGCTGAAATATCACCTCAATGAGGCCCAGCCTAATTAAATTTCAACTTGATGTCCGCTGCCTGTCTCAGTGCTGCCAAGGCACTTGCTGTAGTCGTTTCTTCAGTACTTAATGCTCACCACTTTTGAACGTTATTTGTATTTGAGTTCATTATGCGTAATTTCTATTTTCAATCTCCCTTTTATGGACTACAACAGCCACTGGCATAGATTTTGGCCTAGTCACTATTGTATGTAAAGTGCTGAAATTAATGCCGGTCACACTGTAAGTGTTCAAAAACCATGCACTGCATAACTAAGGTGATGTTGGATATCTAAGATTCAAGACTTGAGAACACTTCCAAGCTAAAAATAAATAGAAATGTGAGAGTTACATACAGTTGCACTGTAAGTTAAACTTGGAAGAGGTCTCTTGGGGAAGGAATTAAAGCAAAAGAGAGGTCCTTTGAAGAAGCCGTCATTGTATGTCTGTGTTTTTAAAAATCAGCAAGATTAGGAAACTCTAGGAAAGGAGACTGAAAAACGTGGCAGTAAAGGGAGAGTAAAGTCAATTGAGTGCAGTATCTATGATCCAAGCAAGGAAAGTGTTTCAATAAAGAAAATGGTCAGCAAATTTACAATATCCATCTTTCTGTAAAAGGCAAATATGCTACATCTCTTAAAGTTCACAGCTCTTAAAAATACCATACTATAAAATAACCTCTATATATCTGATTGGTTAAAAAATGTCTATTTCAATTTTTATCTCATTATGAACTAATATAAAGATTCTAATTTTACAAAATTAGCCACATAAACTGCAGGGCATCACAGTAAATGAACGCAAAGCTTCTTGAATATATTAAATTGTATAAATTCCAGTGTAGAAACTACTGATTTGGAAAATAAGATTCAAAAGGAACTCCAAATGAGATCATCCAAAAAAGAATGTATCACTTCTTTCTCATTTCTCTTTGTCTTCTGCTGTTTTCTATCTACGCCTCATCTTTCTTTTTACACATAGATGTCCTGCATTATCCCTCTTCCAGCCAAGTGCTCAGCCTTGTTAGCTTTATACCCTGTCCATTTCACATGTGTGCATTCTCTTTTGCAGCCTGTTCTCTTCCTTACTGTGAGCAGCCTATTTCAAACTTTTTTTTTTTTTTGACAGGCAGAGTGGACAGTGAGAGAGAGACAGAGAGAAAGGTCTTCCTTTTCCATTGGTTCAGCCCCCAATGGCCGCTGCAACCAGCGTGCTGCGGCCGGTGCACTGCGCTGATCTGAAGCCAGGAGCCAGGTGCCAGGTGCTTCTCCTGGTCTCCCATACGGGTGCAGGGCCCAAGGACCTGGGCCATCCCCCACTGCCTTCTCGGGCCACATCAGAGAGCTGGCCTGGAAGAGGAGCAACCAGGACAGAATCCGGTGCCCCGACCAGGACTAGAACCCGGGGGTGCTGGTGCCGCAGGCAGAGGATTAGCCTAGTGAGCCGCAGCGCTGGCCTATTTCAAAGCTTTAATACCCATACTGTCATTACTGTCTTCTCTTCATAACCAAGTGTCATAGAAGCTATCTCTCTTAAGGTTCAGCCACATTCACGGACTCCTTTTCATTTCTCACCTATTAAGCCTTGACACTTGTCCTCACAATGCTACCACATCTGCTCTAGCTGAAATTACAGATAAACTCCTGTCTCTCCAATCCACTGAGCCCACGTTGGTTCTTCCTTCTTCCTTTGCCTGTCTGTGGCATTTGACACCATTGGACACCATTTTCTGCTTGATATCTTTTCTTCTGGTGGCAGCTATTGTACCTTTTGTGTTCCTACTTACGTTCCCTGACTTCTTGATTGCTTGCAGCCCTCTCTGTGTGGCTTTGTTTTTCGATGGCCCTAAACTCCAATCAGTTCAGTCTGGAGCTTTCTTACCACTCCTCAAAGTCTTTCATCTATGAGAATCTGATGTTTCAGTTTAACTGAACTCCATTCCCCAGTGTTCATTTGTGCTTTTGCTCTCTTCTCTTTGTTCATTCTGTTCCTGCTTTCAGATATCTTCTCCGTCTTCACCAGCAGCTTGGTCACAGATCTCTAGTATTGGTGCATCAAGACTCTACTGAAAATGGCATCTCTCTCCCTCTGCAGAGGAAGCCAGTTACCTTTCTGCAGCCTGACTCCCCGGCTAATTCATTCTTTCCTAATTGGCATTGGGTATAGCTGGAACTCGTTAAATGATCAGAATAGAGAATATATATACAAATTAATGGGACTGTCTGATATTATGATGGGAAAGTGACCGTCACCAGGAAAAGTCCGTTTAGTTAGCAACAACTGTGATTGACTACCACAATCCCTCACTTAAGAACTGAGCAAATTTATTCCTGTCCTGTTGAATGCACAGTGCTTGACAAGGAATTTGAACAGTGTGTATAGCATGTTACATTAAAGAAAATACCTTTTTCATAATTCTCAATAACTGGACACCAAATATAGAAGCATATTTACTGATACTCAAATTATAATGGTTGTCTTTTCTTCAGCTACTTTGTTTTTATTTATGTATTGGAAAGTTAGAAAGAGAAGGAGAGGCAGAGAGAGAGAGAGAGAGAGATGGAGGTCTTCTGGTGGCAGCTATTGTACCTTACATGGAGAGAGAAGGAGAGGCAGAGAGAGAGAGGGAGTTCTTCCATCTGCTGGTTCACTCCCCAATTGGCCACAATGGACGGAGCTGCACAGATCCAAAGCCAGAAGCCAGCAGCTTCTTCCGGGTCTCCCACATGGGCACAGGGGCCCAAGGACTTGGGCCATCCTTTACTGCCTTACCACACCATAGCAGAGAGCTGGATTAGAAGTGGAACAGCCAGGACTTGAACCGGCACCTGCGTGGGATGCTGGCACTGCAGGCGGCAACTTTACCCGCTATACCACAGTGCCCGCCCCTCTTCAGCTACTTTGAATGAACCAGTTATGTGTATATGAATACTGTTTTTTCATATGTTTTTACAATGTTTTAGACATTTATTATGTATGACTACACAGTTCTATGACCAGGTTGGCAGAGCTCACTCTGAAATAAAAGTAACATTAATGATTATTAATAACATTTTAATGGAGCATTATATTAACATGTGAGATTATAGCTTATTACTAATACTCTTTGTGTGATAATTTCTTTAACAGTTTTAAAATTTATTATGCCATTATATGGGGCCATTTTCCTTGAGCATTGCTTGGGCTTACAACTACCCAAAGCATTATATTTAATTAGATAGGAATAATAATGGCAACAACATCTATCCTTATTGAACCCTCTCCTAACGTAGGCTCAGTGGTAAGTACTTTGTGTGTTTCTGTATATCATTTTAGTTGATAATCACAGAACCCTGGAAGATAGTTGATACTGTCATTTCCATGTCATAATCTAGAAGTAATGGATCTAGGTCCCCAAAGCCAGAATGTCTGGCTCCAGAGCCAGTCTTTATGCTTACTTATCTTCTGCTTTCACAGAGACATACAAGTATTTGAGTAGATAATAGCACTTCTATTCAAATTATCAATTTTCCTATTTAACATGTAAGTTCATGTTGTACTATGTACTAGAAGAAAGCTCAATGTTCCGAATAGGGCACTTATTAAACACCATGTGGTATGCCACATATTTACTGCATTCCCATAATGTCTTATTTGCAGAACATGAGTGTAAAAGAACATGAGACTGACATAGATTTTTTTGTACAATGTTAGCTTCAGTTTAAGTACTTTCAGAACAGAGTTAAGAACTTTGACAACCTTTTGAATATCAGGACTGTGTTTGCTCACTTGTAGTCTTCCAAAAATTTGAAGCAAAAACTTCAGTGCTTTATGATTCCTTAAAGATATCCAACATATAGTAATGAACTGTTACTTAGTTTTCTTAACTGAATAAGTGACATATGAAAGCTAAAGGATATACGGGCAATTGAGACATTATTTTTTATGAAAGTTTATTTATTTGAAGGATGAGTTACAGAGAGAGGGAGAAAGAAGAGAGAAAGAGAGAGAGACAGAAATACCTTTCATTTCCTGTTCATTCCCCAAATGGCTGCAACAGCCAGGACTGGGCCAGGCAAAAGCCAGGAGCCAGGAGCCAGAATCTTCATCCAGTCTCCCAGGTGGGCAGTATGGGCCCAAACACTTGGGCCGTGTTCCACTGCTTTCCCAGGCACATTAGCAGGAACCAGAATTGGAAGAGGAGCAGCCAGGAAAAGAACCTGCACCCCTATCAGATGCTGGCCTTGCAGTTTAACTTGCTAGCCCACAACACTGGCACCTAGATAGAAACTCTTACAGTCTAGATTTTAGGCTTTAATTTTTCTTTCCCAGTATTCGTCTTATCTTTCCTGTCTGAAGATCAGGCTTTTGACTAGAAATGCAGAAAAAAAAACACCAGATTGTATCAACTCTACTCTCTACTTGTGATCTGTTCGTATGATACCATTATACCTGAGCAACAGGCAAACTAGGCCTCCCTGCCCCTTCTCTTATTTGAAGTTAAATAAGAGAAACTTTTAATATTTATTCTCAGCAATTTTCACTCACATCAATTCATTTGGGGGCTTAGACTCCCTGATGATGTTCCCAGAATTTATTGTTATATCTCTTGTATATTTTCTTCACTATACCCTTTGACATTAAAAGTCTATTGGAAAGCTCTCTGGGGATATTATGTGACTTCTAAATTGATGATACTACATAATTTTGAACTGACAAACCCATATGAAAACCTGATGAAAGATCTGGGCATCCCTCTCCAGAAGAATTCACCTATACATGCAAATTTCATACAAGTTCAGGGAGTTTGTAAATCCATGACTGTCATCCATGGACCCCGGTGGATCAAATCCTGACTAAAAATCCTCATTTTAATAAGTTTGTCCATTTTCCATTTCAATCTTCATTAGCCTTATAACAAATGATTAAGGCAATTTGTTAATGAGTTCATGCTTGTCTTTACTTTACTTTACTTTTGATATTTGAAGATTGCCTTCCTAAGATTTGGTTATAATCTGCATTTTCTCATAGCTGTTCTGTATTTTGCATTCATTTAAGGTAGTATGCACAATTTTATAAATTTAGGCATTTGAAATATAGTGTTAATCACATACCTAATATCTTCAAGCTATGATGTTCTCATCTGCTAAATATGATTCGGATCTACTATATTGTTTATTTGTTTGCTTATTTGTTTCTTGGTAGATAATAATTGGTGGAAATGTCAGTTCCTCACTAACAGGAATATTGATTTTGTTAATGCTATTCTTTTTGCAGTCAGCTATAATAATGGCTGACACATAGTAGGTGCTTAGTGAATAACCATTGAATGACTAATGGACACATTTCTTAGCTAATGGTACTCCTTAGTAATGATATTTAATTATAATTATTACAGTAATGCTTTAAAAGTGAAATCATAACAAGTCAAGTATTCTCTAGAACATACCTTTAGTTCAATGTCTTTTACAGTAGGTATTTACCTCATTGTGAATTCCAATTGCTACTTTATTTTTGTCATCACTTCCTTAGAGATGCTTTGCCTGTCAAACCTTGCTAATGTTTTCTGTTCTAGTTCTAGCTCCAGCAGTCACTATTATATTACACAGTCTGAGTTTCTTAGAACCTGAAATTATTTCTGTCTTGATCTTCATTTCTTCCCCCCAAGTAGAAAGCAAATTTTCTAAGAGGAAGGACTCTGTCTTGTCCACTGCTCCATCTGCAGCAGCAGGTATTGTTGTAGGCACACAACAAGCATTTATTAAGGAGTAATGCAAGATATGTCATGCTTCCTCTTCCTCAGACTAAAGTTCTCCTCCTACCAGCTAACCTGTTTAACTAAATTTTAGTCTCACAGAACATAGAGTTCTACTTTCCTCCTCATCAGGTTCTGACTTTAGTGATTTTATTTTCTGGGCACAACTCTGACAGTGATCTTCAGCTTCCACTTCCCTCTCCCCATCTGCCTTGATCTAAATAATCTGCTTATAAAAAAACTGCTTATAATCCGTATAGCAGACACTGTTGGCTGCTGACCCAACAGTCATTTCTCCCTATTCCTTCCAAACAGAACCAAAGTGTTGGTAGGGCATCCACACTGTTCCATGCAGCCGTGGTTACAAATGGAGGCCAGGCCAACTTCAGCCACACGAAGTAAGTTCTGATGACTCCAAACCAACCATAAGGCTCATTCACCTTTCTTACCAGACAAAGCTTTCGGTAGGGGCAGTTAAAACGGTGTTGGCCAGTAAGATCTGAGTTCCTGAAGCTTCCAAGAACTATTAACAACATAGATCCTACCATGTTTTATAAACCAGAGAGTTCTAGGATATAAGAATACAAGAAAATAAGAGTGAAAGAGGAATGGTGCCTAAATAAAATAGACAGAGATAATAAGAATGGATGGAAGAATGAGAGAATCAAACACAGAGACTGGGGAAATGAGAATCCAGGAATAAGAGAAGATTGTACATAAAAATCAGTTAACTGAAAAGACCTAACTATATTTTTATCACAGAGGATGAACAAATAATAAAAAATTACTCTCCTATTGAGTTGGCAGCAAGAAGCTTCCTGCAGAAGCAATATATCCAAAATGGATTTTTCCACTTGCTACTTACCATTAATTGACTATATAATAAAATTTTATTCAATTTCTTATATTATCTTAGAGACCTTAAATATGTCTTACTATTTATTGATGGAATTTAACAAGTAACAAAGTAGCAGGATCCAGAAGTTTCTATACTACTTTTTTTTTCTGATGCTCACAATTTATACCTATGACATCAATATACACTCTCTATGAAGAATGCCAAAGAATGGCCACAGGTGTCTGGCACATTCTGACTATGGCCAGGAGACCCATATCATTATGATAATGACCAGTAGTCATCCTGCTTGGCTGTGTGCTTGAAATCAAAACAAGAGGCAAAACCAACATAAGTGTAGTTAATTTAAGGCACTTTTCCTCTATTTATTAAAGCTAATTGCAAGTCTGGCTTACAATTAACAATTGCCTGAAGGATTGAAATGCCCATGCCACTTGACATAACATAATGTCCATGGCACTGCCCCTAGATTTAGTATTTTCAGGAGCGGATTTCATTGCCTGCTATGTTGTGCCTGGAAATCTCCCACTGTAAAATAGTATCAACAATATTTTGGCAATGCCGAAGCGAGTTATGATTTTTATGACAGTCTATATTGGTGTCTAGTATTAAAGCAATACAGCTGGCGGCTAATTAATGGATGTAGGTAGGATGTTCCATCCTGTAAGAGGGAGGTTGCCTGTTCCCTCACCGGCTGCTGGCTGCAGCTCTCATACTGATAGCATGTTGTTGCCAGTGTTGCCACCTCATTAGAAAATTAGCTTTTAATTAACTTTGGAAGCTGTTGCATGGGTTTCAATAGGAGGCATACATTTGTACACATCTTGTTGCAGAATTAAACCACCCCTTCATGTTCTAATGGGCCTCTCCTGCCTTGCAGAAAAGCAGCAGTCTAGTTGCTTGCAGGCAGCCGCTCCATGGGTAGCAGTGGGCACGCAGCTCTAGCCTGCTCCCAATTACAATGAGCTGTCCCTTAGTGCCCTCGTGAACAGCCCCTTACTCCAAGGCCACTTGAGACATTAAGCAGCAACAGAGAAGACCAAAATCCCAGATGCTCCCCTTTCATTCCTCTGACCCCCAACCTGGCTTTAATGGCCCATAGTCTGGGAAGAATGTGCCTTACCTCATTTTTATATTTAAACATCTCTGCCTGAGCCCAGTAGCGATAAACCTACAGACAAGATAAATAGCTAGATTATCACTCTTCTCCCCAGGGGAAAGTTGTGCTGTCAATTAGGCTAATGGGGGTTCCAGGTTCAGCTTTGGCAAGCCCTAACACCAGGGAAGGCTTTCTGCCTTGGATAGCTGCAAAGCCCAAAGATGGATTTGAAAAGTGGTAACGGCCCTAGGGTGGCCAGCCAGCAAAGAGGGAAGTCAAGAAGCCTGACGATTAATCATCTGCCATGACAATGGGAGGGCAAGGAAGATGAGGCCCAAGAGACCAGAACGTTTGAGCTGTATTATAATTATATGTTGCTTCTTTCAGTTCTATTTGGTGGCTTAAAAGGAGATATGGGTGCTCTCTGTTTAAGAATGGAGTCTCCAACGTTTCCTAAGAGTAAGTGTTCTTTTGTCACACTCTTTGAAAGCACTTACTGTGACATCTGATTTGATCTTATTACCCGTCTCTGAGGGACGTAGGACAGCTGGCATTTTTCTCATTTTGCAGATGATGGAGCTGTGCAACACAGCCGAGGTTAGTGATTTCCCTGTGATCACACAGCCAGCTGGTGATGGTGCCAGAATAGAATCCAAATCCTGGAACAATTCTGTCTTTATTTATGGTTCTCCACTGTGTCGTACCTCACTCTCCAGCCACCGAATTAAATGATGACCTGCTAACACACTATTTCTATAACTGTATCCTTTATGTTATGCACAGGAGATAAACCTAAAAGGTCACTCATCTGGCAAACACACCTTGTTAAATGCTGAAAGAAGCTGTATAATATGAACCTGGGAAGCCCCATTTTAGCCACGAAATTTCATTCTGTAATTGGGAGAATACAAAAGGTGACAATATTTAGATACCAGTACAAAGTAAGAGATTATGCAGTGCTCACAGACAGGGTCTTTGCAGACTTCAGTTTGGATTACAAATAGGGTGACCACATATTCTATTGTGCCTGGGAAGATCCCAGATGCCAGCTGTTGTCTGAACATTCCACTGGTTTTAGCCCTTCTTGTGACTAAGAAAATGGACTGAGTGGGCAATAAACTCTAGGACACCTGTTAAACTGTAAAAAATATTATTATTTTTTTATTTAAGAGAGAGAAAGAGAGAAACAGAGAGCACCCAAATGCTAGTTCACTCCCCAAATGTCTGCAATGGCAAGGATCAAGGTAGGCCAAAGCTGGAAGCTAGGAAGTCAGTTCAGGTCTCCCCTGTGTGTTGAAAGGATGCAACTGCTTGAGTGCTTCCCAGAGTGTGCATTATCGGGAAACTGCAATGATGAATCAGAGCTGGACCTCGAATATAGGCACTCTGATATGGGGTGCAAGTGTCTGCAGCAGTATCTTAACTGATAGGTCAAATGTCTTCTCTGAAACCAATTTTAAGCCAAAGATTTATCTTCTAACTATAGTGTTTCACTGAGAAACCACCCTAACCACACTTAAACTTTCAGATGTTTTCAAGAAGCACTTTATTAGCCATATACTTGAAGTGCTTTCCTGGGAGCAGATGATGATGATGATGAAGATAATGATGATGAGGCTGGGCATTCACTCTGTGCCAGATTTCATGCTTCATTTTGTACCTGTATGATCTCCTTTAATCATCTCCAAACTCTCTGAGGTGGTTATCATTATCACCCTTACAAGAAATTGAAGCACACAATGGTTAAGTAATGTACTCGAACTCCAGGATCCAAAAGTGCAACACTGGTGTTTGATCTCAAGTTTTATGGCTTCGAAGTCTAGGCTCTTGGGGCAGCAGGTAAAGATTCCTCTCAGGATGCTGTGATAAAATGTATATGTATGCATTTTACCAGTCAGAAAATTGAGACTAGGAGAAATTGTGAAATGCTGTGTGCTACATTATACATCTCAGTGGTGGTATGTGGGTACAGACATGGATAAATACTTTAAACAGTTCATATTTATTCACTTGGATGGGAAGACAAAAAAAATAATAATAGTTACATCTACTACAATTATGAGGGCTCTTTGAGGAGTTTATAGAAAACGCGTATTATAACAAAACCTTTGCAAGGATTGCAAAACTATTTTACACACAAAAACTTCTTTTTAAAGATATAGTTATTTATTTGAAAGACAGAGCTACAAAGAAAGATAGCTGGGGGGCCAGGGGAGAGAGAGATCTTTCATTCACTGAGTCACTTGCCAAATGGCTGTGATGGCCAGGGCTGGGACAGATTGAAGCCAGGAGCCAGGAGCTTCCTTGGAGTCTCTCATGTGGGTGCAGTGGTCCAAGTAGTTGGGACATTTTCTGCTGCTTTCCCCAGACACAGGGAGCTGGATCAGAACTGGAGCAGCTGGGACTTGAACAGGTGCCCACATGGGATGCCAGCATCACAGGCGGCAGCTTAACTCTCTATGCCACAATGTCGGCCCCACAAAAAGACATTTAATTTCAGTTTTCCACAAATATTCTAAAATATCCTTGTATGTTCTGGCAATATTTGTTTCCTTCATTTTCTTTAAAGACTGGTTCCACTTGAGTTATTTTGATTTATTTATTTTTATCTATTTGAAACTGAGACTCTTCCATCCACCGGTTCACTTGCAACAGCCAAAGTTGGGCCAGGCCAAAACTAAGAGTTAAGAATTCCATTAGCTATCTTAACTGGGTGGTAGGGACTTAACTGCCTCCAGTGTGCATATTAGCAGGGAGCTGGGTTGGAAGGGGTGGTGGGACTCAATCCAAGATGCTCTGATGTGTTATCCAGGTGTCCCAAGCAGCAGCTTAACCTGCTATGACCCAACACCCACCACTCTTTTCCTTATTCTCACAATCAGAAGAAAGCAGCAAAGTAAGTATCTCATTTGTCATTGGTTAGCTTTCTCCAGTTGCAGACTCTGACAGACTCAGAGGACAATGTGAGCACCCGTAATTAGTTTGGGGGTAACTGCTGCAAGTTCTTCTAGGGAGGGGAGAAATGAAACAGAAAATGGAGAGATGCCCACACAGGGTGTTAATGAGACATTTACTATTGTGGAAAACGGGGACTGAAACCTGCCCAGAGCCTCCGGATAATGGCATAAAGCACTACTCAGCGTGATCCCACTTGAGGTTTGAGAAAGTTGGGGTATTAATCTTCCAACTCTCATCTATTTTCTTCCCTAGCACTTCTAGTCTCCTTGTTCATGAGATGAGAATGCTCTTGAGACCAGAGAAAAACCCTTGGGCAAAGAGACACAGGTGTTTGCTCTAAAAAGTCATCAGGGTGCAGAGGTGCAGATAGAGTTGGATACGTTATTGCAACAAAGACTGAGCTCTAGTAACCTAACTAGCTAGTGTGCCTTCTGCTCAGAGTCACAGTTTGGTTAGGACGGATCAGTGTTTACTGCTTAAACATTAGTCACTTTGCCTATTTTAAAATAGTCCTCATTAAAACTAAACCCTGATCTATATCTGGATTGTAACCTACATATAGGCTTATTTTTCTTTTATTAAACTTTGTATTTTCACTGCCCCGTTAACAAAAATACAATTTTTTTGCTTGCTTTTGTTAGGCAAGTATCTTCTTACATACTTTTGAGTGGGCAGGACAAATTTGCCTTTAAAATGTAGGTCTCAGAGGATCATGAGATAATGAAACAAGGGGGATCTGGAATATTAAGTGTAGTATTTTCTCCTCGTGGAAAGGGACAGGAGATCTGTGCTGCTTCCCCCGTCTTGGACACTACAAAGGAAAGCTCTGTCTTGTTGATTCAGTGAATGGACATGACAGGTAAGACCAGACAGTCTCAATCATTCATAACCTGAATCAGCTGAAATGCTGCCATTGCTCTTTGGGGAGCAGCAGCCCAGCAGAGGGGCTGTCTCCAATAGCCACAAATGAAGTCACTTTTGCTAACTGACCCTCTCCTGAAGAAACTGTCAAATGTGTGCTAAAATCAAGTTTTATACTGCAGGAAGGGACAGAATGGACACAAAAGGGGGCCAATAGATACTGCATCACTATCCTGTCGCCAAATATATTTTGTGCACACAAGGATGTACTGTGACACAGGGGTGACTCCATATCTTCACTGTTAACAGAAATTCAAAGATAATCAAGTGTTAAATGTTAATACTTTGAAAACGTATTTGATGTGGATAATTGAAAAATATCACCAAAAGAATGTGATGCGAATCTCCTTACAAAGCTTATATTGTCTTGAGCCACATAACAGGAAGTGTTTGCTTCTCTTCCTTCATTTTGAATTTTGGCCAAAGGCATAATTGTAAGGGAACAGCCCTTGTTTTTAATATCAGACACATGCATCCCCTGAGATCTCTGTGATCATTAATTAAACATTCTCTTCCTGCAATGTTTTCTCTTTTCCAAAAATCTCTGTTTTGATCCAAAATGTGGAAAAGTCAAGGGCCCTAAATACTTGATTCTCAAAAGAAAAGACCTACATATGAAATTTACATATTAATGCTTAAAGTCTAACAAATCACAGGTGTGGAGGAGAAACTCACAGAGAGATGGAGATGGGGTTGGAGATCAGGACTTCAAATCTGTCCTCAAAACTCAGGCTTTTCAGCTGTTTCTTTCTGTGCCACCTCAAGAGCAGTGTCACTGTTGCTTTTGGTGGGACCCAGGGATATCACAGAAAGGAGCTCTCTCTCCTGTAATATTTTAAGATTTTTATTTCTTTATTTGAGAGGGAGAGTTACAGACAGAAAAAGGGAGAGACAGAGAGAAAGGTCCTCCCTCTACTGGTTCACTCCCTAAATGGCTGCACGTGGCCAGAGCTGAGCTGATTAGAAGCCAGGAGCCTGGAACTTCTGGGTCTCCCACGTGAGTATAGGGGCCCATGTCCTTGGGCCATCTTCTGCTGCTTTCCCAGGCACATTAGCAGGGAGCTAGGTCAGAAGAGGAGCAGCCGGGACATGAACTAGCACCTGTATGGGATGCCATGGCTGCAGGCAGATACTTAGCCTACTACACCACAGCGCTGGCCCCTCTCCTGTAATATTTTTAACTATGACTTTGTTGGTTTGTTTTTTCTGGTGTAAGAACAGTTATTTCAAACTCTGAGCCCTGGAAGCCTTCTCATCACACACTCGATTTTCCACTACTCTCTACCAGACACCTCACCCCCACCTAGCAAGTGACAACTTTCTCTGTTACCACAGTTAGGCCATCTACCCTTCCCTGCTGGCATTTTTCCAAACAGCATTCTGTCTCATTTTATCTTGCATTTCTTGTTTTTCTTTTTTTTTTTTTTAAGGAAAAGTGCTGTTTCCTTGCAATTCTCATTTGAATAATTTTCTGATTGGAGAAATACAGACTTTACATCTGTTTACTAAGTCGGGGGATACTCTCCCTTCATCCATTCAACCAGTCTCATCATCTCTCTCCAGCCTCTTATCATGTTGTCTTCGGGTATTGCTCTTCTCTAAGCCATCTCCAACAGTTGCAGGCTTAAGTTTGGGAAGCGTAGCTGTGATCATTGTATTGAGTTGTTTCAGAAACTTAACTGAAAGAAAACAAGCAGGAGCATATTAGGAAGAGGCAAAATAAATAAATAAATAAAAGTCTTATATAGTTTCCTATCATGGATATCATAGGAAGCTGGTATGATAATGTTGAGTTGAGTAGCTTCTGGGTTGAAGTATATAGGACAGCAGAACTGTGAAGACAGGATTCATTGTCAATGCCATATAAAGAGTTATGATATAGTCATGAATATTTAGTAATCAGTTAAAATGATGCTTGGAATGTTTGCATCTCATATGACAGTGCCCGGGTTTGATGCTCTCAATTCCACTTCCAATTCCAGCTGCCTGCTGATATGTACCCTGAGAGGCAGCAGATGGTGACTGAAGTAGTTAAATCTCTGCCATCCATGTGGGAGACCTGGATTGAGTTCCTGACTCTTGACTTCAGCCGGGCCCAGCCCTGGCTATTGTGACCATTTGTGGAATGAACCAACAGATGGGGGAATCTTTGTCTCTGTCTTTCAAATAAATAAAAATATATATAATATATATTATATATTTTATATAATATATAATGTATATTATATATTATATTATATATTATATATAAATATATAAATATATATAATTATATATAATATATAATATATAATATATTATATTATATATTATATATTATATAATATATACTATTATACAATGTAATATTATATAATATTATAAATATGACATTATGACTCATGATGCAGACATCAGTTCAGCTAGGGGATTCCTAGATTCTCAGGGACCCATTTACTTGAATGGAACATGGGGATTGGTACATAATACTTACCTAGGAGCTCCGCCCATAGAAGTACAGCTTTGACTTAGCTCAAGTATCTTTTTTAGGATTCTTGGTTGAACATGACAAGGACTTCAGATCAACTTAGATAAGAAGAACCATTTGTTTCCTCACAAAATCGAGGGATGATCAGGGTACAGCAGTGTTGGGACACATTAGAACCTTAAACTCCAGTCCTATCATATTTCTCATCTCTTTCCTTCCTCCTCCTGTCTTTCCTCCCCCTCTCTCACACCCTCTCCCTCTCCTTCTCTTCCTCTTTTCTTACCTTATTGACTCAGTTTTCTCACGCCACTCTCATTCACATATATAAAACAGTATGATTCTCAACAAATTCTATTGTCCATATTTCCAGGTTCACACAGAAAAAATGTATATCTTTGTCCTATTCATTTCAAAAATCCATACAGAAGGTTTCTGATTGTTCTGACCTCATAATGCAGTTGAAAAATAAATTGCCTGGAGTTTAAATGGGAGAATAATAGGACTGACAATTTTCACCAAAGCATGTAGTTACAGTTGGAGGATGAACAGCTTTCATAGAGAAGGAAGTGCTGGTTCTATAAGAAGAGGCAAGTTTCCAGATAATGGCAAGTTGGGACAGGACTGAGGATGAAAGGGATTGTTTATAAATAGTAAAATAAGAAAGAAGCTAATGTAACTAATGTTAAATTCATTTAACTGAGGCAAATGGAATTGTGGTGCCCGGGATATGAACACTTGAGCATAGTCATCAGGATAGAAGGACCTGCATCTGAATGGCAATAAATGAAACTGAAAAGATGAAACAGTAGTGTGATTGCATATTCAGGACCTCAGAGGCCTATTTAACATCAAGTCCTTCGAGTAGCAAATGACACAATTGCAAAGCCTATTTCACATCCATCTGAATTTATATGACTTTGGGAAAAAGGAAGAAGTGGGAAAATATACTTTCCTATAGTCAACCCTCATTCATTCATTTCTTCAGTAAACATCTATGAAGTGGTTTATATACACACTGCACAAGAAGGGACAAATGGTGGTACTGCCCGCAGGTGGCTTGGAAGACAGTTTCAGCATTCGGGTACAGTGTGATAAGCTGCCACTTATGGTGGAATACCGTATCAGAGCACTGATTCGAACACTGGCTACTCTGCTACCATCCATCTCCATGCTACTGTGCCTGGAAAAGCAATGGAAAATGGCTCAAATGTTTGGGCTCCTAATACGGGAGATCTGAATGGATTTCCAGGCTCCCAGCTTCAATCTTGCCCTGCCCTGGTTGTTGGGACCATTTGGGGAGTGAACCAATGGATCTCTCTCTCACTCTCTTTGTCTCTGTCTCACCCTCTTTATTACTCTGCCTTTCAAATAAATAAAATAATGCTCTTTATATAAAAAAAAAAGAATTCAGGTTCTACTACATTTCATTTTTCCAGTTGGTACTTCTGCAATCCAACTTTAAATAAATAGGAAACTACGATAGAATCCCTCCTTTGCTACATAGATGCTCATTTAAACTTTATAGTGATTTCAAATACTTTGTCAAATGTTTTGAATCTTTACAGAAGTCTTTTCAACACCTGGAATTTCTGTATGTGGTATATATGCAAGAAACAAGCTTTTTAAAACTGCTCTTTTCTAAGTTGCTTTAATTGGATAAATGAGAATGGTTATTGGTCTTTTGTCATTCATGTTATTTGATGAGTTAAAGTAGTTTCCTAAGTAATGCCTTTCTTCAGTAGATTTCCTTCTTTTTCATCCATATCTTTTTCAAGATTTTCTGCATTATTTTCCAATTAAGAAAAATTCTCTTCTCACTGATCTTGATTTATAAAAGAAATCACAGAAGTTAGTTCTTTTCATCTACATTATGTCTGCAATTCAGATAGCTTTTAAAGGTGAATGATGGCCGGCGCCATGGCTTAACAGGCTAATCCTCCGCCTTGCGGCGCCGGCACACCGGGTTCTAGTCCCGGTCGGGGCACCGGATTCTATCCTGGTTGCCCCTCTTCCAGGCCAGCTCTCTGCTATGGCCCGGGAAGGCAGTGGAGGATGGCCCAAGTCCTTGGGCCCTGCACCTGCATGGGAGACCAGGAGAAGCACCTGGCTCCTGGCTTCGGATCAGTGAGATGCGCCTGCTGCAGCAGCCATTGGAGGGTGAACCAGTGGCAAAAAGGAAGACCTTTCTCTCTGTCTCTTTCTCTCACTATCCACTCTGCCTGTCAAAAAAAAAAAAAAAAGGTGAATGACGTGTTTAATTTTCATTATTTCCTCTATGAGTTAGGCTAATTCTATGAAATTTAACCAGGAAAAACTTTGTGTATAACATGATTCAATAATTTTTTTATAAAAATCAATTTTAATTAAAATAGCAACAAAAATCATTGATGTGTTTACTGTAAGATTTAGCTGATAAAACAGTACTATTGTACTATAATTTCTAATTTCTAGCATCTACTTTTGTGTTCATTTACACATATCAATAGCAATGGTGTGGCTTTCTTTAGGATTCTGATCTTTCAGGAAATGGTTTTTGTGAAAAAAAATTCCATAAAACTCTGAATAAAATACATTTATTTTGCTTATATAATTCAAAAATCAATAAAGTAAAACAAAAGTGCTATAACCCTGTAGAAACAAGTAAAATACTCTCTGAAACTGAAACTGAGGTGTTTAGAATCTTAGAAGTTCATTTTTAAGTTGTGAAAGTGGGAGGAAAAATCCCGAAGAAAAAAATATTGAAAGTGCTTTTCAAAATGAAGTTGGGAGGCCATTAAAAAAGAATAACTTATACAGAATTTAAAGTGCTACCTAGGAAGTGATCTTTGGTTACCTTCATTCTTTGACTACAGGCATCTAGAAAACATTATTGCATTATGCCCAGACTCAAGATGCATAAAAGAAGTTATTAGGCTCTTGCTTTATGGAAATTTTTACTGTATTATACACACACATATTTTGACTATGCTCACACACACTATGTACTTTCCTTTATCCTGTGCTGATCACATGACACATGCTACATGGCTCTTTTACTCAACTCGAACAGAAAGTTCCCCACAAAATAATTTCACTGCTTTGTAAAGAACCAACATAGCTTGCTCAAATAAACTCCAACCTTCCGTACCTCCATTAGAACACTGATTTAAAGCCATCTGAATCTGTTTTCTGAGTTGTAATTCCTAAGACCTCAAATGAGCTCTTTTTCATTTTTGCAGTATCTGAATTTGGGTTGATCAACAAAGTCAACACCTCCTGAACTAATCTTTTAAAAAATCTTTAGGAGCTCAAGTATTATTTTACAAATGTGTAGAAGCTTATTGCATCTTTTTTTTTTTTTTTTTTTTTTTTTTTTTGACAGGCAGAGTGGATAGTGAGAGAGAGAGAGACAGAGAGAAAGGTCTTCCTTTTTGCCGCTGGTTCACCCTCCAATGGCCGCTGTGGCCGGCGCATCCTGCTGATCCAAAGCCAGGAGCCAGGTGCTTCTCCTCGTCTCCCATGGGGTGCAGGGCCCAAGGACTTGGGCCATCCTCCACTGCCTTCCCGGGCCATAGCAGAGAGCTGGCCTGGAAGAGGGGCAACCAGGACAGAATCCGGCGCCCCAACCGGGACTGGAACCCGGTGTGCCGGCGCCGCAAGGTGGAGGATTAGCCTGTTAAGCCACGGCGCCAGCCAGAAGCTTATTGCATCTTTCCTCTCACTCACCCCAAGAATTTTGAGAGTAAATGAGATATTCTACATGAAAGGGCTTTGAAAATAGTTCTATCAGGGCTAGTCTGTAGTATAGTAAGCTAAGCCTCCACCTGCAGTGCTGGCATCCCATATGGGCATTTGTTTGTGCCCGACTATGCCTCTTTCGATCCTGCTCCCTGCTGATGGCCTGGGAAAGCAGAAGTACTTGGGCCCCTGCACCCACGTGAGAGACCCAGAAGCTCCAGGCTCCGTGCTTCAGATCAGTCCAGCTCCAGCTGTTGCAGCCATTTGGGGAGTGAACCAGTGGATGGAAGAGCTCTCTCTCTCTGTCTCTCCCTTTCTCTGTCTGTAACTCTGCCTCTCAAGTAAATAATAATAATAATAAAACAGTTCTATCATAATATGTGGAACTGATCAATATTTATAAACTATTATATTGGATATTACACAGAATATGGGTCAGGCTTGTGTTGTGGTACAGCAGGTTAAATTGCTGCAATGCCAGCATCATTTATCATGGCATTGTTAATGTTCCAGTTGCTCTGTTTTCTGATCCAGTTCTTTGCTAATTTGCCTGGGAAAGCAGTGGAAGTTTGACCAAGTGCTTGGACTCCTGCCACCCACGTGGAAGACATGGAGTTCTGAGCTCCTGGTTTCCTGGTTTTGGCGTGGCCCATCTCTGGCTTTTATGACCATTTGGGGAGAGAAGCAGTGCATGGAAGTTGTCTCTTTCTCTTTCTCTATCTCTCCCCGCCACTACCCTGTCAGTCTGCCTTTCAAATTGTAAGTAAATAAATAACAGTATGGGTCAGTGGCTCCATGTATTACTCCACTATACCAGACTTTAGAGCAGCTTTCATTTCAGTATGCCAAGTACAGCAATGATCAGTAAAAATCAATATTAGTTTTCCTTCAAGCTTGAGATAATAGGACACTTGGACAGAGACAGTGAGAAAGATCACTTTTAAATAGTTAATATGCACAAAAAAGGAATTGAAATAATGAAAGCAAGTTCATTAAAACATGATTAAAGGGCATGTAGAACTCCAAAATTAAAACTCCATTAAAGATTAAAGATTTGTTTGAAGTAGTAAGGCCAACAACTAAAATAATCAAGATAGAATCATAATATCTAAGCTAGTAGAGTATCAATATATGAATAAATAAATCAATATATTAAAAGGCAAGGAATAAAAAAGCATAGGAAAAATGATAGTAAATATTAAATAGAACTAAACACAATAAATGTAAATGAACATAATTTGCCTTTTTGAAAGGTAGCTCCTAATGTTGTGTTAGAAACTAACTTTGCTTTAGAAGCTAATTTTGACAGAGACACTAATACATAAGAGTCTTAAAAATTTGGGACAAAAGGGAGAGAAAATACATATATTAGATATTGTATAAACCAAATAAAATTGAGAAGTAAAATACAGGATAGTCAGTTAAATTAGAATCTTTAAATATGCCCCAAGTATTGCATGGACAAACTTATACAAAAAGGAGAAAAACATGTCAGACATTTGGCATAGTGGTTAACACGCCAGTTGGGTTGCTGGTATTCCATATTATAGCTCCTGGGTTTAAGTCCCAGCTACATTCTCCATTCCAACTTCCTACTAATGTGCACCTTGGCAAGTGGCAAGTGATGGCTCATGTGACACCCATATTGGAGACAGAAATGAGTTTCCATTAACTGGTTTTACCTGACCAGGCCTCAACAGTTGCAGACGTGTGGAGACTGAAACAGTTGTTAGATCTCTTTCTGTCTTTGTCTCTGTCTTATTTCTCTAACTGTGTGTTTCTCTGCCTTTTAAATAAATAAAGTTAAAAATAATGTTCACCATTTGTCTGAAAATCAAATTTAACTGGTGTTGTGTCATTTTGTTAAAAGAACTCTAAACTGAAAAAGAATGTTGATTTAGTTGTATTAATATCAGATGAAATAGATTTTGGTACATAAAAGATTTCTATAATAAGATACAAACAGCATGAACAATAAAACATATGATAAATATTATCACAAAGATAGAAAAATGAAGCATTCAAATTATAAAATAATCAAAGCATATGAACTGCCAATTCAAAGAGGAACTTGAAGACTAATATTATAAGATAATAAGTTTCAATAATCAAGAAAATTAAGATTAAACTAACCAAGAGCTGCCTTTATTGCTTATCTGACTCTTGACAATAGTAAAGTTTGACAGTCCAAGTGTTGAAAAACTGAACTATAACTACCTGATCACTTCATCAAAAAAAAAAAAAAAAGACAAAAACAAGAAAACCAGATGTACTATTCTGAGGTAGAAATCTAGATCTGTGTTACCACAAACATACGTGACCATAATCTCCAATTGCATGTGAAAATTAAAATTTATTTTAATTTAAATTAAGTTTAAAATTCTGCTCCTTAGTTTTACTAGTCAAAGTCCAAGTGCTTGATAGCTTGCTGTGGCTAGTAGCTGCTAATATCAAACAGAGCAAATATAGAACATTTCCATCGTTGAAGAAATGTCAATGGAACAGTGGTCCGAAGGCACAAGGAAATGTTTCTTTCCTCTCTGGCTTTCCCCCAAGAAACTTAGAACTGCTTCATTCTTAAGTAGCAGTTATTTCTCTAAGATGATTTATCTCAAAGACATTTCCCATCTCATTTAGCTTAAGCACTTAAAACTTTAGAGAAATATCTCACTCATGTCTGAGTATCTAAATAAATGAAGATAGACTTAGGAAAAAAGCAGAAAATGGCCTATTTGCCAAAACAAGTTACCAAACTGGAGGTACATTACCCTGCAGATAGATTCTGTTTGACAGTAGTTTATTATTGTTGTTTTTAAATTGAATTAGTTTTTATATATAGAATAAAGAGATTTTTTCCTTTAAAACAGAAAATTGGCTTCATTTTAAAAATTAAAAAAAAATATATAGAGAAAACCGATTCTATATTTCTGTGTCTGAGTAAAAAACCTCTGTTGGGGCTGAAAACTGAGGCTTTTCTTTTTGTGGGGCACAGTTTCCTCAGTAGACTCCAGTTTATCACCACGTCCCTCATTTAGTCATCTGCCTCACCCTTGCAGGACTTCAGCTTGTGGTATATGCTCCCAGTCTAGAAAAATGATTTTACTCCTTTCCAGTATACCAGTATTAGTCAGCTTTTCATTACTATCACAAAACACCTGAGAGAGCTAACTTTAAAAAGTACAATCTTACTAAACTCACAGTTTGGGAGATTCAAATCCAAGATGAAACAGCCTCATTGGTTCATCCTCTGATGCTGGTGGTAGCACTGGGGTGCAAAACACATGCAGAAGAAGGATGCATGGCCATCCAGGATGGAGAGAGAGAGAGAGAGAGCGAGCAGCTGGACCTGACAGGATTTTATAGCAACCTTCTCATGAGCACCATCTCCCAAGAGTATGCCCTCAGTGACCTAAGGACCTTCCACTAGGCCCACCTCCTAAGACAGCATAATCAGAATATGTTTCCACCCTCTTAGTACCACAAACTTAGAACTTTTGGGTTAAAGCCCTTCTTGGGTTCAAGAGCCAAGTCATATTAAGACTATGGCAATACCCAAACACTTAGGGTCTCCTGGCTGTCTTGTAGCAGTTGTGTGTGGTTGACTACACTAATCAATATGAGATTAAATCTTTGTTACATGAATTTGAAAAGGCTAAAAATCACTTGATTGAGTTGTGCTAAGATATTTTAATATGAGCATATGATTCTCTATAAATATTTATTTCTGAAGTTTTATTTATATAGCCATGTCTGTATTTATGCATCTGACAACTGTTACTTTGAGGAAATAAAGTAGAGGTGAAAGTCCAGCCATCTTCAGCTGTCAGAAGCTAATATTTTATTAGCAGATGTACTGAAATAGGCTAACACTTTAACATCTTGTTTACACCTGAATGGGATGGGGAAAACACAATATAAATAAACAAAATGTCTTCAAGGAAACAAATGTTAAAAATCAAGTGACTAGCTGCTTTTAAGGAAAAGTAACTGACTACTCCTCACATCTGACACAAATTCCTTCTCTAAATCATGCAGCAAAAATATTAACATACGTATTAAGACAGAAGTTAAATATCTATTCTTTAAAGATATGGTAAAAAGAGTTGCTATGTTGAGTTTGGACATGATTTAATTTCTTGATGTGTTGGGTGAGACATGGTCAGCCAGTGTAAATGGTTGGGATGATTGGAAGAGAGGGCTAGAACAGTTGAGTTTTGTTGTTGCACCTGCTGTTACTTGGACACACGTATGACTTCCTACAGCACAATAACTTTATACTTGTGGAACAATCCCCCATTTCCTCTTCCCACTAGGTCTGCTAACCACCATTATATTCTCTGCTTCTGAGTTTGACTATTTTAGACTCATCCAATAAGTGGTGTCATGCGGTACTTGTCATTTTGTGACTGGATTATTTCACTCAGTAAGATCTCTAGGTTTATTCATGTTATCTGCAGCGGTAGAATTTCCTTCTTTTTAAGCCTGAATAAAGTTCTCTTGTCTATATATACCCCACACTTTATCTACTTGCTTGTCAATGAGCATTTTGGTTATTTTTTAGTAAGATTTATTTGAAAGGCAAAGTTACACACAGAGAGAGAGGGAGAGACAGAAAGAGAAATCCCCCCTTTCCTAGTTCACGCCCAAAATTGCCACAATGGTTGGAACTGTGCCAGACCAAAGCCAGGAGCCAGGAGCTTCTTCCAGGTCTCTGATGTGGGAACAGGGGCCCAAGCATTTGGGCCATCCTCCGCTGCTTTCCAGGGTGCATTAGCATGGAGCTGGATCAGAAGTGGAATAAGTGGGACTCCAACCAGCACCAATATGGGATGCCAGCACCACAATCGGAAGCTTTATGTGCTAAACCACAATGCTGGCCCCCATTTTGTTTATTTTTATGCCTTGGTTATTGTTGATAACAATGTAAGAAACAAGGTGATGCAAATATCTCTTTGAGATTCTGGTTTCAATTATTTTGGATATATATACCCAGAGGTGAGATTACTGGATCATACAGTAATTCTAGAAACTCCCATGGTGTTTTGCCTATTGGCTGCACCATTCTACAATCCTACTAACAGTGTATAAGGATTTCAACTTCTCCAAATTCTCCCCAGCACTTGTTACAGAATGTGTGAAGTAGTAGCGCACTGTGGTTTTGATCTACATTTCCCTTGTGATTAGTGAAATTGAATATGCTTTCATGTAATTGGTAGACATTTCTATGTATTCTTTAGAGCAATAATAATTTAAGCCCTGGTCTATTTTTTAACCAGGTTGTGTTTTTGCTATTGAGTAAGAGATTTTTATATATTTTGAATATTACCTCTTATAATACAGATTGTTCGCACATATTTTGTCCCATTCTATAGGCTGTCTTTACACTGTTTATTGCTTTGTTTGCAGTGTACAAGTATTATGGGCTCCCGTATGATCTTTTTTTCTTTTGTTGCTTGAACTTCTGGTATGCAATCCAAAAATAAGATTGCCAGGACCAATGTCAAGAAGTGACATGTGGGCCGGCGCCGTGGCTCAACAGGCTAATCCTCCGCCTTGCGGCGCCGGCACACCGGGTTCTAGTCCCGGTCGGGGCACCGATCCTGTCCCGGTTGCCCCTCTTCCAGGCCAACTCTCTGCTGTGGCTAGGGAGTGCAGTGGAGGATGGCCCAAGTGCTTGGGCCCTGCACCCCATGGGAGACCAGGAGAAGCACCTGGCTCCTGCCATCGGAACAGCGCGGTGCGCCGGCTGCAGCGCGCTACCGCGGCGGCCATTGGAGGGTGAACCAACGGCAAAAGGAAGACCTTTCTCTCTGTCTCTCTCTCTCACTGTCCACTCTGCCTGTCAAAAAAAAAAAAAAAAAAAAAAAAAGAGAGAGAGAGAGAAAAAAAAAAAAAAAGAAGTGACATGTGGAGGTTAGCAAATATTAGTCAGGACTTACAGTAGTCATTCTAGAGTCTTAAAACGGTGGGAGGAGGAAGGACAGTAGGGGGTTAGGTAACAGATACCAAATCATAGTTAGACAGAAATATGTTTCCATGTGAGTTTCAGTATTCTTTTCTTCCATTTCTACAAAAAAATGCTATTAGACACTAATAATATTAATTTTTCCCAAATCAGTAGTACAGAATGCCTTTCCATTTATTTATGTAATATTTATGTTATACAAGGTTAATAAGTTCTAGAGTTATACTGTCTACAAGATAGTACCTCCAATTGACAATATTGTATTGTGAGCTTTAAAAAATGTTAAGATACATGAAATTTGTTCCATTTAGACAAATAAAAATAGATAAATAAAATATGTTGAGGCTAGATCTTATGTTAAATAATCTTAAAAAATACCCACAAAAGAGCACAAGAAAGTTTTGGAGAGCAATGGATATTAGCACCTTGGTTGTGGTGATGATATGATATGCATATGCATATGTCCAAACTCATCAAGATACGTAAATTAAATGTGTGCAGTTTCTTTGTGTTTCAATTATACCTCAATAAAAAAGCTATGACAGAAAGCCTTCATCTAGAAATAAATGGAGGTTTAGAAAGGCAGGAGATAAGGAAGGAAGATGTCTTGTCATTGTGGTTAGAACATGTTACTAACCGAAGTAGGTGAAGGAATTAGAACTTCTTAGAAATTGATCTCTTTAGACTAGTATTTTAGTCTGGATGTGCATGATCTGCTCTATGCTTTCTCTCATAAATCTTTTTCCCCCTATTATATAATTTTTAGAAAATATTTGCTGTGACTGTACCTGTTCTCTTCTTTGATTTTTTTTATACACACAGGACATAGAAATGAGGCAAATAAGGAGAAAAAATGGAAAGGCAGTCCATTAGTTGCCATCTTCTTGGCTGTTCTCTGTTGTACTTTTTCTTTTTTTTCCATAGTCTTATCCCTTCCTATATTTATGGAATTTAAAGAAAAGACCTCTAACACTCTGGTAAACAAAAAAATATATATATGTATACTTTTTCTGAATTATGACATCTAAAGCCTAAGATTAAAGAATACATAAGCATAAATAGTATGAGCTGATTCATGACACAAATTCTTTTTTTTTTCATTTTCAATTCTCTTTATATACAGAAGATCAGTTTAGTATATATTAAGTAAAGATTTCAACAGTTTGCCCCCACATAGCAACACAAAGTGAAAAATACTATTGGAGTGCTAGTTATAGCATTAAATCACAATGTACAGCACATTAAGGACAGAGATCCTACATGATATTTTTAAAAAATTGATTAATTTTCTATGCAATTTCCAATTTAAAACCAAGTTTTTTTTTTTCATTTTCAATTATCTTTATATACAGGAGATCAATTCAGTATATACTAAGTAAGGATTTCTTCAGTTTGCACTCACACAGAAACACAAAGTGTAAAAATACTGTTTCAGTACTAGTTATAGCATTACTTCACATTGGACAACACATTAAGGACAGATCCCACATGAGACAAAAGTACACAGTGACTCCTGTTGTTGACTTAACAATTTGACACTCTTGTTTATGGCGTCAGTAATCTCCCTAGGCTCTAGTCATGAGTTGCCGAGGCTATGGAAGCCTTTAGGGTTCGCCGACTTCGATCTTATTCCGACAGGGTCATAGTCAAAGTGGAAGTTCTCTCCTCCCTTCAGAGAAAGGTACCTCCTTCTTTGATGGCCCCGTTCTTTCCACTGGGATCTCACTCGAAGAGATCTTTCATTCATGACACAAATTCTATCAATTAGTAAATCTATGGAGCAGAATCCATCCTATTCATATGGGTATCAGTAAGAATTCAGTGGCAGAGAATCAATTCATTCTCTTTACCCTGGAAGAGACTTATCATAGATGGGTTAGAAAATGGTCATGGTTTCAATATCAAATGTCTTCCAAAGTCCCTTATGTTAAAAGTGTTGGTCATTGGCATGACATAATTGGGAAGTAGTGGAATCTTTCGGTAGGTCTAGTAGGAATCTACCTTAGGTCTAGCGTCATGCTCGCCATGTGATCATTCCTCTGCATGCAATATGCTGTCCACCATGAAGCTACCCTGTGGTTGCATATGTCATTTGGACTGGAAGCTTCCAAAACAGTGGGCCAAATAAACCTCTCTGCTCTTCATGAGTACCTTCTCTGGGTCCTTTTGTTGTAGTAACAAAATGTTGACTAATACAAAACATCAGCTAAAGAACTAAAGAAATGCATATTGATTGAGCTCTAAAAAACGACTTTAAAAAGCCACATCACAGAAGTGGGTCATTAAAGAAACTGGTACTACACATGGCACTAAGTATACAAATTTTTTTTTCTGTGCCTTGGTCAGAGCCTGGCATGGTTATGGTCAGCAGCCCAGGCATAAGTGGCCCCAGGTCATTCTTGTTCCTTTTGCATCTGCAATACTACCACTCAGTGTTTGAGCAAGCCACACCATGACCATCTTCCATTCTCTGGTGACTGAGTCATTCACTCTGAGCTTTTCATGACTTACCTACAAAATGGACATAATATGTGCTCCACTTCCATAAAGTTCTTTTAGGATCAAAAAATCAAATTCGTGCAAAAGACTTGGCTCATGAATGTTAATTCTATTTCTCTGTTAAAAAACTTACATGTACATGTACTACCTTATTTAGCAGTGCTTTATTTTGAAACAAATTGATAGATTGAGAAAAAGGAAAAACAGCTGCCTTTTTGAATCATGGAAGTATTTATATCCATGAACCCATGCCTTGCCCTGAAATTAATGTAGTTCCTCCCTACAGAAATATTGCTGGTAAATGGCAGTGGACCAGAATCTAAATACCTTAGATTTTCTGTATAAATTAAACACAATAATTAGTTTGATGAAATTAGCTCTATCTTACATGATAATAGCATAAGGAAAAAATGTTGCCTTTGAGTTGGCTTGAGTACCTGTTCAAGGGACTATGAACTCCATCTCTGAGCTTTGGTTTCTTAGTGGTTTAAAGTATTTATGTGGATCTTTAAAGATTCTAAACCATAGTAAGTACTCATCAAAAGATGGGTATTATTACTATTATTTTTTGATGATAAAAATATTTTTAACTGGTCATGGTACATAGGCAGAGAAAATGATGGCTGATAGTGAAGTAGAAAGAGCACATCTTGGTAATGTATAAAGGTACTTCAAAACGTTTGTGGAGGGGCTGACGTTGTGGGGCAAAAGGTTAAGCCACCGCCTCTGATGCTGGCATCCCATATCAGAGTGCCAGTTCAAGCCCTGGCTGCTCCGCTTCCCATCCAGTTCCCTGCTGATGACCCTAGGAAAGCAGCAGAAGAGGCCCAAGTACTTGGACCCCTGCCATCTGCATGGGAGACCCTGACAGAGTTCCAGGCTCCTGACTTTGGCCTGGCCCAGGCTGGCCTTGGTAGCCATTTGGGGAGTAAACCAGTGGGTAGAAGATTTATTTCTCTGTCTCTCCCTCTTTCTCTGTAACTCTGCCTTTCAAATAAATAAAATAAAATCTTTTTTTTTTTTTTTGACAGAGTGGACAGTGAGAGAGAGAGACAGAGAGAAAGGTCTTCCTTTGCCATTGGTTCGCCCTCCAATGGCCGCCGCGGCCAGCGCACTGTGGCCGGCGCACCGCGCTGATCCAAAGGCAGGAGCCAGGTGCTTCTCCTGGTTTCCCATGGGGTGCAGGGCCCAAGCACTTGGGCCATCCTCCACTGCACTCCCTGGCCCCAGCAGAGAGCTGGCCTGGAAGAGGGGCATCTGGGACAGAATCTGGCGCCCGGACCGGGACTAGAACCTGGTGTGCCGGTGCCACAAGGCGGAGGATTAGCCTATTGAGCCACAGTGCCAGCCAAAATAAAATCTTTTTAATAATGTAGAAAATAGAATTAAAAGATAAGTGTGGGGCAGGTGTTTGGTATAGGAATTAAGATATCTATGTCCTAGAGCAGAGTGCCTGGGTGAGATACCCTGATCTGGCTTGACTCTGGGTTCCTGCTGATGGAAGCCCTGGGAGGCAGTGGTGATGGCTCAGTTAACTGGGTTCCTGTCGCCATGTAGGAGACCTATATGAAATGCCTGTGTCCTGGCTTTGACTCATCCTGCCCCAGCCATTGTGGGCATTTGGGGAGTGACCCAATGAATGGGAGCTCTCTCACTGTGTCTGTCTACTTTTTAAATTAATAAGCAAAAATTTAAAAAATGTTTTTGTTTCAAAAATTTTTAAATTCATGCATTTTTTTTTCATGCTAAAGTTTTATTTATTTATTTGGCAGAGATACAGTCAAAGAAAAGATCTCTATCTCCTGGCTCACCTCCCCAAATGCTCATATTAGTTGGGCATGAGCCTATGCCTAGCTGAAGCTGGGAGCCAGGAACTTAATCCATGTCTGCCATGTGGGTAGCAGAGACACGCCTACCTGACACATCACCTGCTGCCTCCCAGGCTACACAGAAAGAAACTGGAATTGGAGCAGAGTTGAGCCTGGAACTTAGGCACTCCAATATGGAATGGCGGTATCCCAACCAGCATCTTAAGAGGAAGGCCAAATGCCTTCCCCCTTAATTTTCATTTTGCATGCTCATGTAAGTAAGAATGTAGTATTTAGGCAAAGGAATACATAGAAACAGGAGCAGAGAATCTGACCAGTTTATTCATCAAAGTTTGTTTTTCAGAGGATGTTCTAGGAAAGCTTATGTTGCAACATTGTATTTGGACAAGGCCAAACCACCAGTTAACTAGGGAAAGTTGTAAGAAACCAGTGTGAGCCTGTTTCTTTTCTATTTTTAAAAGATTTACTTATTTATTTTGAAAGTTAGAGCTATATAGAGTGAGGGAGAAATACATCTGCTGGATCACTCCCCAGATGGCCTCAACTGCCAGAGCTGGGCCAAGTGGAAGCCAGGAGCCCAGAGCTTCTTTGGAGTGTTCCATGTAGTTTGCAGGGGCCTAAACTCTTGAATCAGCTTCTGCTGATTTTCCCTGGCCATTAATAGGGAGCTGGATCAGAAATGCAGTAGCCAGGACTCAAGCTGGCACCCAAATGGGATGCTGGCTCGCAAGTGGAGGCTTAACCTGCTATGCTACATGGCCCCATGTCTGATATCTTAAAAACATATAGTATATGGAGATGAAGCTTGCTTTAAAGAGGAAGTTAGGCTGTGATCAGAGACAAGGGAGAGATGTGGATGATCCTGTGCCTGGCTCGAAGACTGCCTGCCTAGCCTATGCAGGAGGTCAAGAGGGCATGGCACACAATGCCCCCTGGGAAAAACCCTGGTTGAGGACTCAGCACACTGAGACCCACATATGACCTGAATGCTGGCAGGCGGCAGGGACTCCAGGCACATTTCCCCCATTCCAGCTTCCTGTTGAGGGACCTTGTAACTGTTAGCTAGCTAAACGGCTCCCATGTGTGGCCCAGACCCATCATACCATGGGCTATGTGGTCATAGCTTCAAGCTGATTGGAGAAGAATAGCAGCACCAGTATCAGCTTTATCCTGTAGAATTTGTGTTTCTACTCTGAGCTAGCCACTCTTCTTTGCCTGCCCTATAAAAGCTTGTGCCTAAATGCTAATAAATGAACATGTTCACCGAAGGTGTCTCTGGTGCTTCTTGTCAAAGAACACCATCACCTTACTATCCTGACAGTGTAGGCCTAGCAGGACAAGTCCACATAAAGACAAGACCCCTGAGGAGGACAGATGTCCTAATCTATATTTACTGTAACCCCTGTCTCAGTTCCCTATAGATATTGGCATGTCTGGGTAGTCATCCAAATCTCAGCTCCCCATAGGTGTAGAAATGTCTGGGCAGGTGTCTTAATCTCAGTTCTCTGCAACCTCATCCCATGCAAGTTCCCCATAAAAAATGTGGTCTCAAGTTCCTCATGGGTGGTTCTGAGTCCAGGCAGGCTGCAAGCAAGCCCATCAGTGCTATAGCTGTAATGCATGATGCTGATTAACCTACAGATATTTTAAGAAACCTGGATCAGATGCCCAGTCTTAGGAAGTGGGCCACTGGGCCCATCAATGTTAATAAACTGCTTCTGCTGATCCTCCACCCAGCCTCCAGTACATGTTTGAACTAAAGGAATTTCTGCAATCCAGCTCTCTGTAACAGCTTGAATACAGGAATGCTTCTGGTCTCCTTTTAAAGTATCAAGGATGTATACTGCAAGCAGGAAGGGCCTTACAACCATAACAAAACTTAACAAACTTCTTCTTAGGGATGGAGTTTCCTTTTAAAGATTTATTTATTCAAAACAGTAGTGACAGAGAGAAAGGGAGGGAGAGGGAGAGGGAGAAGGAGAGAGAGAGAGAGAGAGAGAGAGAGAAAGAGAGAGAGAGAGAGAGAGAATTTTTCATTTGCTAGTTCATTCCCTAAATGCCCACACCAGCTGGAGCTGGGCCAGGCCTAAGCCAGGTGCATTTTCAAGAAGCTGGATCTGAAGAGGAGCTCCCACACGGGCTGCTGGCATTGCAAGAGGCAGCTTAACCTGCTGCACCACAAGGCCAGCCCTGGGAGGCAGTTTCTTCAGCAAGCAGCACCTTCCCACTGTCTCCTTTACTTGTCACAAGTAAACAAAATTTTCATTTGAGCAACTCCTGCTTTAGGCAACACCCCAAGTGGAGGGACCGCTATGTCTACTCACACTCAGACTCTTATTGTGATCCACAGAATGTTGTAGTGCTGCAGCCTCATCTGTACAGTGGTCTTTCTTAACCATCCCAACTTGCCAGCTAGTAAACATCATTGGATATCTTCATACAAAAGCAAAGTAAAGCGCTTGTTTTCTGCTACCTGTGAGAGAGCGGTTATATGTTATATAACCTTAGGAAGCAAAAATACTGTTGAGTTGACCTTCACTATGTTGTTTCAAGACTTGAACTAACAGACTTCTTCAAAGAAAGGAATATTTAAACAATCTGTAGGCAAAACATTAACTGAAATGATGATGCCAGAATCTATTTTTTCTAAGTAAGTATAGGAGACCAGGCTTGTTTGCTTTTGATTGTTTTACATCTAAACTTAAAAACTGGCTAAGAAAACAGAAGAAAAGAACACAAATCTAAATTGGTCATCAGTTGGAAATGAAATAGATCCTGGCAAGCCATTTTATTGTGTAACATGGATTATGTTATGTCATATTCACTAATAGACCTTTTAGATACCCCCTATGCTAAATAGTAACATTTACAGTATACAACAGTTACAAAATTAGACTTGGCTTGAACTTAAATCCCTTTTCAGAATATAAGCATTGTGACAAAATCTGTGGGTGTTGTAAGCCCTTGGGTATCAGTGAGTCTGAACTATCAAGCAAATAAAAGACACACAGCCTATATTTTCCCATGGAGTGAATAGTGGCAAACATAAATATTGCAGCATTGAACAAAAAACACCCTATGTAAAAATATAGACCTTGTTTGTTTGATTCCCCTAATGCTTTAAAAAAGCTTACATCAAAGGTTACTATAAGTACTATATTTAAGCATCTAATTCAATTTAAGGGGTTCTATACTGACTATAAAACTTTCTATTGAATGACTGCCTATTTTCAATTCAAGGCAATGCATTGTTCTATACCAACAAACCTTGTTAGGTACTTAATAATAGCAATAATATATAAGGAGTAACTAAAGTACTTGTTGAAAAATTAGTCGTTATTGGTAATGACTGGCAACTTCTTCCCATCATAGTTCAGACGATTGGTTCAAGAACTACTTGAAAACTAATTTAACTATTTTAAAACTAATTTTATGGAATACTTACTATGTGGATGCCATATTTAGGGTCCTTCCCTGTGTACTTCATTTAATCATTTTACCAGTCATGGCAGGTAGATTTTTAAAGGAAGGGATCTCTGTCTTACAACTTTAAATTTCTGGAGAGGTGGCTTTTCAACTCTCTCCTAGTCATGGGGATTTTGAAGGGAACATTTCTGGCTTTATTCTGACTAGTCCAAACTTTGTTCCCTAAGGGAGGACGAATAATTAATAGGACTGCTGAGAGCCTTGTAGGCAATCATCACATCCTTCACCTCATTGACACTCCTCAGTAATGGGAAAGAGGCCCCTCCTAGCTCTTTTGAGCTGTTTGTGTCTTAGGTAAGTGAGAAATAGGGAGCTCTTCCATAGAGCCCTCTTGCCATTGAGGTAATAGACCCCAGGCAAATTCTAGAATCCGTTGTACTCTCAGCTCTGTGATCCCTTCCCCTTTGGGCAGTAGTTAGTGAGTTTCAAGGTCTTTGCTGCCATATTGAAGGGGTAAATACTAATAATCTAATAGGGAATTGAACAAAAATTTAGAAAATAATATTGAGTATTTTACATATAAATTTCCATTCACTGTATTAATGAATGAACCTCATTTGTCTTGATACTAATTAATAATGATATAAAGTAAAATTCGCATGATGTTTAAAATCTAGACATCCAGACCATGAAACAAGCCTCCTCTTTACCTTGATATTTAATGTTAATTGAAACATTATACAAAATCTCACTAATATTATAATAAACATTTAGAAGCCTTTTGTAGGGAGATTATTAATGTAACAATATAGTAATATATGTTTTTATATACACATAATTCTTTTAATTCTTGATAATTACTGATTTTATTATGGTGGCAAGAATTTCAAAATGTTTTGAAACTCCTGGACTACAATAGTATGGCAAGTATAACAGGAAATTTCAAGTAGCATACTGGGAAATGAAAAGTTAAAATATTTTGCAAATATATAAGCAAATAGGAAAGGATATCCACAATACCAGTCAAACTAAGCTGACTGAAGCAGTAGACTCAATGAAACTAGAATACATTTAACAACATAAATTACAAGTACTATTCTTAGTAATGAAAATCTTCAGTTCTTCAGCAGCAGAATAGGTAAACAGTAGTATAAGGAAAGAAACACTTTAGAGGTGTGTCAAGGCAGAGTGTGATGGATTTGCCATGAAAAGTGATGCAGTCTCTGGGAACATGAATAGAAATCCTTCATTATTTCAAACACAGATCAAGTCAGGCACTTAGGCCGGGGTGTGAGGCCAAACTATCCTTTTAAAACATATTAAAAATAAAAAGAAGAGCAATCAGAGGACTAGTAGATCAAACGGTCTAGTCATAGGAACTGAGGATATTAACTTTAAAATCCTCAGAGATGTCATGAACCAGGTAATATTTGAAGGATGACTTTGTGAAAGGGTAACTCAAATCCTACATGCCTCTAGGGTGCATGGTTTGCAATTCACTCAACTTTACTTCTTCCTGAAGATATCACTAAACAGTTGCTCCAATCTTACCAATCTGTATGAGCTGACTGGAATCTGAGTTGAAGCCCAGGCTCTGAATGACCCACCTACCCCACAGGTTGGGCTTGCCTTTGTGGACTTGAAATCTGGCTCCCCTAGCGTTCATTGAGAGACAGTTATTGCAATATGAAAATAGAGGGACCAATGTCTTCTTTTAATCATTGTCAAATGAAGGTGTGAAGAACCTTGAGGTACAAAGCCCTCCTCTTTTGCTCCATCTGTGAATGATCCTGCTTTGAATGAAGCAGGATCATTGAGATCAGTTCATTGAGAAGTGGTAGTCAACACAAGATACTAATGCCTGAAACATTTTCTTTTTCATTCATTGGATTCTGCGCTTGTTCCACCCAAATAAAATACCTCCATTTTTACTCTTGCTTCAAACTTTGGTTTCTAAACTGTCCAGGCAAAGACAACCAGTTCCCAGAATGTTAATAAATTTTGTCGTAATAACAGTATACATTTTTTGTGGTCAATTATATTTGGAAAATCCTGTCTTAAGTACACATAAATTGATTTAATTATTACAGAATTTCTTAATTCTTGTGCAGTGGTCTTAATGTTTCTTAGAAATCTTTTCCCAGGGAGCATGTTTAATGCTAGAGTGGTGCAGAATGAACTTTTAGAATCCTGTTCTGATAGACAACATGAGGAACTATTTTTCAGCTTAACTTGAGGAACAATTGTCTTACCATCAGAATTGTCCAAAAGTGGGATAAAGGATCTCAAGGAGAATGTTAAGCTCCTTATTGCTGAGACTAAATGTGTGGGAATACCCATGGCCATGATATAATAAAGATGATTCAAGTCATCAAATGATCTCCAACACATTCTGTTACTCAGATTCTATTATTTCACTTTGTTACATGTGATTTTTGCTTTAAAGAATGGGCTGTCTTAACCAGTACAAGAGATCTTCAAAAAGTCCAAGAAAATTCATATGAAAAAACATGAATTTCATGCTATTTTCCATGAATGTTTTGAAATGCTATCATATTTAGAGGAGAACTTCTGGACACTCCATTTGCAATATCATTTAAAGAATTGCCCACTTTGGGGGCTGGTGTTGTGGCATAATAAGTTAAGCCTCTGCCTGTGAAGCCAGCATCCCATATAGACACTGCTTTGAGTCCCGGCTACTTACTTCCACTCAGTTCCCTGCTAATGCACCTGGGAAAGTAGCAGATGGCCCAAGTTCTTGGGTCCCTGCACCCATGTGGGAGATGCAAAATAAGCTGCTGGCCCCTAGACTCCTAGATTCTATCTGGCCCAGCCCCAACCATTGCAGCAGATGGAAGATTCATTCTCTCTCTCTCTCTCTCTCTCTCTCTCTCACCTCCTCCTCTCTCTGTAACTCTGTTTTCAAATAAATAAATAATTTTAAAAAAATTGTTCACTGTGGATTTTCCCAGGTCAGCATAATTCATAGTAGTTGCTTAACAAAAATACCTAAAACAGTTTACAGATCTGTCCAAGTTAAAATTGCATTAAGTACCAAATGGACAATTTTTGATGTATAAAATAGCAGAACTCCTTCAAAACACTGGTCCCAGGTTCTGTTGGAAGACCTCTCAAATTATTGACTAATAAATTATAATTTTAGGTATCATTATTTTTAAAAAGAAGAAAATGTTACCAGATTTGGTAAGTGATTCAAGACAACAAATGTAGAGAGAATAAGATAAATGGACTTCAAAGCTTTGACTCTGGAAACTCAAGCTTTGACTGATGCTCAGAAATACTGAGTTATATCTAATTATTGTCATTGTTGCAGGAGCAGTGGCAGGGGGAATCTGCAGCTCCAATCATTAGTGTCTGTGTCTTGTCCCCAAGAAATGTGGCAGATTCTTCCTTTCTCCAGAGTTTTTGAAATGGCACAGTTCCTTGTATTGCAGCTTTTTGTGCAGCAGGCTCTCTGTGGTAAAGTGTTATAACCTTTCTTCTCTTGTTGTGTTACTGGTTCTCTTCTCTGCCAGGTTTGTTGAGGAGTATTGCAGTCTTCTGGATTTACAGTTTCTCTTCTCAGCCAGGTTATTTGTCTCATGATCATGAAGAATGACCACAAGGAAGAGGAAGAATGAGTTAAATGAAGGAAAGAAGAGGAAGTTCCCAGGAGTTGGGAGGGGCCCCTCCAGGAGAAGCTGACTGGGACTGTCTGGCTTAGAATGTTTATATATTCCTAAAGAAATTCTACCTGATTGGAAAGGTATATGCTAGTGAGATATTCTGAATAAACCAATCAGGAGCCATCAGAGCCTGAATATGATTGGTTCAGCCAGGAGACAATCAGCAGTGGCCTAACATACAGCTTAAGTTATTAGGAAAGTTATGAGTGTGCTCAATCAAGTCCATGTGGCCAGGTTGTTCAGGTGCAACATCTGAAGATTACATTGTATGTTTCTCTTGTCTCGCAGGGATCCTGGAGAGTTACACCAGGTATATTCCTTGCTTTCCTTTACAGTGGCCCTAGAGTCCCTATCACTATGACCATGCAATTTTGTCTTGCACTTCGCTCCTTTGTGGCAATTGTCCTGCTTAGTTGTAATACTCTCTTCCCACTAGTGTGCTTGGAAAAATAACTATCTTTTAAACATCAATGCAAAAAGATAATCCTCCCCCAACTTGCTAAACAGACAATCTTCTCTTATGCCCCCACTACATTTTATATCAGTCAGGGACTGATGAACTAGAAGTTCACATATAGAAAATATGCTCATGTGTCATAAAACAGCATTTTGATCAATGATAGCTATGTATATGATATGGGTATCATGAGATCACATCACCTAGTTATGGTATATCCACTTTAGTTTGTGTAATACACTCTATAATAGCCATACAACAATGAAACAGACTAGTGATATACTTCTCAGAGTGTATACCTGTGGTTATGTAGTGCAAAATTGTATTCAATGCTGTTAATGCATTGAAAGGCTAGTAATGGTGAAAAGTCATCATGAACTATACAGATGAAAAAGCAAGAAGAGAAACATGTGCTACCAGGGTCAGTGAGACCTGGGGGTTTGGAGGAGGAGAGCTTCTGACTTGGTGGAACTCAAATACTAGCTGAGACAAACACCTGAGAAGTCTTTCATTGCCAGAAACAAACTGGTAGACATTGGCAAGGGATTCTGAGAGATGTAGTTCTCAGAGCACAAGAAGAAGAATGGACGCGGGAAGAAAGGGAAACAAAGAAAAAACTTTCATATAGGTATTTGTATATGCTTTTCCCAAAAGATTTGCTTTGTTTATATGCCTATCTTCCTTCTCCTTGAACAAATAATAAATGTCTTTTAAAACTCTATATCCTTATCATGTAGTAGAGCAGCAATGCATCTAAGTTCGTGGAAAGGAAGAAAAGAAGTATTTGAGGAATGCATTCAGCATGTTTAAAGTAGCAGTGGGATGCCAGTGAAACCCTCTTAAAAGTCACTAGGAACTGGAGATTTAGATCTGAAGAAAGAGGATAGTGACTTAAGAACCAGGGTGTGATATTTGCATGATGTGCTCCCAAATTAGTGACTTCTTTTTGGTTTCCCAGGGCACTGGATCTTCTTAGTGTTAGATTTAAACTGCATTTCATAATAATTCTTCACAAAGGTGGTTATATCATTCTTTTGGAGGTGTCACAATTTCATCATGGTGTTCCAATAAATTACTTGGAATTGGCAGTAATTAAATACTTTATGCACTCACTAACCTTGTATATTTGGATGTTTAAAGGCATGTGATTTCTGTTCATTATCAAATTCCTTTAATATTCTGGTGACACTCTAATATTTTAAAGGATTTTAGATTGTTTACTGGAGATCTTACATAAAGATCATGTTTCTCATAAAGTCTATTTGTGATGTTGACTAACCATAAGTGGTTCTGAAAAATCCTCAGAATTCAGTGTAATACTGAATATTCATATATGTTGTATTAAAAATAGCTTTGCAGCACCCCTCAAACTATTTTTAAGATGTATGAGGGTGAGAGGATATATGGATCTAAAAATATTTGTTTATTTTGTACTTTATTTCAACTGCTTTTAAAATATTGATATAATGCGAAATTTTTAGGATGATCAAATTTGTACTTTTTGGAAAGGATAAAGCACTCCTTTTTTTTTTTTTTTTTAACAACTTGTTTGATCTTCCTTATGTAAGAATCTCCCATTTCTAGCTATTTATCCTGTTACTAACTGTCTCCATCCTTCTTATTCTTTTTTTTTCCTTTGACAGGCAGAGTGGACAGTGAGAGAGAGAGAGAGAGAGAGAGAGAGAGAGAGAGAAAGGTCTTCCTTTACCGTTGTTTCACCCTTCAATGGCCGCTGCGGCCGGCGTGCTGCGGCTGGCGCACTGTGCTGATCCGAAGCCAGGAGCCAGGTGCTTCTCCTGGTCTCCCATGGGGTGCAGGGCCCAAGCACTTGGGCCATCCTCCACTGCACTCCCGGGCCACAGCAGAGAGCTGGACAGGAAGAGGAGAGGCCAGGACAGAATCCGGCGCTCAGACCGGGACTAGAACCTGGTGTGCTGGCTCCGCAGGCGGAGGATTAGCCTATTGAGCTGCGGCGCAGCCTCCATCCTTCTTATTTTGATCCTACTCTTCCAATCCAAATTTACTTCCCACTCTCCCTTTTTGGTTATCATTGATTCCTATCACTATTATTTCCTTATACTCAAGCCCTGAATGACTTATATCTGCTATTTGTATTGATAAATACTTATCACCTCTGTATGTAAGGCTAAATAGGAGGTAGCAATCTAAAAATGAACAAAAGGGCCTTGTCATGCAAGAGCACATATTCTTATTGATTGAAAAAGACATGATAGAGGCCCATGGTGTGGCACTGCAGGTAAAGCTGCTGCCTGTAGTGCCACCATCGCATATGGGCACTGGTTCGAGTCTTCATTGCTCCACTTCTGATCAGGCTCTTTGCTATGGCCTGGGAAAGCAGTAGAAGATGGCCCAGGTCCTTGGGCCCCTGTATCTGCATGGGAGATCTGGAAGTGAAGAAGCTCCTGGCTCTTGGCTTTGGATTGCCTCGGCTCCTGCCGTTGTAGTCATTTGGGGGCTGAACCAGCAATAGAAGGCTTCTCTTTCCCTCTGTCTCTACCTCTTTGTAACTCTGCCTTTCAAGTAGGGGAATAGATCTTAAAGAAAACAAAAAGAAAAAGAAAAATAAGTAATTTCCATCCAGCCCTATGAGTGTCAAACTCATGTTATTTACTGAATGCTAAGAGAACAACAGAATACATTAGAATTTATGTCTGGAAGACTTCTGAGAAAAATAAGAAAGATAGAGTGTTTCATTTATTCTGGGTTTTGAAGAATTATTAAATAAGTACTTGCCAGAAGGACTATCAGGGAACTGAATGAAATTGTAAGTCATTAATACAATTAACAATTTTAAAGAGTTTTCTACAATATTCTGTTAAGTCTAAGTTGCCACAGATTTAGGCTTACCTTACAGTTATTTCTCAGGGACACTTCCTATGACATGAAAACATTTTAAAATGAAATCAATTATTCCCAGTGAGAGACATCTGTAGTTAAAATTTCCACATTCTAGCTGCAGAAACCAGCAAACAAATTCCATAAGCTCTTCACCAAGCAGTCAGAAGCTTTCCAGAGGGTACTGGTGTAATTCCATGTAGATCCAGTCATCACTTCAATTTTCTTTTTTTAGAAAGCTAGAGAAGTGCAATTTACTCCCAAGAGGAAAAAAATAAGCATTTTAAAAGATTTATTTATTTGGGAGGCAGTGTTAGAGAGAGAGGGAGAAACAGAGAGAGAGAGAGAGATCTTCCATCCACTGGTTCACTCCTCAAATGGCTCTAACAGCCTGGTCAGGGCTAGGAGGAAGCCATGCGCCTAGATCTCAGTTTGTATCTCCCACATGAGTCACAGGGATCTGAGTACTTGGATCATCTGCTGCTTTCCTGGGCACATTAACAGGAAGCTGGATTGGAAATGGAGCATCCAGGACTTGAACCAATGCTCATATGGAATGCCAGTACTGGGGATGGCAGCTTAAACTCCTGCACCACAACGCCCACCCTAGAAAACAATAAATGTGGTTGGATTACATTTGCGTTTGTGCCCAACATGGAGCAACAGAAACCAGAACTATCCATACTGACTCCTCCTTCCAGAAAGACCATTTTGTTTTGAAACAATGGTTTCGAGACATTGGCTATGAAGAAACAAAGGGTAGTCATCCACAGGAGATGAGAAAACAGTAGAGTGAATCCTGTAAATTGTTTCAGCTCATTGTCTTGTGGAAGCTTCTAGTCCACATCACAGGGAAAGGAAACCCAGAGGAGGTGCCATGGACTCAGAATAGAGGAGACAGAAGGAGGTTCCAGGGAGACCAAGGCTGCTGGAGTTTTCAGGTCAGAGTAGCATGCACTCAGAGATAGAGCAATTCAGAGATTTTCAAAATGATGAAGAGCCTAAGAAGTGGTGGTATTTTGGGTAAATGTATAAGGTTACTTTCCTATCATTCAAATGATTTCCAAAATTTAAAACTGACAAGGAGTCAGCCTTGTGTCACATAGGGTTAAGCTGCCACTTGTGATGTTGTCATCTCATAGCAGAGCTCCAGTTCGAGTCCTTGCTGCTCTGTTTCTGATGAGCTCCCTGCTAATGCACCCGGAAATATGTTGGTTGATGACCCAAAGGACTAGGCTACTGCTACTCATGTGAAATACCAGGGTAGAGTTCCAGGCTCCTGACTTCAGCTTGGCTCAGGCCCAGCCATTTTGGCCATCTAGGGCGTGAACAGCTAGATGGAAGATATCTGCCCCTCCCCCCATTCTCTTTCTCTCCCTCTCTCTCAATCCACCTGCCTTTCAAATAAATAAATAATTAAGCCTTTCAAAGATTGGCAAAACAAAAGTAGATACAATGTAGTTTTGGTATTATAATGTACATGTGATTAAAATATATGACAACAATAGCATGAAGGCCAAGGAGAAAGAAATGAAGTATTCTGCCATCAGATCGTTATGCTATTCATGGAGTGTAAAAGTTTGACTTGAGGGACTGGTGTTGTTGCATAGCTGGTAAAGCTGCTGCCTATGGGCATGGGTTGCAGTCCCAACTGCCTCACTTCTGACACACCTTCCTGCTAATGAGCTGGGATAAACAGCAGAAATTGGCTCAAGTATTTGGGCCTCTGCCACACACATGGGAGACCTGGATGCAGCTCCAGGCTCCTAGCTTTGGCCTGGCTAAGCACTGGCCATTGCAGCCATCTGTAGAGTAAACCAGTGGATGGAAGTTCTTTCTGTGTCTCTCCTTCTCTTCCTGTAACTCTGACTTTCAAATATTAAATCTTAAAAAAAGTCTCATTTGAAGATTGAGTGATAAGATTAGAAAGCTATGCTATAAATCGCTGAGGGGTGGAGAACATCTGGCCTGTGGGCTGCATAAGAACGGCAAAATCAGTTGGTCTGGCCTTGCCAAGGCAACTGCAGGCAGGACTTGACATTCAACGAATCTACAGCAGGCTAACTTTTAAATTCCTAATTTTGTATGGCCCACAAATGATGCTATAAATATCCAAATGGTTCTTGGCAGAAAAAATTTCCCCACCCTTGTAAACAACCCCTAAAATAATGAAGCATAGCTAATAAACCTTAAAGGAGATAAAATAGGATCATAAAAAGACTCATCAAAAAAAATCTATGTATTTTTAAAAAGACAACAATATTTATATTATCTCATATGATAGCAGGAATATTTCACCAAGAAAAACTAACATAATTCATAGTTTGCCTCAAATGTCCTGGTCTGATAGAGGTATATACATCACAGAATCAAATGGAAAATATTTTTCTTAAGCCATGAATAAGTTACCACTTTTTGCTGTAGAGTACAAGAAAGATGCTTCTTCCTGAGGTACTGCTATAGGTTGCTTTCTTGTCCCCCTGAACTCATGCTGGAGTTTTGTCCCCAAAGTCTTATGTTAATGTTGCTAAGCAGACAGAAACTTCACACAGGTGTGCCATTTAAAGGTGATGCCTTTGGATTAGGCTTTTAAAGTGGAACCTCCGTGATTGAATCCTGGTGACTTTACAAAGGGAAAGTGGAGGGGTGGGGAGAGATAAAAAGAGAGACCAGACAGAGAGATAGAGACAGACATGCAGCTTCCACCATAATTTGGTGCAGCCAAGGGGAGCGCTTGCCAAAGCCTCCATCTTGATGCTTTGTGTTTGAACTTCCAGAAACAGGAGGCCAAATGGGCTTCTTTTATTTATAAAGCAGCCTGACTCAGATATTTCATTATAGTAACAGAAAACTGATGAATTTAGGTAGAAATACTCACATATGTGCATGGATGAAATATACTGCCTTTCTCTACCATACAGGAAAAAATGTTTTTTTTTTTAAAAATATGTGCAAGAGTGGCAGCATTAACTTCCAAGCTTCCTTGCCTTATATTAAAATGGACATATTTACACACTCCAGTTATTTCTAAGTCATAATGATTTAGCTGTGATACGTCTCACGACTTATCTAGAACTGACTATTTAAAGTTAAGAAAAAGTGACTTGATGGAGGGGATGCCATCTTCCTGGGACTAGGTACTTGGCAACCACTGGGAAGGAAATGCTATCTGAATGAGGCAAGTAGAGGCTGCTGGGGTTTGCAAGCAACTGGGGGATTTTATCTGAGGGACAAATCTGTGAGCCCCACTGACCTAGAAAATCTCAGTCAGACAAAAAAAAAAAAAAAAACAAGAAAAATTTTAAAAAAAAAACAAAATTGTATTCAACATTTATGGGATACTATCAAATGGTCAAAAATACATGTCTTAGGAGTTCCTGATGGTATGGAAAGAGAAAGTGGAATAGAAAGCCTATTTAGGGAAATAATAGCAGAAAATTTCACTAATTTGGAGAAAGATAGGGACATCCAAGTACAGGAAGCATATACAACTCCTTATTGACATGATCAGAAAAGATCATCACCACAAAACATTATAGTCAAAAATTCAACAAAAAATAAAGATTCTAAAATATAAACAAAATAAATGCCATATTACTTTCTTTTTTAATATTTATTTTATTTATTTGAAAGACAGAACTACAGAGAGAGGTAGAGAGAGAGAGAGAGAGAGAGAGAGAGCTTTTCCATCCACTGGTCCACTCCCCAGAGGGTCACAACAGACGGAGCTGCATTGATCTGAAGCCGGGAGCCAGGAGCTTTCTCTGGTCTCCCATGTGGGTGCAGGGGCCCAAGGACCTGGGCCATCCTCCACGGCTATCCCAGGCCATACCAGAGAGCTGGATTGGAAGAGGAGCAGCCAGGACCAGAACCAGCGCCCATATGGGATGCCTGAGCTTTAGGCCAGGGCTTTAATCTACTGCGCCTCAGTGCTGGCCCCACAGATTGCTTTCAAAATATCTCCAATTAGGATGACCACTGATTTCTCATTAGAAACCCTATACGTTAGGAGAGAATAGAGAGATATAGTCCAAGGCCTAAAAGAAATAATGTCAACCCAGAATACTGTACCAAACAAAACTCTCATTTATAAATGAAGGTGAAATAAAGACCTTCCTAAACAAAAAGAAATCAAAGGATTTGTCACCACTTGGCCAGCCTTATAAAATATACTTAAGGTTGTGCTTCAAACAGAAACAGGGAAAGATAGTCATCACCATGAAAGAATGTGGAAGTAGAAAACCTTACAAAAGTACACAGGAAATCCAAAACAAAGAACAGGAATATTTACAGAAAAATGACAGGGCCAAGTTGAAACTTATAAATAATAATCTTGCATATAAATGGCCTAAATTCTCCAGTTATAAGACACAGCCTATCTGAATGGATTATAAAGCAAGACCTGCCTACTTGCTGATGACAAGAAACACACTTCACCAACAAAGGTACACACAGACTGAAAATGAAAGGATGGAAAGATATTCCATGCTAATGAAAAGCAAAAACAAGCAGAGGGAGGAATCCTAACATCAGACAAAGTATATTTTAACACAAAAAGCATTAAAAGAGACAATGAAAGACATTAGTAATTATTAAGGGCTCAATTCAACAGGAAGATGTGACTGTAGTATTTGTATATGCACCTAATACCAGGGTACCTGGTTATTTAAAACAGACGTTAATGGAATTAAATAAGATACAGGCTACAATACAATAATAATGGGAGACTTCAACACCCCACTTTCATCAATGGACAAAACACTAGACAAAAAAATGAACAAGGAAAAAAAAAGCCAATCTGCATTATGGACCAAGTGGACTTAATTGATATCTACAGAACATTTCATCCTACAGCTGCAGAATACACATTGTTTTCATCAGTGCATGGAACTTTCTCTAGGATAGACCATCGACTAGGCCATAAAGCAAGTCTCTGCAAATTAAAAAAATAATCTAAATAAAACCATGTATCTTTTCTGATCAAATGGAATGAAGCTGGAAATTAATACCTTAAGAAATTCTGGAAATATGCAAACACCTGGACACATGGTACAACATGATCCTCAATGAACAATGCATCATAGAAGAATTCAGAAGAAAATTTAAAAAATTCTTAGAAACAAGGTGACGACAAAATATATCGAAACTTAGTTCTAAGAGGGAAGTTTACAAAAATTGGTGCCTACATCAAGAAATTGGAAAGGCATCAAATAAATCATCTAACAATGATTCTCGAGGACCTAGAAAAATGAGAACAAACAAAACCCAAAATTAGTACAAGGAAAAATAAGATTAGAGAAGAAATAAACAAAATTGAAACAAAATCAAATATAGAAGATCAGTGAAATGAAGAGCTGGTTTTTTGAAAAATATAAACAAAATTGATACATCATTGGCCCAACTAACCAAAAAAAGAGGAGGGGGTATAGGAGAAGGCCTAAATTAATAAAATCAGAGTTGAAAAGGGAGATCTTATGATGGAAACCCCAGAAAGCAAAAGAGTCATCAGGCGTTACTGCAAACTGCTGTATAGCAACAAATTGGAAAATATAGAGGAAATGGATAGATTTCTGGACACATAGAATTTACGAAAATTGGATCATGAAAACACAGAAAACCTAAATAGACCAATAACCAAGAACAATAGTGAATCAGTAATAAAGATCCTCCCAACAAAGAAAAGACCAGGGCTAGATTGCTTCACTGTGGAATTCTACCAAACTTTTTTTTAAAAAGAACTATTTCCAACTTTCTCAAACTATTCAAAATAATTCAAAGGGATAAAATGCTCCAAAACTCTTTTTTGAGGCCAGCATCACCTCAATTCCAAAACCTGAAAAAGATAAAACACGGAATCCCTAATGAACATGGATGCAAAAATCATCAACAAAATACAAGCTAATTGAATCCAACAAGATCAGAAAAATCATTCACCTGGACCAAGTGGGATTATCTAGGGTACTCAGGGATGATTCAAAATATGCAAATCACCAAGTGTGATAATCACATTTAAAAATGTAGAGTAAAACCATATGATTATTTCAATAAATTCAGATAAAGCATTTGGTAAAATACAACATCCTTTCATGATAAAAACCTTAAACAAATTGGGTATAGAAGGAACATCCTCAACACAATCAAGGCAATATACAACAAACCCAGAGCAGCTTTACACTGAGTGGGGAAAACTTGGAAGTATTTCCACTAATATGTGGAATCACACAAGGATGCTCACTTTCACCACTTCGATTTAATATAGTGTTGGAACTTTCACCTATAGCCATTAGGCAAGAAAAAGAAGTCAAAGGGATACAAATTGGAAAGGAGGAAATCAAATTAGCCTATTTGCAGATAACATGATTCTCTATATAGGGGAACCAAAAGACTCCACCAAGTGACTATTGGAACTCATAAGAGAGTTTGATAAGGTTGCAGAACGTGAAATCAACACACAAAAATCAATAGTCTATACAAACAATGCCTTTACTGAGATCAGTTCCATTCACATAGCTATAAATTTTTAAATACCTTGGAATAAATTTAACCAAGTGTCTGAAAGATCACTAAAATAAAAATTACAAACATTAAAGAAATAGAAGAAGACACAAAAAATGGAAAACTATCCCATGTTCTTGGACTGGGAGATTCAATATTATCAAAATGTCCATACTACCAAAAGCAATTTACAGATTCAGTGTGATCCTAATCAAAATAGCAAGCACATTCTTTTCAAATCTAGAAAAAATTTTGCTAAAAATCATATGGAAACACAAGAGACCCCCAAATAGTAAGAGTTATCTTAAATGACAAAAACAAAGCTGGAGGCATTATACTACCGGATTTCAAGACATGAGGAGGGCAGTTATAATCCAAAGAGCCTGGTACTGCTGCTTGCAAAAACAGACATATAGACCAATGGATTAGAATAGAAACCCTAGAAATCAATCCATGCAGCTACAACCAATCAATTTTTGAAAAACAAAAAAGAACTGTTGTCTTTGTACTTTTTATTTGTTGAAATTGTAGTTAGTAGTGCATTAAGCCTATGATTATAGAGTGGAATGAAATTATGTTTTTGCAATAATTAAAAGAAAATAAAGGAAAGAAAGAGGGGGTTTGGGGGAAAGGGAGAGGAGGGAGGGCATTATGGTTATCTTCTTCGAATTGTACCTATGAAACACATGAAATCTGTTCTCTTTGTATTAATAAATGTTTAAAGAAAAGAACGAGTGACTCTGTCTTATTTCCCAACCATAAGTTCAACCCCAACAAGAAAGCTCTTACACTTGAATGTTTTTTTTCCCTTTTAGCCCCATTCACAGTAACTTACTCGCTTCAGCTCTTATTTCCTGAACTATAGCATATGTTGCAAATAATTTTGAAATTCCATGGCCTCATTCAAGTTAGGACATGCTGCGTTAGATACTCTTTTGCAACTATAAATGATCTTGTCTGATGGGTACTTTCTGGCAGCTAGCACAAAATGGAATTTACTGGTGACACTAAAGTATAGGCAGTTAGTTTTCTTGATTGAGAATAAGTAGGTCCTAAAGGCTGTGAGTATTCAGTCATTCCACAACTGTATGAATGACCACTTGTGTCAGGATTGAACTCAATAGAGGAGAATTATGAGATCTAGACAAATGAAAAATTCTGGCAGGGGCAATGAATTATTGCTATAATAAAAATTGGCCTTCTTAAAATTGATGCTATTGCTTCTTCCTTTCTTGTTTTGGTTTTTCTGTTATTTCTCCAAAATTTATAATTTTTATATTAGTTTTAATTTTAGGTTAGATTAGACATTTCTAATTTTAGGTGGCTGTTATTTGAAATATTTTTTTTGTGTGTGAGGGCAGATTTTATTGACCCAGAAAAGAAAATAATTTGAGTTTTGTGTGTTTGTGTATATGTGTGTAAGAATGCCTTATTAAGGGCTGTATTTATGTGTGTGTATGTGTATATGCATATGTGTTGGTTTGTGTGTGTTCATGCACATGTGTTTGTGTGGGGTGTGTGGGTGTGCGTGTGTGTGTTGTATATAAGAATGCCTTGGTTCAGGGTTGCCTCTCAGTAACAGAAGAGATGCAATTAACAGATTTCTTACAGTGTGAGATAGAATTAGGATGATGCTTACACTCATGGGGTGGTGTTGGCCTAGTTGTGATTCTTTAACATTATTTACTATCTTTTAAATAAATACTCTGCTATGATTGGATGCTCAGAGAAGTCTACTGCTTTTATGCAGCTCAGTATTTCATGTTTAAAACTAGGTCTCTAAACTCAGAAAGACTGGCTCAGAGCCCAGCTGACAGGTGGCACACACCACGTTACCACGGCAGCCATGCTCCAGGCCCCGCCTGTCATCTGACAGGTGGATGTGCTGAATTTTGGATATTTTAAGAAACAGACTCCACATTTTCAGTGGGTCAGTCAACTTCACAACCTTCAGGTGTGACCCTGCACTGCACGGAATAAGACGTTTCTAAAAATATCCATCAAAAACAAATCAGTTCTAAGAAACACCGAGACTAAAACACACAGCCTTCACTTCATTGGCACTTCATAACTCTAGGCTTGACTCCCCTGAAGGAGAGATCACCTTTCCTGGAGTGGAGTACTGTGAAGAGTGTCTGTGGCAGTTGACAGGTGAGGTTGGTACCCTCACAGTGCAAACTTTCCGATCTTGGGCCAATGGGTCTTACCAATCAGCACTTGTGACAGTGTGGGGCTCACTGCCAAGAGCAGGAGTCCTGTGACTTTGACTCGACAGGTGGGAGCCAAGCATAATAGCTAACAATAGAGATGGGCAACCCAAGGAACATTCTCCTGCATTTTGCAGGGGCAAGGTTTACTTTTTATAGCCTACTGTGTGGAAGACCATATTCTGCAGTCTTGACAAAAGGCAGAAACTGAAAATCTGGGATGATGATCAACACTAGGGCTGGGGGCCGGCACTGTGGCTCACTTGGCTAATCCTCCGCCTGCAGGCTGGCATCACATATGGGCACTGGGTTCTAGTCCCGGCTGCTCCTCTTCCAGTCCAGCTCTCTGCTGCGGCCCAGGAGGGCAGTGGAGGATGGCCCAAGTGCTTGGGCACCTGCACCCGTGTAGAAGACCAGGAGGAAGCACCCGGCTCCTGGCTTTGGATTGGTGCAGCACCAGCTGTGGTGGCCATTTGGGGAGTGAACCAATGGAAGGAAGACCTTTCTGTCTCTCTCTCTGTCTAACTCTGTTAGGTCTGTTATGTAGCAGGTTTTTATGGATATTTTCTTTATCCTCAGACCACTCCAAGATAATCATCACTTTGCTGCAGATGAGGAACTGAAGGTCTGTTGACTACACAGCTGGCAACCAGAGGAGTCACAGGGTTGCTTGATTCTAAAAGCTGGGTTATTTCCAAAATTTTGTCCCTTCTTTCCCAGCAGTATCCCATTTCAATAGCTCAATCATTTGTGATTCACTTTTGCAACAACAAAAGGGAAGGAATTAAAATAATAGGGAGGAAACATGTTTAAAAACAATAAGGAAGAATATTGATACTATAATAACCGGGTTATTGTAAATTTAAATAGTACATTTTTTTTTCTGAATGGCTTATCTTAGGAAACTGGCAGAGATTAGGTTCCAGACCTAAATAGGAACAGGTATATAAGTTTAGGAACACACTTGGAGTTGTAATATGCATTTATATTTAACATGATCTAATTAGACAAAAGAAAAATGAAGATGTTTAAAAAACTGTAGTATGTTTCAAATTCTACTGTCTGGCAGAATTTATCTTAGGAAGTAAACTTCTCTTATGTTTGGGAAAACATTTTACTGGAACTTTTGTATATACTAAGGTGGGGCCAAGCTTCTGCGTGCAGCGAGGAAGTAAAGAAAAAACTGAACTAAACTTGTGATAACATTTTTTTAAAAAAAGTTGTCTCCTTGGAGATGAGAAAGGAATAAGGTGAGAGGAACTGGAAACAGGAGAAGAAAGAGCTGAGTGGAACTGGGGGGCTAGGATTAGGCAGACAGTAGAAAGCAACACTTACTATCTTAGTTTATTGGGTAGGAAGGCTGTGCACATGTCTCAGTTGAGTTCCTGTACTTTGGAAGCAAGGGAATTGAAATGTGATTTTAAGTTTCTCTTCTCTGTAGCATAGTGTCCTTATGATGGATACCTGATTCTGTCAATTCTTTTAACACTCAACACTCTGTGTTACTAGTACCTCAGGCTCAGGAAAGACCAGTAAAAGGAGAGGCAGCACACTCTAACACCAGCATAGTGCTAGAACCAGCCTTTGAGAAAGAACTGGCCCTCTTGGTGAGTTCTAGGAAGAGGTTGGTAGTTGAGACCATAGAATTCCAGGGTAGAGCTTAAGAGCATTGTGTGTGAGCCAAGTTCTCAAGGATGAATGTGCTAACTTTCCACTGCATCTCTTGTTCTCCATCCAGATATCTCATTTGATAATCTCATACTGTATCATGGCTTTAAATGCTTTCTATGTGCTGATGAAAATAAAGGCAGTGTCCAGCTCCAACTTCTTCCCCAATCAGGTAGCATCTCCATTTGAGTATCAAACAGGCTGCCACAATATCTCACTAGGAGGATTCTCTAGTCTCTCTCTAGTCCTCTTCTCCAGTCCATATAGAATGTGTTTTCATTCCATTCTGTGCACAGCAGGGAGAGTGAGCCTTTTGCAACCTAAGTCAGAGCAATCCTCCTTTGCTCATTACCCTTCGGGAAACTTCTTGAGGAGGCAGACTTGTATCTTATCTCAAACATCTTTGTATCTCAGTAGCCAGCGCAGTGCTTGGCACCGAGTAAGCATTTAATAATGCCAGTTTGTTCACTGACTTGATACGTATAATATTTTTCTATTTGTGTAGGAAGGCAGTAGGAATTGGGGAGGTGTGTATTACTAAAGAAGGTGCTATGTACGCTTCAGCAGCTTTCTTTTCAAGGCTAATTTCACAGCAAACATGGGATTATGTTTTAACAGTTTCTGAGAAATGATAGCAAATGGCAGAAAATCTGTACATTAGCAACATAGACAACTTCATGGCTCAGGAAATGAGAAAATGCAAAATTGTGATAGCATAAATAGGAGGTTTTATGTATATATAGCTTCCTCTTAGCCCAATCTTGTGTTTATTGAATATTCATTGGGGTATGTTAGAACGGTGAACAATATTTTATGAGTTTGGCAAGGGGATTAAGAGCTGAATGGCTTCTGTTTTTGCTACCAAGAAAGCTCCATAAAATAGGCCCAAAGTGGGTCTTGAGCATACATCAGTCAAAGGTGATTGAAAAGCAAATTTATTTCACTGCCTCTATCAGTTCAGGTTCTATTTTCTGAATGCTCCTATTTGGTACTCCTCAATGATTATCATCAGAATCTTTACAGAATTTTGTCTTTATGTTTGTCCTCCTAAAACTCACATTTCTGATTTCAACAACCTTATTTTTTTGGATGATTTTTTTAGGAAAAAAATTTGCAATTGTAATCCTACTTATTTCAGAATATTGTGGAAAAGGGGCACATCACTTTATGACTGTACAGATTACTAATCAATACATTCTTGACCTTCTAATCCCCCTGTATTAGTCTTCTTTATGCTGCTAAAAAAAGAACATCACAGACTGGGTAACTTATCAGTGGAAGTTTGTTTGTCTTATAGTTCTGAGGGCTGGGAAGCCCAAGAACATGGCACTGGCATCTGGCAAGTGTATTCGTACTGTATCATAACACAGCAAAAGGGCAATGAACACCACAAGGCAGAGAGAGGAACTAAGACCCATCTCATCCTTTTCATCAGGAATTTCATCCTGCAAACATTATCCCCTTCCACAACAAGGGCATCATTTCATTTACCTCTTAAATGTCCCTTCTCTCAATATCATTACATTTCAATGCAAGTTTTGAAGGAGATATTCAAACCCTAACAACTTTCTTCTGAATTAGCACTTGAACTTTTCGTGATATTATTACTCTAGTGGAATTCATCTACTGTAGTAAAAATTAATAGTAACAATTATTTCTGTACATCAGCTATTTGTTGATACATTTAAGTATTTTTAAAAATTTATTTGTTTGAGAGGGAGAGGGTGAGAGAGAGCAACCAAGCTTCCCTTTGTGCTGAGGCTGAAGTCAGGAGCTGTTATATCAACCCAGATCTTTCATGGGCATGGCAGGAACAGTTACTGGAGCCATCACCAGTACCTCCCAGGATCTCAGGAAGCTGGAGTCAGGACCTGGGGCCTGGTGTTGAACTTAGACATTCCGATGTGGATGTAGGCATCTTAACCACTTGGCCAAACATCTACCTCGGTTGAAGTTCTTTAAAAAAATACTTTGCTTATGGTAACAGTACTCGTTAAAACAGTGAAATGAAATATCTTGCACAGAGTAGGATGTAAAAAAAAAAACCTTCCTTTGAATGAGCAAATAAGTTACTATAGACATGAATGACTAAGTATATGATTTAGTGTCATTTACACTTGACATGCTAGTTCATAGACAGATGTGAAATTTGAATTCAATTTGAATATGATGCTCCAAGTAGCCAATAATTTTAGTATCACAATACATTTTAGAATGGTTTATGATGCAGGCCATAATTCTGTCACATAGCATATGATCATTACCTAATACAGTGTTTGAAACCTTGCCAACAAAAATTATCAATAAGAAATAATTTCTATCCTAAAAACTAACTTTGTTTCATAACCATCTTAATTATATTTTATATTTGTTAATAGATTCATTCATCATTTATCTAAAAATATTAATTTAAAACATGACTTTCTTGAATTTTATTCACCTTAGATATTTATAAATTTGCAAAAATATATATATAAAAAGTCACACAGTTGATGGCTGACTGTCATGACTAACCTATGGTCAACTTAGTTTGCCTATAATTTTCTTGTTTTCTGTTCCCCTCTGTCAGCTATCAACTTGGGATTTTTAAACTTCTACTTTCCTTCCAAAAGACTTCCACTTTTGTTTCTTCACCTTTTCTTCTATTTCTTTGCCTCTAATTATTCTCTACCAGTCTTTAGTTCCTTTCATTAGTCACTAGCTCATTCTCATTCTGTAAATTTTACTTTTTACCATGACCATAAACAAGGCAGTGCCTTAAAAAGCCATGTTGTGGATGAATGTGTCTCCTTCTGCTAGATTTCACTGTTCCCATTTTTCACTCCTCTGTGCATCCTTCCCAGGATTGGATATGTTTTTGCAATACCCAGTTCAAATTTAAAATGCAAAGTCCCTTATTAAGAAAGGATTAAGAATTTCAAGAATACAACAATAGAGCCATAAATCAAGCATGAATCTGTCTCAGCATGAGTACAACTCACATACCCATGTCCACAACCTTTACCATGTAACTAAGAAGTTCCTTCTTCTGGCGTAAAGCAAATATTCCCATGCTACTAATATTGGACTCGACTAAGTGATTTGCTTTGGCCACTGGAATGTGGGCAGAAGTAACATGTGTTAGGTCTGAAGGCTGTAAAAGACAATGGATGGCTCTCTTTACCCCTTCATTTTTCTGCAAGTACCATACTCAAGATGTTTCTCAATTAACCTGTGGAGCTATGACAGACTCACTGGTAACATAGTGTTAAGCCCAGCTGAGCCCAGAAGACATCAGCTAGGCCCATACAACTTTCTGACATATAAGTGATGATAAATGACTGGAATTTTGAGTAATCGAGTTTTGGAGTGATTTGTTGTACAGAAAAAGCCAAGTAATACACAAAATAAAAAGGAGCATTCACTTAAGAGGCCTGGGTGAGCAAAAATAGTTTTCATTGGTTGATCTTCAACTCTTCTTATGTTGTGGCCAAACTAATTGCCATATCAAGTCTCTGATGTGCTTTTCCCCTACTAATCCAACCCTTTCTACCATGCTCTAAGCTCTGCTGCTTCTCCAGCTTCTTTCCTGGCTGTCACAGAGCTTAGCTTCCTTCCTACTTGGGTTGCCTTATCACACAGAAAAGAAAGCAGAGCCAGCACAGTCCATTCATTGTGAATGCATCTTCTGTCTGGTCTTATTAGCTCCAGTGTTGGTGCTTTTCAGACTGTCTTCTATTCTGCAGTCTGAATGACCTTTCAAAAGCCCTTACCAATTCACATCATGCTCACACTCTTGTTGGCAGCATTTGGAAACTGGAGTGAAATCTAAATTCTTTACACTGCTTCTATCTTTGACCTCATGTTCTTTCATTTCTGTGTTGTTTTCTATACAACAGTCACACAAGACTTCCTGCAAAATACCATGCCTATTACTCTCTTAGACCATTTGATCATTCTGCTCCTAACACTGCATCTTCAAGTTGTGCCTGAAAGCAATGTGTTTCCATCAGTCTACTCCCCTGACCGTCTGCTATATTCTGGGAGATGACATGTCTTGAAGGATATGAAAACCAGGGGGAACAGAGAATAGCACAAAATATAACTTCACAAAAAAAATTAGTAGTGAGAAAAGACAACATTGACCATGCTTCAATCTTTGAATGGAGGAAGCAAAAAGAACAAGGCTTCCTGCTTACACTACTTCAGATAGGAGGTCCTGAAATGGCCTTCCAGTGATCCCATTTTTGCACATGAGATAAAGTATGAAGTGGTTATTAACAGGTGGAACATCACCATGTTGCCTCGTATTTATATTCGATGAAATTTTTTTTTAAAGATTTTATTTATTTTGCCGGCACCACGGCTCATAGGCTAATCCTCCGCCTGTGGCGCTGGCACACCAGGTTCTAGTCCCAGTCGGGGTGTCGGATTCTGTCCCGGTTGCTCCTCTTCCAGGCCAGCTCTCTGCTGTGGTCCAGGAGTACAGTGGAGGATGGCCCAAGTGCTTGGGCCCTGCACCCCATGGGAGACCAGGAGAAGCACCTGGCTCCTGCCTTCGGATCAGGGCGGTACACCGGCCACAGTGCCCTGGCTGCAGTGGCCATTGGAGGGTGAACCAACGGCAAAGGAAGACCTTTATCCCTGTCTCTCTCTCTCACTGTCCACTCTGCCTGTCAAAAAATAAAAAAAAAATATTTATTTTACTTGAAAGTCAGAGTTGCACAGAAAGATAAGGAGAGGCAGAGAGAGAGGGAAATGTTTTCTTTAAAAATCACGTTTTTTGAGATATGACACACAAAAATTGATCTGGCTGAAAAGTCCATGAGAGCATTTCAGGCATGGAAAGCCAAGACACTGTGGTATCTTGAAGGACCTCTGTGGGGGAGACCCTAGTGGAAAGAAGTTGCCATCAAAGAAGGATGTACTTTTCTCTGAAGGCAGGAGAGAACTTCCACTTTGCTTATGGCCTTGTCGAAATACTGAATGAGTTTGTGGGTCCAAAAGGCTTCCATAGCCTAGGCAGCTCATGTCAAGAGCCTTCGGTGGCCACTGATGTCATACATAAGAGTGCTAACTGCTAAATTCACAACAGGAGTCACTGTGCACTAACTTCCCATGCAGGACCTCTGTCTTCAAAGAGTTGTATTATGAGAGTTAATAGTAAAACTTATTCTCAAATAATTATTTCATTTTAGTGTATTAAGTGGAAGATATTTTTATGTCACCTATGTTATACTTATGTCTAAGTGCTCTCAAAAGATGTGTCATTCTTGGGTTTTTATTTAAAGATAATTAAGTTTCTCAAAAAATGCTGAAAAGATAAAGGAGCAGAATTAATTTCAAGATGCAATGACTTTGAACAGTCCTTGTCTGGACTGTTGAGGAACAGTTTTTGTTCTGTTTTGTTTTTTTTCTTTCTCAAAGTGTTGAACTCTTTACCTAGGATAGAGTTAATCTTCTGTGTATAAATTTAATTGAAAATAGATCTTAGTAAAAAATTAGACTGGGAATAGGAGAGGGAATAGGAAGATGGGTGGGAGTGTGGGTGATAGGGCAGGTATGGTGGGAAGAATTCCTATGTTCCTAGAGTTGTATATGAAATCCACGCAAATAAAAAAGAAGAAGAAGAAAATAGTTGTACATATTTAAAGTACACAATTTGATGAATTTGTAGGTAACGCCTCAATCTGCACCATAACCTGCTCATTATCTCCAGAAGTTTCCTCTTATTTTCATATTATTTTTGTGCAATAAGAACACTTAAAATAAGATGTACCTTAAAAAGTTTTAAATATACAATACAATGTTGTTACTATAAATGCAATATCCAGGTCTTCTACATCTTATAACACTGGAACTTTGTACCTCTTAACTAACAGGTTTCTATTTTACCCCTCCTCTCACGTCCTGGCAATCAACATTCCACTCTACTTCTATGAATCTATTATAGAATTATAAGTGTACCATGCAGTATTTGCACTGTGACTGTTTTTTCAATGTTATTTAGCAGAATGTCATTCATGTTTACCCTCTTACCGCAAATGACAGAATTTCCTTCTTTTAAAGTTGATTAATATTCCACTGAATATAGATATCACATTTTTCTTTATCTCTATCTTTTGATGGACATTTAGGATGATTCCACATCTTAGCAGTCTTGAAAATGATGTAATTAACATTGGAGACCAGATATCTCTTTGTATTCTGATTTCAACTCATTCAGATATATACCCTAAATGGGATTGCTGGATAATGTGGGTAGCTATATTTTATCTTATTTTATTTCATTTTATTTTTATTTGATGTAGAGTTATAGACAGTGAGAGAGAGAGAGAGACAGAGAGAAAGGTCTTCCTTCCATTGATTCACTCCCCAAATGGCCGCTACAGTCGGCGCTGCACCAATCTGAAGCCAGGAACCAGGAGCTTCTTCCTGGTCTTTCATGCAGGTGCAGGGGCCCAAGCACTTGGGCCATCCTCCACTGCCCTCCTGGGCCACAGCAGAGAGCTGGACTGGGAGAGGAGCAACTGGGACTAGAACTGGCGTCCATATGGGATGCTGGCGCCACAGGTGGAGGATTTACCAAGTGAGCCAGTGTGCCGGCCCCTGCTATATTTTAATTATTTTAGCAGTGTTATATAATTTTCCACAGTGTCTCTAGCTTTCTACATTTCCAGCAAAATATAAAAGAGTTCTAGTTTCTCCAAATACTCTCTTCAATGCCTGTTACTATTTGTTTCACTTTTTTTTCTTAAATAGCCATTGTAACAGGTATGAGTTGACATCTCATTGTGATCTTTATCTGCATTTCCCTAATGATTAGTGATGTTGAATACCTTTTCAAAAACCTGATATTTCTGCATATGTATTCTTTGGATAAATGTCTATTCAAATTCCTTGCCTAGTTTTTAGTTATGTTATTTGTTGTTTGCTATTGAGTTGTAGAAAAATATATTCTTGATTCTGAGAAAAAAAACTGTTGACATGTCTTAATTATTGGTAATAGTGTTAATTATCAAAAAAATTTTCTGTCTTCATCCCCTTATCTTTTAAGATTTATTTTATTTATTTGAAAGACAGAGTTACAGGGAGAGGTAGCGATAGAGAGAAAGGTCTCTATCCACTGGTTCACTCGCTACACAGCCGCAACAGCCGGAGCTTAACTGATCTGAAGACAGGAGCCAGGAGCTTCTTCTGGGTCTCCCACATGGGTGCAGGGGCCCAAGGACTCGAGCCATCCTCCTCTGCTTTCCCAGGTGCTTTAGCAGGGAGCTAGATTGGAAGTGAAGCAGCTGGGACTGAAATCAGCCCCCAATGGGATGCAGGCGCTGCAGACCTGGGCTTTAAACCACTGTGCCACAGCTCTGGCCCCTCTTCATCACCTTTTAAAGCAAATTTGAGAAATTATATCAGAAACTGTTAAGTAGACACCTTTTAAACTGAAATTTGATTATAATTTTTGTTTTTAATTGACTTTATCTTCCATATTTGACTTCATGTCCCCATTTTTTACTTACAAATTATCCTACATAAAGATCAGTTTCTTATAACATTTGCTATTAATATCCCTCTCTTATTCAAAAGGAAAATGATAGTATATTTTAATTGTTTTAGAAAAACAATATTATTATTGCTTACTATCATTATAAAAAGAAGTGGGAATTTGTTGGCGGGGGGGGGGGGGCGGTGGTGCAGCGGGTTAAAGCCACTGCCTGCAGTGCCGGCATCCCATATGGGTGCCGGTTCTATTCCTGGCTGCTCCTCTTCCGATCCAGCTCTTTGCTATGGCCTGGGATAGCAGTCGAAGATGGCCCAAGTCCTTGGACCCCTGCATCTGTGTGGGAGACCCAGAAGAACCTCCTGGCTTCAGATTGACGCAGCTCTGGCAGGGGCCCAAGCACTTGGGCCCTAATCTGCTACTTTCGTATGTCCATTAGCAGGAAGCTGGATTGGAAGCAGAGCAGCCAGGACTCAGGACTCAGGAGCCAGCAGCTCTGATACAGGTTAGTGACACTGCAAGCTGCAGCTTAACTCACTGTGTCAGAAGGCCAACTCCAAATTCAACATTTTACTGCATCTCTTGGTTGGATGAGTAATTATTTGAGTAATTTTTTCAATAGTAAACTTTCCAACCCATTCATTGTTTGAAAATGTATTCCACAACAGTTTGGTTTTGTATGAAATTCTTCAGTTATATTCTTTTGCCCTTAAGTACTCTAATGAAGTTGTTACATTATTTTCTGATATTCAATGTCAGGTAGAAATTTAAGCGCTACATACCTTTTCTTCTTTTATGTATGAGCTGTTTTTTCTTCTGGGATGCTTTTCAAAGTTTTTTCTTAAAATTTATTTTTCAGCAGGCTGTATCTTGATTTTTATATTTTCATTTCATATTAATTTAGTTGATTGAGTCCTTATGAAATTTTTTTTTTCTTCTAAGACTCAGTTATCACAAGTACCATTCTATGGATGATTTCTATCTCAGAAAGTTTCTATCTCAGAAAAATATTTGCTATATTGTATTATCTGTCACCATAAAATGAGGGACTCAATTGTTTTCTATTACTTAAGTTTTGATTAAAGAAAACTTTATTTAACACCAAAGTGGTGGCTGTTAAGTACAGTAAAATAGAGAATCAATAAAAAATATTCATGGTCTTAAACAAATTTATAAATATTACTATGTTGTGATTCTTAGTAATAATCATAGAAACTAGTTCAAGAACAGAGAAAAGATCTTGGATTTATCAAATTCAATTTACTTTTAATGCTACCTGAGTAAAAAGTGAATGAAGAGTAGTGTTGGATGCTTAATTTTAAAAAAATAATAAATAAATATGTTTAGAAGTTTTAAAAAATATCAGTATAAACTTATGCATAGGAGCTTGTATGTTTATTATATGGTCCACACTATACAGACTTAGCCTTGACAACAACTTCAGGGGTTGTATTTCATTTCTCTTTTATACATGAGTAAATGAAGCTAAGTCCCAACGTGCTCCACACAAGTTAGACATTCTATTGAAATGCACTGAATAAGAGAATGAACTGGGACTTAAAGCCCATGCACTGTGAATATAAAATATTTGAAGCTCTGTGGCAAAATAACCTACTATAATGAAGCAAACAAAATAGCACAAATAAAAGCAAAACAGTTCTTACTAGTGTTGAAAGATAAGAGTACTTTAATTTAATTAAGTAAATCTTGAAATATGATTATGTTATCAAGATCAATTATCTGATTTTTTTGTTTTAAGTAGAACTTTAACCATACTTAGGCATTTAAGCATAAAAACTGTCAATAAAACATGACTCAGATATGAAAACTCCAATATGAACTTCTTTAAGATTTTAATACCCAATAATAGAATTAATAAAGGTTAGATGAGAGTTTTAAATTATAATTAGATCTGTAAATTTACATTTAGATATGAAAACAATTTAAGTTTCTTAGGAATCTTTTGTGGGGGACTTTTCAGTATTTACACTTATGTAATTTCTCTTAAGTTATAGGAAAATAACAACAACCTGAGAAAACCATCTAAGTAGCCTCAATACGAAATAACCCACACATTGTGGTAAGTAACAGTTTTAAGTAACAAAACAAAACAAAAAAACAAAAACCAAAGACCAAAATCCTGGTCCTTTAAAGCATGTTTATATAAAATCATTCTTTCAGTTCTAAAATAGGAAATGGTTAGATTTATCTTTCTCTTTTTTCTTCTGATATATGTAAGTATAATATACACTTAGCATGGAAAGCTTAAAAATGTGGGAATACAAGAAGAATATCAATGGCACCTATTATCTCATTACCTTTGGATTACAACTGTTGACATTTTTACGATAGCTGCATTGGTTAAACACCTAATACATGGTGGAGGAGGCTGGCATGAGGTTATTAGCAATGCAGTTGAACAATTTGGTAACTGCATGGACAACTTTACACACACACACTTATCTGAAGTTTAATTTATAGAGTTTACTCTTAACCAGCTTTTTTGCTGAATAATATTCATATTTTGAAATATTATAAGTAATGTTATGAAATATGTCTTAAAATGATTATATAAGGAGTAAAGAAAAATCAAAATGAGGCTGGTGCCGTGGCTCACTAGGTTAATCCTCTGCCTGTGGCGCCGGCACACTGGGGTTCTAGTCCTGGCCAGGGCGCCGGATTCTGTCCCTGTTGCTCCTCTTCCTGTCCAGCTCTCAGCTGTGGCCCGGGAGTGCAGTGGAGGATGGCCCAAGTGGTTGGGCCCTGCACCCACATGGGAGACCAGGAGAAGCACCTAGCTCCGGGCTTCGGATTAGCGCGATGTGCTGGCTGCAGCGCGCCAGCCACAGCAGCCATTGGGGGGTGAACCAACGGAAAAAGGAAGACGTTTCTCTCTGTCTCTCGCTCTCTCTCTCACTGTCCACTCTGCCTGTCAAAAAGAAAAAAAAAAAAAAAGAAAAAAAAGAAAAATCAAAAGGAAAAAGAAGCCAATAAAACCATTGTAATACAAAAATTATTTTATGACTGTCAAATAATTGTAGATAAAAAAGAACATGCTACAGATTTAGACCAATATAGAAATTCCCACACTTCTAACTTTAGAAAAATCATGTAAACCTCAAAGAATTTCAGTGTGAACAACAAAGATCTAATTGTTTGCTTTCAAAACTGGTTACACAGTTTACCTAGTTTAATATTCTTGAACAACAATGGAGGGATTTTTCATGGTGATGTGAGTTGAGGATTGGTTGATGATCCGTTGCTTGAGGCATGGGAAAGAAGCTGCTAGGAAAGTATAGCATTTATGGCAGGATAGATTACCAAGTGGTTAATTAATGGAGGCAAAGATAGGAAATCTTCCCTTTCTCCATGGGCTTGTTCTTACACAAAAGACATAGCTTATAGCCCCCAGGAAAAGTTGGTCTTAAAGACCATTCTTTCTGAAACTTGGTCTTTCTGTGTTTTATTGAGCTAGTCACTAGAGTTCAAGGCGGGTCAAAACAGAAGATATCTTCTGCAAGGAATTAAACATACATTAAAGGAACAAAGCCAGTCTGAAGAGTTTTCACAGGGTCTTCTTCAAAGATTTAATTTACAAAGGAACTTTTATTTGCACAGAAGACACTTACTTAATGACTTTGGAAGTCTTAATTTGTATTTTTCCCCTTTCAGAAAAAATTTAAAGCCAATGAAACCTAAACACATAGATTAATTTTACCAGTGTAGATGACCCTGAAGACTAAAACAAGTTTGAGGGCAGGACATAGCGTGAAATAGATTCATGTCTTGATTCCCTCTACATATTTTATAAACAGATTATTCAATTTGAATGTTCTATATTCAATAAGCACTCTCTAAACATACATAATAAATGCATGAATTACACTTCCCAACTTTGAATAAATGTAAGGATGTAAATTTCAGTCTTATATTATTTAAAATAGCATTACATCATGTTAATAAGTCCTTTTGGTGAACTGGCTGTAAAAGACAATAAATGCATGATTTATCAAAACATGGTATCCATTAATGTCATTGCACTAAATATATGGAGCCAGATAAAGAATAGATATGTTTCAATAACAGTAAAATGTGTATTGATTGATATTTATCCTTTTAGCCAATAAAGTACTATTGCAACAAAGTAGTACAATAATAATTATCTTGGTGTATTCTTATAATCCTACTATTATATGAATAAAATAATTGCATCATTTGAGGATTAATGTCTCATATTTTGAATCATGATATAAATAAGTACAGAAGAATAAATTGATACGTTTCCAATTTTAGTGCATATGTAGATATGTTCACATACATGCACATAGATCATGTATCTTCATTTAAAAGCCATAGCTTTTATAAAATTTAATCACACTTCCCTGCAGCTTTAAATTGTGAGTGGCTTTAAATCAAGTGTGTCTTCAAAACAAGGACAGCATCTATTAAATTTAATTATGTTTCCCTGCACAGTGCACAGTGGAGGTATAGCTGCTAAATGAGGGCATCTCCTATTAACATGGCAGAGGAAAGATGTAAGAGCAAGGGGACTGATCCTCATGCCTCTTTGAAATGGATAACAAATACTATTGCCTTGCCATAGTCAAAATGCTCTGGAACCAGCTCTAGTCACGTAAGACAAAGCCAAGAAGATTTAATTTTTCATGTGATTTTCATGTATGATATGTACATTTTTGGAAATATTCCATTTATGTTAATTTTTCAATATATTGAATATGAATCCCAATGATTGAAATGGTAGAAAGTCTTTTGCATTATATTTGAATTTCAAAACCATATGCATCACTAATTTTCAGCCATATAGAAGAGATTAAAGAGGCAATGCAACTTGAAATTATAATTTCTTTTGCTAAACAAACAAACAAGCAAAAAGAATCCTAGGGACAGATTTTTGTAATCTCCAAAGATGGACTTTTTTAATTTTAAAATTAAATTTGTTTTATTATTTGATACCTCAATAATAATAATGCTGCCAGTATAAGGTTGATTTTTTTATGAGCTTGTATATTTGATCATGTATGTATTAAAAACTAAAAGTTGATTTTTTAAAGGTTGTGCTAAAGAGAACAAATGAGTGGATTGCTTATAAAATGAGTGCCTGTGATATGCACTTATTGAATAGTAATATTAACAATCTGGGTAATATATTGCTTAAATGCAAAGTTTCTACAGCTGAAAGCTAAGTAAAATGAATCTTTTTCTCTACATGCTTCACAATGTTTTGTAATATAATAATTTATTATTACTAATATTGCTTCTGAGAGGGTGGCAAGAAGTTGCTTTTCTCAATATCCATGTTTTGAATGACATGGAATTTTAAAACATTACCCTTTGAGGAGTGTAATACTTAAAGAAAAGATCTAATTAAAATAAACATTAGAGAAGATAATGTTTCTCAAACTTACTTGATGAAAAATCTTTTTTTATTTTTTTCTGTTCTTTCTTTTATAAATAAAAGCAAGAGTATCCTTCTATTCTTGGCATAGTAGAATAATAGCCAAACATTTTCCTAACTCAGACAGAAATACATTAGTATTTCTTTTGACGTGCAGATGTCTGTAGTGTGATGAGGTAGTCTTGAAAATTGCCATGCACTGGAGCAGACACATTACATATTGATAAACAAATATATATATGATAAGAAAGGGGTTACTCTTGCAACTTGCTTATTTCATGAGCAGTATAGAAATGTATGAAAGATAGGTATTTGTTTCCAAAACATTTTTACCCTAAAGTAAAAGGTAAATATTTATAATCTTACTTTTTATCTTAATGTCATATGTGTCATCTTTTAATTTTATTTAAAATGATGGCTTCAGAAATCTTGCCAGGTGTTAAGAGGTATGCCTTATAACCATATAGAAATGAAAATTTGAAATTATCATCTTCTGATTTAGGTGGAAACTACCAAAAGTAAGAGAAATCATTTTCAAGGTTCAAATTTTATATAGCCTGTCCTCACTGGCTGAGAAAAAAGGGTAATCCACAGATTAGATTGTCAATATTAGTTCAGGTTGAGAATTCTATGGAAATTTATTTCTAATCAGATGATTTTGTATTGTTCCAAATGCATGTTTATCAGGTCCCTGCACATGCCATTAGATTTTCTGCTAAAATCATCAACACATCACAACTTAATAGGCATAGCTTGTAAAAATGATTTGTAGATTACTTGTTTAAATTATGGTCATTGGGCTGATTGGATGGCTGTTCTAGAGTAAATGTACCCAAATAAATTACAAACCAAGACCTTCATTAGTAAATAGGGAATGTGAGGGTAGAAGAAATAAAACCAGGAGAATTCATAATGCTTAGCTGAGTATCAGTACCAACCTCTGTTATCTGCTTACTAGTATTTAATGAGTATCTTTTTTTACTACACAGTATTAGCAAATTTACCACTAAATAGTATTAGAGTATTTTGATGGCATGTAAGAGTGTGCTATATACATAGTACTTTATGTGTGTGCATTTACTTTAAATTGTAAAGCTTTCTGCATTCCATTTCCACAATTTCTAAATACTGTATAAAATAAAATGATTAAAATGTCACTGGATCCACATCCATTCCTTTTTTGCAATAAGCATTTCTTTCTACAAAAGAAAAATGCTGTTTAATTTCAATGTGATTGTGAATTTTGTAAAATGAGGATGTAATAGCATTTTACTTAAACTTATAGCATCTTCTGCTTATATTGTGTTTCAGAATAGTTCCTTCATAATTAAAGTGTCAAAAAACACATTTGTAACAAGAATGATGAAATTCATTCTGAATAATCTGTTAGCAAATAATAACCTGCATTTCCTGCTCTCAAACAGAATCATTTAATACCTTTCAATCACTTGGGTCTTCCCTCTTTTTTCTTTTTTCTTGTTACTCTTAGAAAATAACTTCCTACAACAGCTTAAAACTATTTTATGAGCTTAATGGAAGTTTTTCTTTAGCTGGAATGTTATATGGTTAGGAAATGCTTCAATAAATATGTAAAATGCTCTTCCCAGAATCCCCACTGGATGCCTCCCAGTCTAGAGCATTTCCAAAACAAAAATCAAGGCAAACAAAGACTGATTCAGAATAATCATAGCTTCTCCTTTCCCTCCAACCATGGTCCATCCATTTTTCTCCTTTTTCTTTCTTTGGTGAAAACAGAAATCATACTGAGTGAACGATTCCCTATCATATTGGGATGAATTCCAGTTGCCATTTAGCAAGTCAGATTATTGCACAGGATTTTTCTCCTTCTAAGATCTTGTTTCTTGTTGCCTTTTAAAAATGGCATTCATTTTAAATTTTAAAAATTTAAATTATAAAACATAATATTTATGTGTATGTATGTATGTATACCTGTCAAGGATGTTAATAAAATGCAAATCTGTGTAAACAAGCAGTGCCCATTTAAGTAATTTAGCCTGTACCATGAGAATCGGTGTTCTGGTTGGCTTAATATTTTCATATCACATATACTTGAAACTTAGCTTTTGGAGAATTATTGGATCAGGCACCTTATGTAAGGGGGATCAACATATTTACATAGCCCCTGCACAGTGACTTTTCACATATTATTTGCATCTAGTTTATTACAGTCTTGTGACTGTACAAGGGGAGGAACCATGAGTCGTTTTTCAATCTATCTTAAGATTTTACCCCAACACAGGGCCAGCATAATTGTAAGAAGGAAAAAGAAAATCTTTTTAAATAATTTATTCCTTCTAAAATGCTTGTCCCATCTCCTGCAGCTGCAAAGCCATAATGCTTTCATTAAGGTTCACATCTGGGCTGAATTAAAACAGGAGCCTTTCCCAGCCCTGGAGTGTTTGTCAGGTTGAAAGTTTTTCTCATAGCTCCTGAAGCTTTTCCAAAAATCCAGGGCTAAGACAGAGAACAGACCTTGTCACGAGCTGGTACCGGGTTTTAAGTACATTCCTGCTACGTTATTCACCGTCTGGCTCTAATTTGGAGGTACATCTCCCTTGTGTTCACTTTATTAACTTACATATGACTAGCTCTTTTGTTTAATATGGGAATAAAGAAAACAGGGTTTGTTGAAGTCCAGTGCTTCGACTGAGCTTTTATTTTTCTACACGGTTGCCTTTTTTCTCTATATGTTTGCTCTTTAAAGCAATTTTCCCACATTTGAATAACTTGTATAATTTTAAAAGATATATAATACAGAGCATTTGTAATAGAATCGTTTTCTTTTGCATTTATGCAAAGGGGAGGGACTACATAAATCTTAATTCATTGCATTTTTTCAGACCCACCATTAATCTAATCTTATAATAAAAAGAAAAAAAAAAACCTCTCAGTGGTATCCACAGACGCATGATATGAAAGTAAAATTACCTAAATTTTGGAGAAAGTATTTCAGCCAGGTCCTTTAAAGTCGAGTAGAGTGTCAGCAAAATGCTGATGTGACATTACATTAAGTGAAGAATGGAGGCATTTTTACAAAACTTTCTAAAAAATCCTAAAATATATTAGGATGAAAAAATTCACCAACCATTGAGAAAGGAGCTCTAAAAATATTTGGAATATTTTCCTTGTGTTTGGAAAATGCTGATTAATATTTATAATAATCTATATACTATTACTAATATCTACAATAATTTGCCAACTTGCACAGTGCACACGTCTTTATTAGAAACCCACTATGTTCTAAAACTTGGGATAGAAGGAAAACAAAAACTGTCAAACTCAAAATGCGTAGAGGAAACACATAGGTGAACAAAAAGTTATGTTGTGATCTGTACTGAAATGAGGTCAGCGCACCAAGGAAGCAGTGATTAACTCTGCCTGAGGGGGTCACCTTTGAGCTGGTCTTTGAAGGGTGAATACAAGTTCACGTGACCTAAAATGTTCATAGATTTTAGCAAATTTACTCTTTACCCGAAATTAAGAAGGGATCTCATGTTGAAATGAAGAACACATCTCACTAGTGCATGAATTTAGTTTCCACTTTTGTTTTTGATTCCAAAACCATTATTCTGACAGATCTTTTTCCTACGCCCTAATTGCATTGGAAATTAAAAAGTTGCTTTTCCTCCCTGTTTGGAAGTAAAGCTTATTTTTAGCAGACATAGCATGAAACAAACAAAATAAACCCAAAGTCAAATCAACCTACATGATATGTGAGAATGGCAATTATTAATCTCTCTGAACCTCAAATTTTTCAATAAAATATTTGGGAATAATACTGATAAATTGAGGAGGGTAAAATGAGATAATTTATTTGCATATTTTCTCTAAAGAGGAAGAACAAGACGTCTCACACTAGTACTCTTTTCTAGTTGACTAATGCTCTATTTCAGTGTATAATGTAGTGTGTATATGATGAACACTAACACTCTTGTACTTTAACAAATGAGTACAAATTATTTAGCAATTAGCAAGGCATAAAGTAGATTAATGGATGACCAAGATAAATAATCAAGTCTTCTCTAATTTACCTACCTACCTATTCAGAATTAATTTTTTGATAGACAACATGATTTGTGCGTTCCATTTTTCTTCCCAGTGGAAAAATTGTGTAAGCTTCCATCCATTTGAAGATTTCATCTTCCATTGCTTACTTAGACACTCTCTTAGTACCTATGGAAGTATTATATCAAAACCTTGGAGTTCGATAGATGTTGTTTACTGCCTTTCGTTCTCAAAATTCAGACTTGGGATGTCCCAGAGAGCTTAACACAGTTTTTTGGTTTTTTGTTTTTGTTTTTGTTTTTGTTTTTTTTCTAGCAGGAAAGACAGAAATCAGAACGTGTAAGTAGGGACAAGTCATTTATGTCTATGTGTGGAAGATTCATGGTTGATAACATCACAATGTAATTTTCAAAATATACAGCCAATACGATGCCACAGAACCACTGAGTATAAACAGGGAGTGGCATGGTCAACCTCCTAGTTACATGAAAAATACACATTTACAAGACTATAGATTAGAAACCAGGTCTTTTCCTTTCTCTGAGGGTTCTTAGTTGTACGGTCTTTATTAGACTGTTAAGGTAAAAGAACCTGTTTTAGTTAACAAAGCCAGCTAGCTGTTTTGATGGAAACTATTTTGCAGTTTATAACGCATGTGAATGTCAATGTCAAAGTTACAACTGGACCACTGGGACAAAATGGGTAAAAGACTCTCATGGTCAGATGAAGTTCTCTTTCCATTAAGACCTACCCTTCATGTTTTCCATTAAGTATTGTCAACTCAGCTTCTTTCTCACTGAAAGGGCCAGCTGATGTATGCTTATGCACAGTACAGTGCAGGATAAGAAAATAATTCTATTTCAATGTGCTTTCAAAATCTTTTTGTAAGAAAAATGAATTCTAGCAGTATTTTTTAGGCATCATTCTTTCACACATGAATTGTGAAATTTCTCCTTTATTAATTATGATTTTTGATGCCATATGTGTAAGTGTGCATATAACAATAACAATTTAACCTTTTTTTTTTTTTTTTTTTGACAGGCAGAGTGGACAGTGAGACAGAGAGAAAGGTCTTCCTTTACCGTTGGTTCATCCCCCAATGGCCGCTGCGGCTGGCGCATCATGCTGATACGAAGCCAGGAGCCAGGTGCTTCTCCTGGTCTCCCATGTGGGTGCAGGGCCCAAGGACTTGGGCCATCCTCCACTGCAATCCCGAGCCACAACAGAGAGCTGGACAGGAAGAGGGGCAACCGGGATAGAATCCGGCGCCCCAACCGGGACTAGAACCCGGTGTGGCGGCGCCGCAGGCGGAGGATTAGCCTATTGAGCCACAGCGCCTGCCAATTTAATCTTTTCAATCCTTTGATTTGATTATGAGGTATATACTATACTTTGTTCAATGTTATCTTATGTAAAACATTAGACTTGTAAGACTAGATCAATATCATATACTCTTAAAAGGTATGATTGGAAGCTAAAGGTATGTTTCAAATTTTTTGTAGCTTGTGAACATGTTACATAGAAAGAAATATTTAAAAAAATGTTTCAAACTCACCTTCTTCAAAGTTAAATCAAATTCAGAACATCATTTCTAAGAATAAAACACTAGATGGTTGAAATTATAAGACAATGTTTATTTTATTTTTTAATCAAGTAGTGCATTTTTCCTTTATGTAAAAGAAACTGAAATGCAATCCCTGATAATGCTTTATAGGGTTGTGGATTCAGAATTATCTAATGGTGTTTAACATGGTTTCCATGGAAAGACTGGAAATATTATCAGGAACTATACATTTGACGAGTTTAAAAATTATAATCACATACAATTTTTGGCAATCTGCTTAACCAATGATGTATTTGTGATTATGAAATATACTTGTAAATAGATTCTAATGCTTCTAAATAGTGAAGTTTATGGGATTTATTTTTCATAGTTTTGAAATTTTAGACAAGTTACCAAGAAAATATTATTTCTTTTCCCTCAGATTTCCCTAGGATAAATTATATTTTATACTAAAAGGAGGCCAATTAAAAATTAATCCACTAAATCAAGGAATTTGCAAGACGGTAGAGAGAGGGATTATTATAGTAAACTTGCTACAAGAAGGCAGCAATTGGAAAAACAAGGATCTAAAACATATCTTAAAATAAATAAGTCAATAAACTTTGTCACCTATTAGATTTGAGGAGTTAAAGAGTCGGTATCACCAGATGTCGGAGAACTAATGATGATTTTAGGTGCCTCTGCTGATTATTTCTCCTTTTCCTCACCCCTCTATATTTCATCAGTTACCAAAGCAAATTTATTTAAATACCTATATATTTCTCAAATCTATCCACTCCATTTTACTTTTAATCTACCATTTTAAATGGCCTTTGAGCTAGTCTTCTCATTTCTAGACAGATTCAAGGTTAAGAACAACAATGTTGCTAGGAATACGCCAAGAAGAACATCTAGGCATGTCACAAACTGTGGGAGCTCCTCATGTTTATCAGGACAAAATCAATTTCTTTCTCGTGATAAAAAATTCTTCAGGATCTAACCTATTTTCTTGATTCTCTAACTGCTTCCATTTCTCCAAATGTGTAAGGTGATTTCATAGCTCCATCCCTTTCATGTGATACTTACCTCTTAATATGTCTTCCCTGTATTTCTCCTGGTTAATTCCTATTTATCTTTGTAGTTTGATTCAAACATCCAGCATCACCTTTCCTGGGAGCCCAGAGACAGGCTAGCCTAGCGATTCTCCTCTGTACTTCTCTATCTTTAATTGTTGGTTTTGCCCTAAATAAAGATAAAGATTCTACATATTTTAAAGATAATAAGCTCCTTAGAAGCAGGAACTGTATTTTTTGCATTTTATAAACCATGTTGGGATGAAACCCAAGACTAGTCAATAGTGAGTGTTGAAAATATGTTTAACTTATCACAGAATGATTGAATTAATACTTGATTATAAGATGATTTAAGATAGAGCCATTGTGTTTACGTTTTTTAAATTATTATTGTATTCACAGGGACTACAGGCATTGCTAAACACCAAGTGTTCAGTACCATGACAAGAAGGTATATTTTAGAGATACAAGTTATATTCATGTAGCATTTTCAGTTTGAAAATTTGAGTTCCATGTAAGAAAGAAATACAAGTTGCCAAACTTGTACTGTGACTAGCCTTTTGATTATATTGTTCTGAAATGGCAACTTAATTGTTCAGTGTTTCATGTTTTCCTTTTTAGGAAGATATACTACTAGTAATTCCAGATTTCTATTTCCTTAAGATCATGTAATTAATAAGTTGTAAAGTTTGGTTTTCTGAAAAAAATCATGTACTTTATATATTTAATGCAGAATGAATGTTCACACAGGACTAAATAGTTAAGTAATAATTTTAATTTCTTATCATAAACCTGTTATTTCAGAATATCAGTCAATATTCGTTATCTTTCACTGTCTCTGATGATAGTAAATAGCACTACTATGAGCCATGTTGCTCAAAAACCCCACATTTTTCATTCCTCCTTCTTTGTCATTTTTTATATTTACTCACCAAGTTTTGTCTGTTGTATTATATGTAGACAATGCCCATTAACATCTTGCTAGCCTAAGCTACCATTAATATTCAGCTGAACTGTTGTGATACTCTCCTGATTTCTGTGCCCTAATCATGCTCTTTACTGAAATATTCTTAAATAATTTAGTCAGAATTTTTCAAGGCTCACATCTAATTATATTATTTCCCCACTTAAAACCTTTCAATGGAGTCAATGGCTTCTAATTCCTAATTGTATAATTCTCCAACTCTTAAGGTGAAAGAATGTGCCTGGCATTGCCTCTCCTTTAATCTATATTCTTCCTAGAGAAAACTTCCACTCTCAGAATACATTTGTGCAGATGTTACTCTAATGCTCTTCCCCTGTCTTTTCACATGGCTAAACTTCCACTCACTTTTTGATTATAAATTCAGACTTTTCTTCTTCCATAAGGCCTTCCTGGCTCCTGGTCCTTTAACAACCTAATCTCAGAGAATATTTTACATCTCATTTTTAGTACTTAGCATCCTTCTCTTATAATTTCTTGTTTTTTTATGTAAATTTTTTTCTTTGTGACTTTTAAAAAATGTTCTTTCTTTACATTTATTTAAGTTATACAAATTCCATGCCTCTCTTTCCAGTTAGAATATGAGGTCTGTAAAGACCTTGTGAATATTGTTTGCCTAGTACCTAGCAAAAGACCTGACACAAGGAATGTGCTCAATGAACATCTGCGCTACAGGATGACTTTATTCCACAAAACATGACCTTCTTTCCCTGCATTTAGTAAGTCAATCTAAGCGGTGTTTCAGATTGTATTACTTCTTAGAAATATAAGGAAAATCATAATGTTATTAAAAGTCTGCAAAATTCTTGGTATCTTGATTGGCAAAAAAACATAAACCATGAAGTAGGTGACAAGTCTTTGAGTTCTTGTTGCTTAAAATTATTAATAATTAAAGGTGGTGTTTAAGAAAATTGGGCTTATATTGTAATGTAGCAGGTGAAGTTACTGCCTGAAATGCTGGCAAACCATATCGTGCTGGTTTGTGTCTCAGCTGCTCCACTTCCAATCCAGTTCCCTGATAATGGTCTAGGAAAAGCAGTGGAAAACACTCAAGTGTTTGGGACCCTGCCATCTATGTGGGAGTCCCAGAAGCTCCAGGTTTTGGCCTGGCCCAACCCTTGCTGTTGTGGGCATCTGGTAGTGAACTAGTGAGTGGAAGATTCTCTCTCTCTCTCTCTCTCTCTCTCTCTCACTCTCTCCTCTTTCTGTCTCTCCTCTCTTTGTGTGTGTTTCCCTCTTTTGTAATCGTGACTTTCAAATACAGAAGTCTTTTTTTTTTTTTAAAAGTAGCTATAAATATTACTTTAATTATTTAAAAGTTAACTAGTCTTTATCTAATGTATCTCAATAGTATATAAAGGTGATTAACTCTCTAACTTAAAGAGTAGCCTATGTTCAATTTGAGAGGCAGACACAGAGACAGAGAAGAGGAGACAAGCAGAGACCTCCCACCTATTGCTCACTCCCCAAATGCCTGCAATGTCTGGTGCTGGGCCAGACTAAGTGAGGAGCTGGGAACTCAGCTAAGTGATCCCTCATAAGTAGCGGGAACCCAACCACTTGAGCCATCACCTGTTGTCTCCCAGTGTGCACACTAGCAGGAAGCTGTAACTTGGAGTGGCTCTGGGAATTCAGTCCAGACATGCTGATATGGGATGGTTCTTAACCAATAGGCCTAATGCTCATCTCTATACTTCTTTTTTTTATTAATAAATGCAGTAACTTCATTCCCTGTTTCTTTTCTAATTGAAGTTTGCTTAATTTGAACTCAAATGCCAAATTATGGTGTGAGGCTCTAATGCTTCCCAGTACTTTCCTTAAAATCTGTTTTTACTAGGTTTCAATATTGCTGCAATCCCTTTGGCTGGAGTGACTGCAAATTACACTTTGAAAATAACTGGTCTCCTCCTCTCTGCTAATATTGTTAGAATAAAGCTACAAAGGCACCTATCAGAATAACCAAATTAGAGCAGTTCACGTAAGACAGACTCCCATACAAATGTACTTATGCACCAGATGTATCCTTCAACAGGAAAATGACAGCCATTCAGATAAAATGCTTTGGTATTTACTTTCAACAAGTATCTATAGCTGTGGCATGACTATTGTTGAATCATTTCAATAATCTTGTTATAGGGCTGGTAATAAAAGAAAAAGCACTTCAGTGTAGAGAAATGACCTGCTTCCTGACATCTTCAGAGGTTCTGGATGGCAGTGATATGTAGATTACTTTTCTGTTCAAACAAACAAGAGCATTGCCAGACCTTTTTTTTTTAACCTAGTTTATTTTCTCATGCACCAAAGTAGGGTTGACAAGAAAGACAGAAGATGACCCCTGCAATTTCACCACTACCAGTAGGTGTAGCAGTTGGTGTAGTTTGACATGTTAAAGAGAAGATGGAGCCTCTTTGGAAAACACATTAAAGTTACCTAAAGATGTAACAACTCCTGCAAAGACCTTATCTTTTACATATAAACAAGTGCTGATGAATAACAATGGTTGGCAGTATAAAAGGATTTTGACCTTATTAAATTAAACAGGAACAGGAATCTCACAAGTTATGTATATGCCTTGCCTTTCAAAGCCCAATGTGTAAGTAATGTGTTAGTATTTTATCCTATGATGATAGCCAGAAGACAGTTATTTCTTTGCCATTCATTCACAATAAAGATGTTTCAAAAAAAAAAAAAAGTAGCCAATCCTAATGTTTACAAATCGTATTGTGTTCCTCCACTCATCAGTTGGCACATTACCTTTCAGATAATGTTGGTACTCAAAAAAGCAGAGAAACATCTCATGTCCTTTCTGAACGTTTCATGTATGTTTCCTGGCAATATCACGGAAATATTGTCACATTGAAATTTCTGAAGTCAAAGACTTCGAAGATAAAACTAGTGCATACAGTAAGGAAACTAGCCAAACAACAACAAAATAAATTCATGGTTTTTAAGTCTGTATAAAAATGTGTTTATTTCCTCACTGTTTAAAACATAGGGTAACCAAACTAAAAAAAAAAATACATTTTGAATCTAAAATTTCCACTTGAACTGGTCCTTGAGTATTTATGTTGTGTAATAGGATATGTTCTCCTCTTTGTATGTAAGAAGGAAGTTGGTAGTTGGCCAATAACTACATTTTCTCAAAGCTTTTCTTTGCTGAATCTAAGTCTGGATGGAAGGTGAACTAACTGCATGGCCTTGTTCTTGTTCAGTGCTAAATTCACTGGTAGGTGAGCATAGCTGGTCCACAGTGGAAAGCACCTAATGGCACATGTACTGGGGAAGAGAATCAGTCTGACTTAGAAGTCAGGGATGGGGCTGGCACTGTGACGTGGTGGGTAAAGCTGCTGCCTGCAGTGCAGGTGTCCCATATGGGTGCCGGTTCAAGTCCAGGCTGTTCCACTTGTGATCCAGCTCTCTGCTATGGCCTGGGAAAGCAATGGGAGAGGACCCAGGAGCTTGGGAGCCTGCATTCACATGGGGGACCAGGAAGAAGCTCCTGGTTCCTGGCTTTGGATAGGCACAGCTCCGGCCTTGCGGCCAGTTTGGGGAAGGACAAGTGGATGGAAGACCTCTCTCTGCCTCTCCTTCTCTCTCTGTGTAACTCTGACTTTCAAGTAAAATAAATAAGTCTTTTTAAAAAAAAAAGAAGTCAGGGTTCATCCTCAGAGCTTCCTACTTCCTCCCAAGTATTTCTCTTTGTTTATTATTATAATGCAATAATACTCTATAAGAAATACTTCATTTCTGTCTAGTAGAGTTATAATTCTTAAGACAACCATTTCTCCAGGTATGAGATTTTGAGGTGTTTTATAAGGGTAAGCCTCATGCAAAAGACCAGATCCTAATATCCCTATATGTTAAGTCAGAATACTTGGTTCAACTCCAGATTTTACTCTTAACTGACTATGTCGTTTTAGGCAGATCACTACAGGTTCTCACAGCCTCAACAGTTTTGCATTGGTAAGATGAAGACTGTAGTATTTGTTATGAGGTTTAAGTGGTATTAAGTAAATTGATTAGGGTTATAAAAATGGTAGTTTTGATTATTATTCCTATCAAAGCTGTTCTGAGAAGTTAATTCTAATTACCCTGACCTTGTTTTTTGCAAATCAATGCCACTTAATGGAATTTGTGATTCACAAATCAAGGAGAAGAAAATTGAGGTTTGCTGGGAAGGTGTTTATTCTGCAAGATTCTGGTAGTTGTTTTAGTTCTCATGTACTTATTTTGCTTTTAACTTTTATTTATTTCTTTCCATTTTGTTGAGATAAAGAGAAAGAGAGAGACAGAGAGAGAAAAGAAGAGGGACAAAGATGGTGAAGGATCCTCCATCCATGGTTCACATCACTAATGCCCACAATAGCTGGACTGGGCCAAGCCAAAGTCAGGAGCACAGAACTCAGTCAAAGCCTCCCAGGGCCCCAGGTGCTTTCATCATCAACTTATGCTCCCCAGAGTACACATTGGCAGGAAGCTGGATTGGAAGCAAAGTAGCTAGGGTTTGAATCGGCCACTTCAATATATGATGCCGATATCCCAAGTACTGTCCTAGGACCTCCCAATTTCTCATGTATTTGTTACAAAACCCTTCCAAGGTAGATCTTTCTTGATCTTTTGTAGAGAGAGAAATCAAGATCTAGAGTATTCCGTTGTTGTCTTAGTCATGGAAATACTTATTGGCAGATTCAAGTATAGGTCTCAAAACACAAGCTGTCTTAGCCAGCGCTGCGGCTCAATAGGCTAATCCTCCGCCTGCAGCACGGGCACACCAGGTTCTAGTCCCAGTCAGGGAACCGTATACTGTCCCGGTTGCCCCTCTTCCAGGCCAGCTCTCTGCTGTGGCCAGGGAGTGCAGTGGAGGGTGGCCCAAGTCCTTGTGCTCTGCACCCGCATGGGAGATCAGGAGAAGCACCTGGCTCCTGGCTTCAGATCAGTGCAGTGCGCCGGCCACAGTGGCCATTGGAGGGTGAACCAACAGAAAAGGAAGACCTTTCTCTCTGCCTTTCTCTCTCTCACTATCCACTCTGCCTGTCAAAAAAAAAAAAAAAAAAACCAAAAACATAAGCTGTCTTCATGGTATTATTCTAGATTACAACAATTTAGGCAGTTGATACAATGTATCATGGACTATCGTAGCATTAAGGAAAACAAGAACACGTTTGTTTTCATTGTAATACAGACATACCCACAAGAGCTGTACCAGAGTCTTCACTGATCACATTACAAGATGCAGACCTAAAATCTACCAGGACTGGTTTTGTGACACAGCGGGTTAAGCTCCTGATTATGGCTCTGGCATCCCACATCAGAGTGCCAGTTGAAGTCCTGGAAGCTCTGTTTCTAATCCAGCTTCCTGTGAATGCACCTGGAAAAGCAGCATGAAATGGCTCAGCTGCCACTTTGAGTCCCAGCTGCTCCTTTTCCAATTCAGCTTCCTGCTAATATCCCTAGGAAAACAGAAAATGCTTTAGTGCTTGGGCCCCTGCCATCCATGCAGGAGACCTGGATGGAGTTCCTGACTCCTGGCTTTAGCCTTGCCCAGCCATGGCTTTTGCAAACATTTGGGGAGTGAGCCAGAAGATGGATGTTCTTTCTCTGTTTGTCTCCCCACCCCCAAATCTGTTGCTCTTCATTTTGAATAAATAATATATAATATGTGGCTGACGTTGCGGCATAGTGGGTAAAGCCACTACCTGTAATGCTGGTATTTCATATGGACACTGGTTCAAGTTCCGGATGCCTCACTTCTGATTCATCTCCCTGTAAATGGCCTGAGAAAAGCAATTTGGAAAATAGCTTCAGTCCTTGGGCCCCTGTCACCCAGGTGAGAGTTCCAGATGAAGCTCCTGGCTCCTGGTTTCAGCCTGTCCCAGCCCTGGTCATTGTGACCATCTGGGGAGTGAACCAGCAGATGGAAGATCTTTCTCTCTCTTTCTTTCTCTGACTCTCCCTCTCTCTGTAACTCTTGACTTTCAAATAAATACATATGTATTTTTTAAAAATAACATTATGTACTTTTTAAAAAGATTTATCTTATTTATTTGAAAGACAGAGTTACAGAGAGAGGGAGAAACAGAGAAAGAGGTCTTTCATCCACTGGTTCACTCCCCAGATGGAGCTGCATCCATCCAAAGCCAGGAGCTTCTTCTGGGTCTCCCACATGGGTGCAGGTTCCCAAGGACTTGGGCCATCTTCTACTGCTTTCCCACGCCATAGCAGAGAGCTGGATCAGAAGAGGAGCAACCAGGACTAGAACCAGCACCCATATGAGATGCCTGTGCTTCAGGCCAAGGCTTTAACCTGCTGCACCACAGCTCTAGTCCCACATTATGCATTATTGGTTAGCTTACATGTTAGTTTTTTAAAATTTTGTCCTGACTGTATGAACACATAAATACATAATGTTTATATATACATATGCATTAATGTATATTAATGAATATATACATTAAATATAAGTAAAATATTTAATATATCTAACATAGTATGAAAAATGTTTATTATTTGTGTATGCTGCTGATAGGCGTTAACATAGTTTGTTAAAACTGAATTATAGTAAAGTTAAGGTAAGTGATATTTAGGATTTCTCACACTTTTCTGGTAAGCATTGAAGTGAAGTGACATAATGAAGCTGGAAAATATGTATGAGAAACAAATAATTGTACTTTATTTTATTTGAAGATATGGTAGGGTTCATGGAAATTTCTTCAGTAGGTTCTATGATATTTTGACTGAACAGAAAGGAAATGTGTCAAACTCATAACCTTATCTACTTTTTTCTAGGTCGAAGACATCTTACAGGAATTGTAATAGAGAGGGCTCTCTTCTGCAGGGAGTGAGCCAAACTATAGCATTAGGGCTAGCAATTAATCCAGACAACTTCTGTGAGCCAGTGGATCTTAAGACAAAAGAGAATGTAAAAAGGTTCCTCAATTTGTCACTCCTGTGTGACACCAGGTACTGTGTGATGGCTCAAAACTCTCTAGTCCTTGTGTGGGAGTTTTATCACTGACATTGGCTGTTGGAAGCTCTGCATTCCACCTTGTACAAGTGGCTTTTGAGTGTTCCCTGATTCACTTTCCTTTCCATGATTTATAGTTATCTTGACTTTTTGATCACACTTGGCTGTGTTTTGTTTTCCTGACCAGGTTCTGCAATGAAATAATGGCACCAAGATTCAACCCTTGGCACCTGCACTCATCGCCTGCTTGTAGTTGGCTTTGTTTCTGGCCTAGTCTCTCTTGAATCAGTTACTCCAGCCTTCTAGCACAGAGAGAGTAACCTTGCTATGGGTTACTGCTTCGTCATTTCTCACAGGGTCCCACCAGTATAAGGAGATTATACGGAAATAGGTTGTTGAAATGGAAATTACCAGCACTTACTGTGTATCTTGCTTCTCATAAAACCAGTCTTAAAAATAGTAAAAATTACAATTTTTAAAATAATTAATCTTTATTATGCATGTATTCATTATGTTCCACTTGTGTTGAGTGCTTTACCCACACTAATGTATTTGATTCATGAAATAATCCTATGGCCTAGATCCTATTATGTTTGGAAGAACCCTATGAAAATGTAGAGTAGGTAAGTATAATCAACTCAAGAATCAAAAACCATAATGCTACATACATTAGATCAAACTATTTCAGATTTTCAACATGTGGGCCTTAAATATAGCATTTATTAAAAAATTAGAAAAATGCAGCTATGTAATTTAAACACAGTGTAGATTAGCCAAGTTAGATCATTCTTAAGCAGTGAAATGAAATAATTTTTGGCTATCTCCACATGTTTGTAGTAGGCTATAAAGTAATTTTCCCTTTGTTGAGAACTTGGAGCCTACATTTTCTTGTCAGATTTCCTGACTGTACAGGTTGGAAGTGGAGTCCGACTGAGAATTCTGCAGGTGATGCAATTAGTGTGGGGGCACTGTGGAATCTTTGCAGAACTGCCAATTAGCACTTAAAAAATAATTTGCTTCTGGTACAAAGACAAAGTGATAGACAGTACATTTGAAAAAGCTCTCCCTACATTTGATAATCTCCTGTTTACATGAGGAATTGAACATTTTCAGGCTTTGAGTCTTGATCCGACTAAGTCACTTGATTTCACTGTAATGATTGTTAATTAATTAATGAGCTTTACTATGATTTTCAACATTTATATATTATGAGACAGAGCCTATAATCACTAACAGCAATTAAAGTTATATCTTTTGGTATATAAATAAACTATATTGGTCCCTTCCATCACACTTTTCCCTGTAGCCCCATAATATTTTACCTCTTCTCAAGAGAATGCTGGAAGGTTGAGTCATCATGTTCTTGAAAATGTTATGACCAATACATATCCAAATATAAAATGAGATTATCACCCTTCTTTATTATCCCAGATCAACCAATGAATGAAGTATAGTCCAAAAAGTCAGATCATAAAGACCGGATCACTATTTGTTCTCATTTTGTTCTTTAGAAAGGATTTCCGAGATCTTCAAATAAGAGTCTCAGAAGAGTCGGCTCTGACAATTCCTCCCAGAGGAAGACATGCACTGTACCTTTAGACACTGGTTGGAAATTGGTGCTAATGAGGTTAGGGTCATGAAATTGATCTCATGAGTGGGTGTAGCTACTTGTTTCAGCTCTCAGCTTCTGGTGGCCTTGGTAACGAAAGTCAGCCATTTGTAAATGCTTGCTGCAAGTTGTAGAAGCAGCGAGAGAGAGACTCCACTTTCATCAGAAAACATTATCAATATTAATACAGAAATCATTCAAAGAACATGTCATACTTGTGATGGGTGATAACACCAGCTGTTCTTGGAAACATGAACAGCTAATAAATTTCCAAAGAGTATCTTGTTAAAGTTAGGTGATCATGTAGAATTTATGACACTGTATGAAAATGCAGTATAGTTAATCCAAATGAAAGATTTTATAAAATTGTTGTTTTTCAGTAGTTCATTAAATCATTTGATTTAAAGGATCAGTTCTTCTCTCTCTCTCTCTCTCTCTCTCTCTCTCTCACACACACACACACACATACACACATATTCCTTTATTGTTCCTATTTCCTTTTTTTGAGGAATAAAAAATATTTAATAAAACCTTAAATCTCAAAGATCCTATATTTCAAGTAAAATGTTTGTGATTTATTTTCAAAATAAATTAAAGGAATGGAAAATGGTAGCTCAGTCGGTAGAGCATCAGACTTTTAATCTGAGGGTCCAGAGTTCATGTCCCTGTCCAGGCGTGCTGGCTCATTTCGTACTTTGGAAATTTATATTCATTAAATAAAAGTTTAAAAAAAAAGAAACAAAAGAAACAATCACCAGATAGTTTCATGAAATGTGAGTACAGTGCGATTGTGAATAAAAAGCTTTTCTTGAGAAACTGATGGTTGATTCCATACCTTGCACCCTAAAGTTTGACAAAAATTACCAGCGAAAATTATATCAAAAAGGGGCTGGCATTGTGGCATTGCAGATAAAACCACCACCTGTGATGTATCCCATATGTATGCCAGTTCACGTCCCATCTGCTCTGTTTCTGGTCCAACTCCTTGCTATTGGCCTGAAAGCAGTGGAAATGGTCCAAGTGTTTGGGCCCCTGCCACCCTTGTCAGAGACGCAGATGAAATTCCAGGCTCCTAGCTTTAACTTGACCCAGTGCTGATCTATCTGGTCATCTGGGGAGTGATGTCTTATCTCTCTCTCTCTCTATCTGTAACTTTGGGTTTCAAAATCAAAACTTTTTTAAATGTTTATTTGAAGGTCAGAGATATAAAAAGAGAAAGCGAGTTATCTTCCGTTTTCTGGTTCACTCCCCAGATGGCCACAGTGGTCAAGGCTGAGCTAGGCTTTGCCAGGAGCCATTAGGTTCATCTGGGTCTCCCATGTGGGTTGCAGGAGCCCAACCACTTGGGCCATCTTCTGTGTATTTCCCAGTCTATTATCATGGAGTTTGATTGGAAGTGGATTAGCCAGGACTCAAACCAGGACATAAATGGGATGCCAGCTTGGCAAAGCAGCAGCTTTACTCATTATGACACAACACCGGCCCCCAGTAAATAAATTAAAAAAAAAAAAAAGAATTGCATCAAAGGGAGCCTAATATATGTTGAATATCAGAATACAGAATAGTCCTTAATGATACTTCTTCATATTTGTAATAAAGAACATGCCTTTCTTGGAAAAAAAATCCAAGTATTTCTCAAATCTCTTGAAGCTAATTGTGAGACAGGAGACCTAGAGATCTCAAGGAATTGGATTTCTAATCAAGTGACATTTCACCAAGCCAAATCGCTTCTCATATTCTTTGGTTTTAATTAAATGGAATGTTTGCTTCAAAAACAGAGCATGGAGCTATGTTTGCAGTCATTTGCACTTGCCAACAACAATGCTTGTTATTGTATTGTTCAGTTTTCTTCAAACCCTATCATATGACCAGAAACCATGTTTTTGTTAGATATTGAAACAAACACTTTACTTAGATATATCTTTTTTTGGGCTATTATTGCTCATTATAAAGCAAGGAAGTGGGATAGAGAACAGAAAGACAATCAGAAGCCAAGACTGAGTTTGAATGTAGCTCACCTTGAACACCACCCTCATTTCTCTTTTAATGTCTTACTGAACTCACTCTGAGTCTGGAAGTTCATCCAGAACTGGACAGAGGCTTCATACTGTCCAATTCCTATTGCTCATTGGGCCTGGAACCCTCAACAGGAGTAGCAAAGCATAGTGAGAGCATTTAGTACAGTTGGAGATAACAGCCAAACTAACCTGAATTTTAATCCCATTTTTCACTTATTATTTGTGTGATCTTGAACAGCTTAATCAAATTTTGTAACTTTAGTTTCTAATATCTAAAATGAGATAAATGAGATAAAAGCCTAGGGTGGTTACTGGCGCCATAGAGTGTCAATTTGTTGGGTCAACAACAGGAGCCACTGTGCACTTGCTCCTCATGTGGGATCTCTGTCTTTAATGTGCTGTACATTTTGATTTAATGCTATAACTAGTACTCAAACAGTATGTTTCACTTTGTGTTTCTATGTGGGTGCAAACTGTTGAAATCTTTCTACTAAATTGATCTTCTGTATATAAAGAGAATTGAAAAATGAATCTTGATGTGAATGGAAGGGGTGAGGGAGTGGGAGAGGGGAGGGTTGTGGGTGGGAGGGAAGTTATGGGAGGGGGAAGCCATTGTAATCCATAAGCCGTACACTGGAAATTTATATTCATTAAATAAAAGTTAAAAAAAAATAAAATGAGATAAATGAAACAGTAAATAGTTCAGTGGTTGCTCAAAGCCTGGCAAACTTTGAATTCTCAATTAATATTTTCTCCTGTTGGTATTTTTAATTAGCTAATCACTAGTAATACTGATGCCCACCTGACTTTAATGTCCATTCCTTGCCATCTGAATTACTGTGATGATTCCCTCCTCACCAATTGGGGCTGCCTCACACATCAGTGCTTGCCTAGATCAAACTTTGCTTACAGTATTTCTTATGCATGGATTCAGCTCAGGACCCAGGACTTTTTCTTCTGCAGTTCTGCTGGAGTCTTCCTTACCTTCCCCAAAAGCCTGAGTTTCTGAATTTCCACATGCCCAAGCTCCATCCTACCTGATTCATGGAGTTAGGCAATATATTAGTTTCCTATGGCTTCTGTAAGAAATGATCTCTGTCTGGGTAACTTAAAACAACAGAAATGCATTTTCCCCTTAGTCCATAGGCCAGAAGTCTGAAATCAAGGTATCAGTATGGATGCACTGCCTCTTCAAGTACCTTGAAGTGGTTTGCTGCCTCAAGTTTCCAGTGATGATGTCATACCTGTGGCATTCCTTGGTTTGTGGTTGCCACCTTCCAAGTTCTGTCTCTGAAGTCACATTGTCTTCTTCTTCCCTTTGCTTGCCTCAAAAATCCTCCTGCCTCTGTCTTGCGGTTGCATTTAGTACTTACAGGATAATCCAGGAGAAATTGCTATTCTCAGGATCTTTAATTTAGGTAAGGATGCTTGGCAATTCTATTAGGGCACCACTTGAGAATTCCTGCATACTACATCTGAATAATAATAATAATAAAAATAAAAGTTTAACTTAATTGTATCTTTTACCAGGTAATAGTCAGTTTTTGCCATAATAATAATATTCACAGATTTTGTAGATCAAGATGATGATATATCTTTCAGGGGTACTACCCTTCATCCTACTATAGCCAGTAAAGAAAAAAAAATTGCTGTCTTATGCAGTATGAATTACAGGTTCCCTTATATCCCCAAATAAGAGAATCCAAACATACACACACACATACACACACACACCATATACACAAGCATGCATGTATAGTCATTTGTTACAATCACACATTGAAATAAAAGAATTTGTTAGAAGAAGAGAGAGAAGGCAGTCAAAACCTGTTCTGGGTCCATTTGGCTGATACTCATTTATTATAAGCTCTGGACATGTATTATCTGGGTTGTCGGGGTGAGAAACACATGAGAACTGCTTTGATTTTGAAAATGGACACCATATTTTTCCGTGTGGACACCGTATGCACATGTGGGAAGCCCATGGATGGGTGAGTAGAATCCGCAAGCATGTTAACTACTGTAGCCCCAACCATTCATTAAACATGTTTTAGACAATTGATTGTAAATCAAAGGGAGGACCATAAATCATAAATGTGGAAGCTGATGCTGTATCAGAAAACTCTAGCGAGTGAGAAGAAAAGGTCTATTCATTGTGCCTCTGAGAATTATACAAAGAAAAACACAGCTTTTTCCCCTTTTTCTCTTTCCCAGAAGACAGAAAAGGAAGAACTGGCAAAGAAACAACAGCGTAATGGAGACAATTTCTAGGCCACCCAGCTGCCTAATTACTGGCAGCATCTCCGTATTTTTACAACATGCCTCTTGTGACACCACCCTTTGAAAAGCAATAATCCTGCATTGTAACAAAAACAAACAAAAAAATACATGCCATTCCCAAAAAGCTACCCTGAACCCTCTAAGGAGAATAATTCAGCAAAGGATTTCATGTCATGGAATACAAAGCAGAAGAATAAATAATTACTTTGCAATTTCTCCCTCTGCTGTAGTGTTTTGAGAAGCCTATCCCATGTGCTAAGTTGAAACACCACTTTTTAAATTTTAAACTTATTACAATTTAATCCAGCAAGATGAAAGCTTTGAACATCCTCTTCCTTTTGACAGAAGGACGACACTGATGATATTCGTATTGTTCATGCAAAACAACAACAACAAAAAAATGAAAAATCAGTGGTCTCATGCAGGCTAACACTTAAGATGTTTCTGCAGAACTACTTGGAATTATTTAACAATTCCTCTAAGCATTCTCAACAATTCCTCATAATGGGTTTCTCAACAATGTTATTAAAACATGAGAGGAGGTAACTGGGCTGGAGCTGTGTCTCTTCGGAAGCGCCTCTGAAAACACAAAGCAACAGTAGGTGCAGCTAAGGGACATCTAGGGTGTGTTGACGTGGCTTTCTCTAAGTTCCAGAGCCTGCTATTTTATTGGACAGCAACTTTCTGCAGTAATGCTTTACCCATCTGCAATAAAGGAAGCAGATATGTTTGATGAAGAAAGCATGTTTTGAAAACATTTTGTTTTGTTTTTAGAATTTTTGGATATTGCCTTATCTCTTCTTTGGTAAAAAACATTGGTACATATTTGAAGGAAATATTGGTTTATCCATTTATTCCATCATTCATCAAACATCTGTGAGCATTCCATGGGTAGATTTTACGAAGTTTGTGGAGATAGGATGGTGAGTGGGATGTACTTCTTGTTCCCAGAGACCTCACAGCCCTGATAAAAAATCTAATATAAAAGTGAATTGTTGTCACCCAGTATTATCCATGTCGCATTAGCAGGAAGAGCAGCTAGTCAGGAACCACTGAGGAGGAAATGGCTATTTGCTGCAAGGATAAGGAGAAATTTAGGAACAGAATTTGGAAAATTCTGCAAATGAGTTGTTCTAGAGAGAAAGGAAATTTTATTTTTTGGTAACATATTATGTTAATAACAAATACATACAGAGAGCAGTTCTCTTTTGTATACCAACAAAGTGTCAAACCTCTATTATGTGTTGATCTTTCAAAAGGTCAACTTTCTCAATGACTAATTGTAAATACCACATATAGTCTGGTCCTGAATGTATACAATAAGAAAGAAGAAAAAGAACGTGATAAATGGTATGGTAGCTTTAGGAAGCAACACAGAAGGGAATAATGTGTTTAAAGACAGTAATTTTGAAAGAAGACTTCATTAGTTTGAATCTCATCTGCAATATGTACCAAATATGTACCTGTAGGCAAATTACTTAATTTTTTTGTGCTTCAGGTATCTATAAAATAGATCAAGTTATTATTAATAATTCTTGGCAAGCTTACAATAGGCTTTTAATTAGCTTTAGCTTTTATAATCTTATTTATTTATTTATTTATATAAAAAGAAATAGATTTCACTTATATATACAGTTTTTAGAATGTAATAATATTTCCCACCCTTACACTTTCTGTTTTGCCAATTATTCTTTGGGAATATTATAGAAGAGATTGCACACAAAAATAATTTTTAACAAATATCATGTAAGATCTCTGTCTTTAATGTGCTGTACACTGTTATTTAATGCTATAACTAGTACTCCAACAGTATTTTTTCACTTTGTGTTGCTATGTGGGGCAAACTGTTGAAATCTTTACTTAATATATACTAAACTGATCTTCTGTATATAAAGAGAATTGAAAATGAATCTTGATGTGAATGGAAGGGGAGAGGGAACGGGGAAGGGGAGGGTTGCGGGTGGGAGGGGAGTTATGGGGGGGGGGAAGCCATTGTAATCCATAAGCTGTACTTTGGAAATTTATATTCATTAAATAAAAGTTTAAAAAAAACAAACAAAAATAAAGACAAAAAACTGCATACTCACCGACCAGTCATTCATTCCATGTAAAAAAAAAAAAAGAGAGAGAGAGAGAGAGCATTTTATTCTCTTCCACTGGGATATCAATGATACATTGGATCTAATTGATTTCAATAAAATCAGAGAATATGCTTTTCTAAAGAGCTAATTTCTTTTTTTAAGATTTTATTTATTTATTTAACAGGTAGAGTTACAGACAGTGAGAGAGAGAGAGAGAGAGAGAGAGAGGAAGGTCTTCCTTCCATTGGTTCACTCCCCAGATGGCCGCAAGGGCTGGAGCTGTGCCAATCTGAAGCCAGGAACCAGGAGCTTCTTCCTGGTCTCCCACGCGGGTGTAGGGGCCCAAGGTCTTGGGCCATCTTCTACTGCTTTCCCAGGCCACAGCAGAGAACTGGATTGGAAGAGGAGTAACCGGCACTAGAACCAGCACCCATAGGGGAGGCCGGTGCCGCAGGCAAAGGATTAACCTAGTGAGCCACAGTGCAGGCCTCTCTAAAGTGTTAATTTTAAGCAGTGTTAGATTTTAAAAATTTTCAACAGCCTATATTTACTTTTAAAGAAACCTTTTATTTAATGAGTACAAATTTCTTCCTTTCTTTTTTTTTTAAGATTTATTTATTTATTTGAAAGTCAGAGTTACACACAGAAAGAAGGAGAGGCAAAGAGAGAGAGACGTCTTCCATCTGCTGGTTCGCTCCCAAATTGGCTGTAACAGCTGGAGCTGTGCCAGTCTGAAGCCAGGAGCCAGGAGCTTCTTCAGGGTCTCCCATGCAGGTTCAGGAGCTCAAGGAATTGGGCTATCTTCTACTGCTTTCCTAGGCCATAGCAGAGAGCTGGATTGGAAGTGGAGAAGCCGGGAATCTAATCAGTGTCTATATGGGATGCGGGCAGTGGCTTTACCCTCTATGCCACAGTGCCCACCCCAGTGAGTTCAAATTTCATAAGTACAACTTTAGGAATATAGTGCTTCTTCTCCCCATACCTGCCCTCACACCCCCACTCCCATCCCACTTCCTCCTCCCTCTCCTATCCCATTCCTCATGAAGATTTGTTTTTAATTAACAGAAGACCAACTCTATACTAAGTAAAAATTTGAACCATTTGCACCCTTACCACACACAAAATAGTTAATTCTCATAGTACAGCTCATTGAGGACAGAGGTCCTGCATGGGGAGTAAGTGCAATGACTCCTATTGTTAATTTAGAAATTAACACTCTTATGAATGATGTCAGTGATCACTGAGGCTCTTGACATGAGCTGCCAAGACTATGGAAGCCTTTTGAGTCCACCATCCCTGTCAATATATAGACATGGTCATAAGCAAAGTGGAAGGTCTTGCCTCCCTTCAGAGAAAAATACATCCTTCCTTGATGGCCCCTTCTTTCCACTCGGGTCTCACTTACAGAGATCCTTCATGTAGGACTTTTTGTTTTGTTTTGCTTTGTTTTGCCATGGTGTCTTGGCTTTCCATGCCTGAAATGTTCTCACAGGCTTTTCAGCCAGACCAGAATGCCTTAAGGGCTGATTTTGAGGTCAGAGTGCATCAGCCTTTATTTTCTAAGGCGAAAGAGCTAAGATATTCTTAGCCAGTAAATATAAAATAAACCTCTACATTCTTGTCTTCAAGGGTAAAATATTAGTCACCTGTAGGTCTCAATAAACTTAGCATCATCTTCTTTCATTAGTAAAATGAGAGCTTGCTGCTTTTCCAGAAAATCCTTTCATTCACTAAAATGTATTTTGTTGTTGCATGCAGTTTACTCTTGGCTTTAGAAATGAAAAACAAATTCACCGAATCATCAGTCCTTGCACAGGCTCTTGAAAAAGTCATGATGTAGACAGTATTTTCTTCTGTCCTCAAGAAGGGGCAATGAAACAGAGATCTCTGTTTCTCTCCATCTACCTCTCTGTATCTCTCTCTCAAATAAATTTAAAATGTTTTAGACAAGGCCAAAACCTATTTTAAAAAATTACCAGCATGCAAAGAAGCAGGAAAATGCAACCCAGAATGAGGAGAAAAATTAGTTAACACAAATCCAGAACCTAGAAAATGAGAATATTGGAAGAGTTTCTATGACTATATTCCAAATATTCAGAAATAGATTTCATCACACTCTCACCTTTTTCTCTATTCTATCATAATCTACTTTTCAAATTCTTCATTCACTCTAAAGTATAAAATAGCTAATAATAACTTAAACTAATAGATTCTCCATGGACCATTTGCCTCTTTGATAAATTCATGCGTTTGATTAGGGGTCTACAAATTATGGTCCTTTGATCAAATCAGGCCTCCAGAGCATTTTTGTAACTAAAGTTTGATTCAAACACAGACAGACCCATTTGCTTATATATTGTTTGTGGCTTTCTTTAAATTACAAGGGGACAGTTAAGTAGCTGAGACAGAAACTTATGACCCACAAAGACTAAACTATTTACTATTTTGTCTTGTGCTAGACATGTTTTCTAATTCATGCCATAAATTCTAGAGGCAATCCTCTGAAAGGAACTTCCACTGGGCATAAACCTCCCTACCAGCTCTCTTCTTTCGATCTATCTCTTTCTCTCTCAAGCACATACACATACATACACATACACAGAACTCCGGGTATAATTACTCTACCTAGTCATACCTCTAAGCCTGTGGCTAATACAACAGTTGTTCATCTTAAGTATTGTTGCATGTATGACATGACTACAAATATATTACTGCCATTTCAATCATGTATTTTAACAAAAATTGAATCATATCTTTTGTATTTTATGTTAATGCTAAATATCTTAGTCTGTAGTCCTCTCTGTGATAGGTACTGGTCATAATCTCTTCATTTTTGAATGCAGAGTACTTTAAAAGACAGGATAGATTGGCTGTATTGAGAAAATACAAGGCTATTGCAGACATTTTGGGAATGAAACAGAGAATAGGAGATCTGTATTTCTGTCTATCTACCTCTCTGTATTTCTCTCTCAAATAAATTTAAAACATTTTAGAAAATACCAAAACCTATTTTTAAAAATTACCAGCATGCAAAGAAGCAGGAAAATACTACCCATAGTGAGGAGAAAAATCAGTCAGTTGACAGAAATCCAGAACCTAGAAACTAAGAACATTGGAAGAGTTTCTGTAACTATATTCCAAATATTCAGAAAGCTAGAGGAAATATTTAACAGGTTAAGTAAAGACATGGCATATATACACAAATATATGTTTCACTCAATGAAGCAGCAAAAGAGCTGGAATTACAGAGGAAATAGCAATGGAAACTGATCAAATTAAACACACATAAGAGAATAAATTTGAAGAGAGGTCTAGGACAATTTCATACAGTCTGAAATGTGTAGGTGAAATATTCTCAAAGAAATAATGGCCAAAACTGTCCAAGTTTGATCAGTATTATAAACACACACTTTTAAGGTCAATAAACCCAGGCCCAAGAAACACAAAGAAAACCGTGGGCAGGCACACTATCATGAAATTACCCAGGACAATGTGAAGAAAAAAAATCTTAAAAGCACCCGATAAGGTGGTGGTGGGGGGCATATATTATGTAACGAGAGGGGAAAAAAAAGAAAATAGTGACAATAATTTTTTAAAAAAATAATTAATTTGGGAAGGAGAGAAAAAGAGAGAGTGAGCGCGTGCATAGAGCACGCTCTGGTTCACTACACAAGTGCCTGCAATAACCAGGGCTTGGCCTGGTTGAAGTCAGGAGCCCAGAACTCAATCCCAATTTTCCACAAGAGTTACAGGAACCCAGCTCATCAAACGTTACTGCTAACTCCAAGGTCAAACATTAGCATAAAGCTAATGTGAGGAACTAGATTCACGTGTTGAATCCAGGCACTCTGATATGGATGCAAGTGTCTTAACCAGAGTCTTAACCACTAGGCTAAATGTCCTTTCTGACAATAGATTTAATTTTTTTATAAAAAATAATGCAGGCAAAACAGTAAAGCAGCATCTTTATAGTACTAACAAGAAAAAAGCTAGAATTTTATACCAAGAGAAAATACATTTTGCAAGTGATGCACTATTTTCAAGGTCATAAAATCTAAAGAATTCATCACCAACAATATTGCACTACAAGAAATGCTAAAGGTAATCTCTTAGGAAGAAAGAATATAATGCCAGATGAGATGATGGATCTATACAAATGAATAAAACATCCTTGAAATGTTAACTAAGTGGAAAAGTATGTAAGTTGCCTTATTATTATTTAAAATTCATTAAAATATAATTGACTATTTAAACATATGTAGTAGCCATTTTATGGAGTTTATATGATAGAATTAAAAGATCTGACAACAGTAACACACGGCCAGGAGTGAAAAAAATGGAAGTACTCTGTAAGGACACATGTAACATCGGAAGACAGAGTATATACACATATATATTATAAATCCTAAACCAATCATTTAAAAAAGCAAATGAGAACTAATAGCAAAATCATAGATTTACAACAATAATCATATTCATGGTTGTGGTAGACCAATCCTAAAATGTACCCACAAATTTTCCTCCATAACCCTTGGCAACATGAACATGATGAGATATCAAGCCACTGCTTATGTTAAATTATAGGAGAAAAAGAAATTATCTGCGGAGAGCTCATCTAATTACTGAACCCTTTAAAAGCAGCTATTTCTCTGCTGGGAATCACTGAGATTCAAAGCACAGGAAAAATTCTATGTGTGATTTCTGGCATGGAGACTCGGAGGTCATGAGATGAGGCGCTGGGCAGCTCTGGAAGGTGAAAGAAACTCCCAGCTGACAGCCAGCAGGGAAATGGGGACATTGATCCTACAATCACAAGAAACTGAATTCTGCCAACAACCTGACTGATCTGGAAGCAAATTGCTTCCCAGAGCCTCCAGATGTGAATAAGAAGAAGCAAGAACAACCAACATCCTGATTTTGGTCTTGTTGAGACTAAGCAGAGACTAAACCACATGAGAGCACCTGGACTTCTGATGTACAGCTCTTGGAGACCATGAATGGGTGATATATTGCACTTGGAAATTTCTAGTAACTTATGCACCAATGAAAAAATATACAAATATAATGGAGAACACATCCCAAGTGAAAAAACAGAGATTAAGCTGTATGAAAAAGCAAGACCCAACCAGCATCGTGGCTCACTTGGCTAATCCTCGGCCTGTGGCACCGGGACCCTGGGTTCTAGTCCCGGTTGGGGTGCCGGATTCTGTCCTGGCTGCTCCTCTTCCATTCCAGCTCTCTGCTGTGGCCTGGGAAGGCAGTGGAGGATGCACCAAGTGCTTAGGCCCTGCACCCTATGGGAGACCAGGAGAAGCACCTGGCTCCTGGCTTCGGATCAGGGCAGTGTGCCGGCTGCGGCGGCCATTTGGGGGATGAACCAACGGAAAAGGAAGACCTTTCTCTCTCTCTCTCACTGTCTAACTCTGCCTGTCCAAAAAAAAAAAAAAAGAAAAAAAAAGAAAGAAAAAGCAAGGCCTACCTTTGCCATTTCTACATGAAGCCCATTTTAAACATATATTTAAAAACTCTATTAAGTTAAAGGTTGACAAAAATTTACAATGCCAACACTAATCAACAGACAGCTGTAGTGCCTATATTATTTTCATACAGATTAGATTTCAGAGTAAGAATTATCAGAAATTTTAAAAGTATACTTCATAAAGAGAACAAAGTCAGCTTACCCAGAAAACATGGTAGTATGAAACCCATTGATGTGAGAGTTCCCAAATCTAAAGACTGAGTCAAAGCAGATATTTGAAAGTGTTTCAAAGTGAATGGGAATGAAAATACAATATCTAAAATTTGTGAGTTCACTCATTCAGGATCTTAATGAAAAATTGTTACCACTAAACACAAAAATTAAATAAACTACACACCTAAAATTTTACAAATTTAGGGAAAAATATAGGAGAAAATATTTGCCCTTGCATTAGGCAAATATTTCTGACACATACCAAAAGCATGATCCATAAAGAAGAAATAATTTGAATTTCATGAAAATTAACTTTTTGCTCTTTGAAAGAAACTATTAGGAGAATGAATTAACACACAATAGAGCATCACAAAATATTTACAAATAGTGTATCTGACAAAGGCTTTGTATCTTTATGTAAGACCCTCTCATAGTAATCTCATAGTAATAAAATAAACAACTAAAAAGTATTTATTTGTTTGAAAGTCAGAATTATGGAGAGAGAGATCTTCATTCTGTTGGCTCACTCCTCAGATGGCCACAGGGCTGAGCCAGGCTGAAGCCAGGCTCCAAGTTTTCACCCGGGTCTCCCATGTGGGTGGCAAGGACCCAAGCACTTGTTGCTTTTCCCAGGCCATTATCAGAGAGCTGGATTGGGAGTGGTGCAGCCGGAACTTGAACCAGTGCCCATCAGGGATGCTAGCATCACAGACAGCAGCTTTACCCACTACACTACAACACTGGCCCCAACAATGCAGTTTTTAAAACTGGGCAAAATATTTAAACAGACAAGTCAACAAAGAAGATATATATATATATATGGAAAGTAAGAATATGAAAATTGGTTCAATGTGACTAGTCTCTAAGAAAATATACATTAAAACAAAACTGATGCATTAATACATACCTATTGTAATGGCTAAATTGACAAAAAGATTGATCGTACTAAGTGTTGGCAAGGATAGCAGTTGGACTTCTCATACACTAGTAGTGACAATGTAAAATGAAACAAATACTTTGGATAAAACCAACAGTTTCCTTTAAGAAAGTGACATTATACTTACCATATGATAGATATATTTCATTTCTAGGTTAATTGTCCAAGAGAAATGAAAGGATAGATCCTAATGAAATTATACATGAATGGTCATATCTACTTTATTTGTAATAATCTCAAACTGGAAACAACACAAATATCCATCAACAGGTGAATGGATAAAGAAATGTTAGTCTAAATGTATAATACATTCATTTTTTTTTAAAAGATTTATTTTATTTATTTGAAAGAGTTACAGAGAGAAGTAGAGATAGAGAGAGAGAGATCTTCCATCTGCTGATTCACTCCCCAGATGGCCACAACGGCCAGAGTTGTGCTAATCTGAAGCCAGGAGCCAGGAGCCAGGAGCTTCTTCTAGGTCTCCCACATGGGTACAGCAGCCCACCATCTTCTGCTGCTTTCCCAGGACATAGCAGGGAGCTAGACTGGAAGAGAAGCAGCTGGGTCTCGAACCGGCACCCATATTGGATGCCGGAGCTTCAGGCCAGTGCTTTTAACCCACTGCGGCACAGCACTGGCCCCTAATACATTCATTTGTAGAGGGAATGAACTATTGATACAATTAAGACTCAGGTAAATCTCAAAATATTTATGTGGAATGAATGAATCCAGGCAAAGTATTTATATATTATATGATTTTATTCACTGAATTTTCTAGAAAATGAAACTAATTGATGGTAACCAGCAGACCCCTGGTTTTCTAGGAATTGTTGTGGGAGGATGGTTTGGGATGAGGGGAATGAATTATAGAATACAAGAGGAAACTTTTGGGAGAATGAATATACCCATGGCCTAGATGTGGTAACAATTTCATGGATTGATAGTTTCACAATGTTTTCATATATTCAGCTCAACAAATTTTATACCTTAAGTACATGCAGTTTATTATATATTAATTACATATCAATTAAGCTGCTAAAAATGTGAAAACGTAAAAATGCTTACTTGAAACAAATGTGAATTTTAATGTCAATAAATTGGAAAATCAATAAACAGAACACACACAAATATAGCTCCACTAACAAATTTTCTGTCAAAATGGAATCATGCTGGTGTCACTGGAAACAGAGTGGATTCAGGGAAGAAATTTACCTTGAGAAGATGATATATTTCCTTAAGAAATTTATCTGCATCTTAAAAATAGCTTTAGGATCAGATGATACAGTAGTTGCTATGGAAACTGCGCATGGGAGGCAGAATCACATTGAGTAAAAGTTGTAAGTTAAAAACATCTTATAGTATAAAGCCCTCCGGTTCCTGTCACCTATCCTCTTGCTATGCCAAGAAAAAAATAATTTTTAATGAACTTGAGAATCTTTTAAAGCTACTTTTTCAAAATGCTCCTATCTGTCAGCTTACTAGAATTTATCACCCCTTTATGCAAGAGTGAAAGGTGACATTTTAACAGACAGGGACAGGAGATTTTGCGATCATGAATCATTTACAAGGAACTAGTACGGAAAACTGCAGGCCACAGCTTTTAGACATGACCACCAAGTCAAAGGCAATTTACATGGTAGGTCAATTTATCCCAGTGAATAGGAAGGAAATTTGGAAAAATTTGAGGGCTTCCATGAGCTTTCCTGTGGTCTCCACGCTTGGATTTGATTATTTTCAGCACATGTGCAAGAACTGGTTTTCCAGTTTATCACAGGATAAACATAGGAGGGTACATAGGCTTTAGTTCTTTAAGGAGGCAGAAAAGGACTGCCTTTTCAAACATTATAAAACAGGGGAGTAACTTTCTGACCCATAAGAAGTAATTATTGTATTTCTGCTCTATCCGCACTCCAGCCCGTATATTTATTTCAGACTCGACAGTCACAGAATCTGTAGTCTTTCTGGCTAGACATCAAACGTAACCTCAATCAGAGATATTTTTACCACTTGGTTCACTTGTTTTCATTATACCAGGTGTCTGGGATATTTTATTTTATTGAATCTACTAGATTTTCTGAAACCCACATAAAAAGAGACCATAAAATGAAACTTAAACATGAGATCATTTCTAATTTTAACGGTTTGAAATTGTCTCTGTTTTGCTAGTAGTTTTTGTTTCATTTTGGGGGAGGCAATCAAGTTAGAGTTGTATGTGGAGCACTGTGTCTTCGAGTTATTGCTTGTGAGGATGGCAACATGAATTAATATCTCTATCTTGGGGGCTGGCACCGTGGTGTAGCGGATAAAGCCGCTGTCTGCAGTGCGAGCATCCCATTTGGGCACTGGTTTGAGTCCCAGCTGCTGCACTTCTGATCCAGCTCTCTGCTATGGCTGGGAAAACAGTAGAACATGGCCCAAGTCCTTGGGCCTCTGCACCTGGGTGGGAGTCCCAGAAGAAGCTCCTGGCTCTGGCTTTGGATGGGTGCAGCTCTGGCCATTGTGGCCAATTGGGGGAGTGAACCAGTGGATGGAAGATCTCTTTTCTCTCTCTCTCTCTGCCTCTGCCTCTCCTCTCTTTGTGTAACTCTTACTTTTAACTAAATAAATAAATATTTTAAAAAAATCTATATCCTTCCTCGAAGGAAAATTCAGCCTTATTTTTCAGTATTCAATTCACACTCTGGAAGCAGATTTCATACTGACCACATTCCCTCGAAAGGATCGTGCTAAGACTGAAACACCACTGCTTCAGACTCTGCTGGTTTCCATATCCATCACAGCTAAAGGCCAACCAAACACAGTCCTCCATGCTCCGTGTGGCTCCTGCCTATTTCATTGTCTCTGATAGCCTTCCTCTTTAACTGTCTTCTATCCCAAAGACATAGGGAATTATTTCTATTCTCCCAATTCCATCCTACTCTTTGATCTTTCCGAGACGCTGCACAATCCTCTTTTGAGAACATCTGTGTTCTTATTCTGTGTAGAGAATGCCTGAGTTTCTCCTCCTTTGAAGTTTCTTCTGGCTTCTCCAAGTGGTGCTCACCACTGTATCCTAACTGTCTCTGTGCTTATTTCTACGAAGAGAGTTACAATATGCCTTCCCCCTGTAGACGGCCAGATCTCTGAGGGCAGGGCTGCTTACTCATTTTTGTACCCTCTGTGTGTAGGATGGGACCCAGTCCAGGTTATCTATCATCTCTTGTCTGAATCTCCAGCTGGGCTTGGCATTAGGAATACAATTGCCACTTTTCTATTTTGTTTGGTATTTCAGTTCAAGCCATGGAAATGCTAGAATCTTGACCTTCCAATTTCCCAAGTCATCCAATATTAATGCAGAAATAGTCACAGAATATGAATTAGCAAACTTTAATTGTTACATGATTACCCAACTCCTAAAAGGACATTTCTGGTTCAAGGCTATGTTGGAATGCTTGGATTGTTCTCAATGTCTAAGTAGGGGGGAGGGGTGTCATCTACTTCCTTTCTGACTGTGGAACTGAAAGAATGTGGTCTGAGGAAGCAGGTGCTAACAATCAAGTGTGTCTCCCCATCTAGTTTCATGCACTGGTTGAGAATCCTATTAGAATACACAGAGGCTGGTGAGTTGTGGAGTCTGACAAAGCAAGTCATTCCTTGGAGGGAAGAGGAGGAGGGTCGTGGCAGAGAAGTCAGAGACAGACATTAGAGAACAGGTTCTTTTGTACCCTGTGTGTATTGTCAGGTGGCTGCTGTACTTATCAAGGCAACCCAGTTTGATTGTACTTCCTTAGAAGGTCATTCATCTCTGGTGCAAAGTGCTGAAGTTGTAGTCAATCCATGCATGGACTGAGGCAGCAAAAGCACAATACAAACAATTTTCAGCTAAAAATAGCAGTTAATATTTATGTAACAATTCTTATGTGTCAGACATTGATTTCGCACACTTTGTAAAGACTAATTCATTCCATTCTCACGATAATTCCATGAAACAGGAACTATTATTATCCCCACAGTATGGGGACCAAGAAGTTCAGAGCATGTCTAAATTCACACGGTAATGAATGACAGAACCTGCATGGTTGTTCTGGGGCCTCATCCACATGCACGCTACATAACACACAAGAGAATAGCTCCCAGGTACTGGCTAGAGTGCTAGTACCTCGAGGTGGCATGGGCAATGACACAGATGTGGAACTTATCCTCTTAAGACTGAGTTTGATGAGTGTTAGATAGTGTCTTTGTGGGAAGAGGAGCAAACTGGAGATTCTGGAAGAATTCAAGTTTGACAAACAGAGTAGGTCAGAGAGTATGGTCCAGGAAGTGGTTGGAGTATGGGAATTAGTCAAGTCTTTTGTGGTAAAAGAAATTATGGCATGTGCAGGGAATTAAAGTGTCGTTAACAGGGGAGAAGCCTCATTGCCAGCGCCGCATTTCCTGGCCCTTAACAGACTCCGCGGCTCCCGCCAGTCACATGCGGTTCTCACTGAAAACCTCACCGCTGTCCAGATTCTGATGATCTATTGGAAGATATTTTTGTAAAAGCCAGTGTTTTTTTTTTTTTTTTTTAACATTGCTGAACATGAACATTGCAGTTCTGTGAAAGTCTTTCCACTCCTAGCCCAGAGCATACATCCTAAGCCAAGTGCCCATGATCATGCCTGACACTAAGGAGACTCCGCAGAGAAGGTCAGTTCGCAGCCCCCGGGGCCTTTGTTGCTGTCCTCAGTGTCCCTCTGGGCCACAGTTCCGTAGCTGGAGTGCAGAGGTAGTACTAGGTAGGCACTGCTGTCTCCTGTTGGGACCTTGGTAGGTCACAGATATCCAACCTGTGAAGCCTTCTCAGTGCACCTCTGAGCGTTCACGTTTGAGACACCTATCAGCTGGGGCTTGGATCTGTGTTTCCAGAGGCACTCTGTACAGTGATGCTTAGACTGGAGGCATTCTACATGTGTAGCCTTCCCAGGTCAGCGTGAGGCGTTCCAGTTGCCTTTCTGTCACAGGGGAGGGTGTAAAATGCACTATACCATTTTGGGGCCATTTTTCTATAGATGCAATTTTTAAACATAACTTTCCTTTTCCCAACCCTATTCCAATTGACAGCTTTCTTGTTCAAATAAATTCTGACATTACAAACAAGAACAACAAAATAGACTATGAGGAGTATTTGAATTAAAATTATGCTGTATTCTTTTTATTCAATTAACACTTTATAGGTATGTTGTGATTCAGTTAATTGGCATGTTCAATAGAACACAAATTTTTTTTAAGATTTATTTTATTTTATTTGAAAGGCAGAATTATAGAGAGGTAGAGGCAGAGAAACAGAGAGAGAGAGAGAGAGAGAGAGAGAGAGATCTTCCATCTGCTGGTTTACTCCTCAGTTGGCCACAATGGCTGGAGCTGCGCTGATCCGAAGCCAGGAGCCAAGAGCTTCTTCCAGGTTTCCCGTGCAGGTGTGGGGGCCCAAGAACTTAGGCCATCTTCTACTGCTTTTCCCAGGCCATAGCAGAGAGCTGGATTGGAAGTAGAGCAACCAGGACTTGAACTGGCACCCATATGGGATGTTGGCACCGCAGGCAGTGACTTTACGTGCTACACTACAGTGCTGGCCCCAGAACACAAAATTTAATTTCCCAAGTCAAAGTAACAACTCATATGCAATATTTAGTATATATATATATATATATATATATATATATATGAATATATCCAGGCTTCTAATATAAAAATATATTGAGACATATATCAAACTTTTCATATAAAAATCAGAGATTGAACTATTTTATTTATATTATTTTATTGGAAAAAATTGACAGGTCTTTATAAATACAATTGAATCATTTATAACTACGATGAATGTTAGGTAGATAATTTTAATAGTTCATTGATGTTTCAGCCCATTGTTTTAAAATTAAAAAGAACTACATCAGAAAGATTTTGAAGATTTTAACAATAACTTAGGAAACGGAATTTCAGGCATCTATCCACTTGTTGGAAATTATCCAGTAAAAACAGTAGTCTTGACTTGAAAGGCCACACGTTGAGTTTTCCATTTTGGTGGTATGCTTGTAGTTCCATTGAGACAATTGTTTATGATATTTTGGATCACTGAGTAACTTGTGAAATGTCACCAGCTAATTAGCTGTATTTTTAACAAAATATTTTAATAAGATATTAGGAGTATTGATTTTCTTTCTTTCTTTCTTTCTTTTTTTTTTTGACAGGCAGAGTTAGACACTGAGAGAGAGGGAGACAGAGAGAAAGGTGTTCCTTCCGTTGGTTCACCCCCCAAAATGGCCGCTACGGCCAGCACACTGCGCCTATCCGAAGCCAGGAGCCAGGTGCTTCCTCCTGGTCTCCCATGCGGGTGCAGGGCCCAAGCAATTGGGCCATCCTCCACTGCACTCCCAGGCCACAGCAGAGAGCTGGACTGGAAGAGGGGCAACCAGGACAGAATCCGGCGCCCCGACTGGGACTAGAACCCAGGGTGCCAGTGCCGCAGGCGGAGGATTAGCCTAGTGAGCTGCGGCACAGGCCAGGAGTATTGATTTTCAAAGAACAAAAGTGAAATTTACTGTAATAGTATAGGGGTTCCATGGAGGAATAATAGAACTATTCTAAGCACTTCCCTGATTGAATTCTTTCTATACTGGACAGTTTTTTCTAGGTTCTGTTGTCATAAGAAATAGCTTAACATCTATCTGCATGGCTTGCAAAGCCCAAAATGTTGCTTCTGTTAACAATATTTCTCCTTGCTCCTAGTATTGAGAAAAAAAAAAAAAAAAAAAAAAAAGGCTGTGTGTTGGCTTAAGCCCTGCTAAATACATCTTTTAAATTTTTTAGGCACCCAACTAAAGCAGATGTCCTCTTCTAGTTTCAAGGCAGAGGGGAAAAAATATCTAATATGGAAATGGCTCTGAAGACTTTCATTTGGTTGTGGTACAGTGAACATAGTGAATCCCATGGCCAGGCCTAGTCAATGGCAGAGGGTAAATAAGTTCTTCCCATAGGTGGCAATGTACATCAGGTGTCAAAAAACGGCTGAGTTATGCTCTACTGGGAGAGAAGAAAGCAGAAGATTCTTCAAAACAGTAACACCAGAGTTCTCAGTGCTCCCTCTGCATCAGACTGTTTGCTTCTCTGCTTCCAAGGTGTCTTTCCCATATCTGTGCTGGATGGCAATCGTCTTGATACAAATCTTTGAACCAAAAGAGAAAGTATCTTCTACATACACACCTAACACCCTGCTGTGAGACATGGACACAAGAATCATTTCCAATTAAAAACACGTTCAGACAAGCAGATTTTTTTGATGGTACAATTCTCTTAATAATATTGCCTACTTTTCATCTATTGAGTCCAGTCAACAGAACAACAGAATTTTTTTTTCAGACATTCTGTATCTCTTTCTCTTAAATTTTGTTTATTTGATGGGGGAGGGGGTTCCCATTCACTGGCTCACTCCCCAAGTGCCCATGCTCATAATGGCCAGCAGATCTCTCATGTGAGTGACAGGAACCCAATTACTAGAGCCATGGTTGCTGCTTCCCCCTGTCTGCTTTTCTGGAAGCTGGAGTCAGGAGTCCACGCTGAGGATCAAATCCAAATGCTCCAATGTGGGATGCACTTGTCTTATCTCCTAGGCTGAACACTTCTCCCTTGTGTGCTTGCTCTCATTTTCACTGTATTCTAATCCCAAGCATCTTGAGGTTTCTAGAGATAAGCCACATCCTTTGACTCTTTGCTCTGAGCTTATTTTACATAAAATGATTTAATTGGCTTCATCTTCATTGATTTAGAAGCTTGAACAAAAAGTTTGCTAACCTCACCACTATTTTGGTTTTGCCATGAATTTATCTTTATCAAATTTTATCATTTAAAACATCACTCAATTTTATTTGTATCTCTTTGGGTGAGACATGTTTACATTTTGTAGTTCTACAGTTTCTGAATTGTCTATCTTCTATCAATTCTGCTTGCTAATTGGTCAACACTTTTTGAGTTTACATATTTATTATCTTATTTCATCTAAAGTGCCTCAAAGTATTTAATTAACACTTAATATTCTGATGTCTCAGATTTTTATTTAAAGGGAAATTTCTTTTACCTTACTTGTATTTCAAATTATAATTTTTAATATTTTTACTAAATGTTTGCTACTGAATAACACAAGTCAGCACTTTTTTTCATTCTCCAAGACCATTTCTTTGCCCTTTTCCCCTAGTCCTTATGCTTGTTTTCCCTCACTAACTATATTGTTTACATGTTTATAACATACACCTCCTAGGTGTCAGTATCTGTATGGTTAACTTTTGCTACATTGAACTGTAGTATTAAACAATCCCTAAATTCTATTGATTTAGCCCTCACAATAGTTTTCTCTTGCTCATATTACCCGTAAACAGAACGTCAGCACTGGTTCCATTCTAGGACCCTGTCCCTAATGTCTTCTCTATTTGTGGACCCAGATTTAGGAGCTACTGGAAAAGGAGTACTAACTAAACTATGTAAATAAACAATCTCACATGTTTATAATTACTCTATGGGATAAGAATCATTATCATCCTCATTCTATACATGAAGAAACTGGAACAAATTTAGCTTACATAGTATGGCGAGATCACATTGCTGGTGGAGCCTGGAGTTTAAGTCTGACTCAAGTAGTAATCACCTTAAATTTGTAAGTGAAGTAAATACAGCTGGGCCTCAGAAGGGACTTTCCAAATCATCAGGAAATGTGCCTCCTCTGTGACCAGATGGTCCCTTATCATTGAAGCATTCTTATGTCTCCCGTGTACATAAAGGAAAATGGCTGTTCTTGCCCTCCATGAACTCATAATCCCAACACTCAACATTAACCTGATTAGAGTCCCTCTTGCCCAGTTTCAGATTTCCAGGAAAAATGATGTCAGTGAGTTATGGGCTAGGTCTAATGAGTTTCAGCCAGAGAGCCAGTTCACATGCCCAGTTGCCCGTTCCAAATAGACTATGAGGCAGACTATGTGAAAGGGGTATGTGCATTTGGCAGGAAATTGTTTTGGGAAAGTTAATTAGTGTTTGCTTTATGATATTTTCAGCTTTGGAAGAATCTCACCTGCTTTACTTGGAAATACAACTATAGTATGATGCAGTCTAATTATAGGATTTGCAATGACTTTTGACAAGGATTAGAGAGTCAGTTTCTAGGTATGTTTATTTTTTTCTCTATGAATTAATTAATTAATTAATTAATTTGACAGGCAGAGTTAGAGAGAGAGAGACAGAGAGAAAAGTCTTCCGTTGGTTCACCCCCCAAATGGCTGCCATGGCTGGTACTGCACCAATCCGAAGCCAGGAGCCAGGTGCTTCCTCCTGGTCTCCCATGTGGGTACAGGGACCCAAGCACTTGGGCCATCATCCACTGCCTTCCCAGGCCACAGCAGAGAGCTGGACTGGAAGAGGAGCAACTGGGACTAGAACCCGGCACCCATATGGGATGCTGGAGCCGCAGGGGGAGGATTAGCCAAGTGAGCCACAGCACCGGCCCCTCTAGGTATATTTATAAAATGAACTAGCAAACTATTACTTAGTAATTTAAGTCATTCATAGGTAACCAAATGGTATTAATTCATACACACATAACCAAATAATAATCAAATAGTGTTGAAAGGATGAAATACAAAAGAGAAGTACCAATTACATTTCCTTAAGAATAGTTTTACAGAAAGATGGTTCTTCTATTGAAAATGATTCTTCTGCTATTGAAAGTGCATCAATGATGTGGCTAAAGCTTTAAGAGTTTTCAGAGGTCAAACTAAAAGTAAATTGAAGTGGGAACCAGGTATGGAAACCTGAGACCATATCTTGAGGGTCTACTGAACCAAATCTAATTTTCACAGCTTCTGGATGTGTGTGGACAGGATGTGTGCAGCCCCACATAGAGTGTGCAGTGTATTAGGAGAGCATAGCACAGAGAACTGAATGGAAAGTTACACCTTCAAAGTTATACCTTCAAAGTGAAGATGTGAGACTAAAACCACCTCTCTCTGCACCCTAAGGGGTGTGAGAGGAGAGGTTGCTTTTTAAAAGTTTCTCTGAATGGAGGGAGCACAAATATTCCTTGAGAATTGGTAACCACAAATCAGCCTGTATCGTTTGTAGACAGAGCCCCCAGTGACTGGATTGACTGAATAACCTTGTTCCTCCTGCCCTGATAAGTCTTGCCTGCTCTCTGCTTCTGGGATTTGTCTTCATTTTCCCACCCTTTGTCTTCCATGTCTTAGATTTAATGGCTTCCCCTTCTTCATCTAATCCCTCATTTAGCTGAAGCACATCCTACAGTAGTTTTCTAGGAAGGGAGCATTGAAAGTAAAATTTGGAGTCTTTGTACAGCAGACTACTAATTGCTCACTGAAGTCCATTTGCTCTTCTTTTTATCTTTTTTTTTTTTGACAGGCAGAGTGGACAGTGAGAGAGAGACAGAGAGAAAGGTCTTCCCTTTCCATTGGTTCACCCTCCAATGGCCACTGCAGCTGGCACACTGTGACCGGCGCATCACACTGATCTGAAGCCAGGAGCCAGGTGCTTCTCCTGGTCTCCCATGTGGGTGCAGGGCCCAAGGACTTGGGCCATCCTCCACTGCACTCCCGGGCCACAGCAGAGGGCTGGCCTGGAAGAGGGGCAACCGGAACAGAATCCGGCGCCCCGACTGGGACTAGAACCCAGTGTGCCGGTGCTGTAGATGGAGGATTAGCCTATTAAGCCACGGCACCGGGCCCATTTGCTCTTCTTAACAGGCATATGGTTACAGTTCCCATCTCCCATGAAATTAAATTAGGAATGGAGTGTGCAAAGTGATATGTATGCCACTTCCAGGCTTTGCTGGTGAAAACTATCCCTGTAGCGCCGATTCTTGCCCACTCTGTGTGCTCCTTGAAGGTGGAAGAACTCCTTGGCCTGAGTTCCCTGAATGGCAGCATGAAAAAGATCCCATACCTGTTAGCATTGGTAGCCACCATGGTCTATGAGGAAGCCAAAATATTTTTTAATTATTTATATAAATAAGTCATTTATCAGCATTCTCTTTTATTTGATCATATGAAGTTCTAATATAATATACTTTGTCCATTTGCAAGTATCTATTCTGTCTTCACATCTGAAGGATATTTTGTACAGAGCTTTAGGTTAGAAACAACTGACTTTAGGTTAGAAATTTGCAAACACGTCTATGTTATCTTCTAGGAACTACAGTGGTGGTTGAAGGGTCTGATGTAGTTTCCGCCTTCGGGAGACTTCCGTCTTTTCTCTGGGAGCTTCTCTTTTAGTCCATGGCGTCCTGAGATTTCAGGACAGTGTGCTTTTTGCCCATCTTTTTTTACTTACGTTGTTGGACACTCAGTGAACACTTTCAAACAGAGTTTGTATTCTTCAGTTTTATAATTGTTTAGTGTGTTTCATCTGTGATAGTTCTCTCCACTTTATTTTCTTGTTCTGTTTCTAGAAATGTTTCCAATATCAACGCAGATACTGGAAAATGTTTATTACCCTTGCTTTTATGTTTCCCATTTTTTTTTTGTCATTTTGTTCAATGTACTATGAGATTTCTTTGACTTTTTATCCCACATATAATTTTGTGCATGAAGTTTAATGTTTTGTAATTTTTAAAAGCAGTCATTATTTTTCTCTATTCCTTTTCAAAGCATCCTTTCTTATTGCTTCGCTTCCATCTTAGCATCTGTGTGGGTTAGTGCCAGTTTAAACACATTCACAGTACATTTTAGCAGGGTTTTTATAGGGAGAAGAAATAAATACATAATCAACCTGACATTTTTAGTAATGGGATCTTTATGAGTAAAGTTAAAGGTAAAATACACCTAGAAATTGGATGTCACTGAAGCCTAGTGACAAGTTGTGTTTACATCGGCGTAATTTCAGTGTTTATATGGCATGGTGCCATTCAGCCCGACAGTGCCAGAGCTAAGGGTAGAGTCCCAGTACAGCTATGATGAATTTCTCTGTGTATTTTTAGGACATCTATTGCCCCACCCACCTTCCTGGGTGAACTTCACTATACATGAGTAACAAATACCAAGTTAAGAGAATCAAGAACCTGTGTAGTCTGGGTTTGAAGAACTCAAGCTCTAAAATCACAAAGAACTTAGGTCAAACCCTGTTCTCATATTTACAAACAGTGAGACTTTGGTTATATTTCATATTTTTTCTGAGCTTCTGAATCATCTATAATACATGGGTTAATTTTTGTCCCTACTTTCTGGGCCTGGTGTGAAAATTAATTGAGATAATGCAGGTAACGCACTTAGCATAGCAAAGATATAGGAGTTACTGCATGAATGAATGACAGCTGTTATTATTTTAATGGTACATAATTACATATTAACAAAAGCTGCAACACCCCACAAATGGGGATTGTCTACAATGAATCAAGGCACACACTTGCTCTTGAAATGAAGAAATATAACTATATAAAATATTACTTGCTTACAATAAGTATTTAATTTGTAGTGAAAGAGTTCATCAGAAAAAAAAGAGACTTGAAAGATTTATTCAGATTTATAGTGGTGCCAAGGGTCCTGGAGAGAAGCCGAAAGGCCCTTTACTGATATATATAATTTATATAATAAGAAGGCTTAAATCTATTGTAAATAAATAATAATAAGTTTTGGTAAATCATTTCTTTTCATTCTCTCTTATTTTAATTTCTGTTTTACCTGGCTTCATTGTTTTTCATTCACAGATGTAAGCAAACATTTCCCCCTAATTTAGATTCTAGTAAAGTTGCAAATGAATGTAACTTTCATTTGTTATGAAACTAAAAGTAAGTAATTCATCATATGAGGTTTCCCCTACTGTATCCAAAATAAAAGGATATGTTATATTGTAATTATGCTTTAACAACTTTCTTCTCCACTTTTAAAATAAAATGAATTCAAAACATTGTTTTAAGCAGGAACAATGGGAGAATGTAGAATTCAGTTCATTACACTTTCCTTAGATTGTCACTCTTGGATCACCAAAGGTGTGAATATTATTTTTAAGTGGTTTTCTGGTACACGAATAGGCTGTTTTGGAGCCTTCTGAGAATTGTATAAGTGTCTAGAAGCAACAGCACCAAAAATACCACAGATTGAGCTTTTTGTGTGTGTGTGTGAGTGTGTAAAATATATTCTTCAAATTCCCAGCTAAAATTCCCTTTCTTTTTAGTGGTTGATAGATATTTGAATTCTTTTAGATTTTTGGATATTCTGAATAATATGAATAATGGTAGTGTTTACATTCATATGCAATCTTTTATTTCAATGTATGTTTTCTTTTCTCTTGGATAAATATGTCACATTATAATGATTGGGTCACCGAGTATATACATATTTAAGTGACTCAGAAACTTCCAAACTGTTTCTAAAGTTGCTGTTCCATTTGCATCCTAACAAAGATGCATGGGAATACAGGTCTACCATATCATCCTCAACATTTGTTTTCAGCCAAATATTTTCATTGCAGCCATTCACTTAGATGGAAAGTGGACTCTACTTCTGGTTTTGATTTTCTGAGCAGTTTTTCATATGTTTATTAACCATTGATATGTCTTATTTTTATACCAAGTCTTTTGCTATTTTTATTTGACACTTGTATTTTTTATAGATTTATAAGAGTTCTCTCATCATATGTGAAGATTATAGAAATATGTTTGGGAATATTTCCTCCAAGTCTGTGACTTGCTGTTTTATTTTCTTTAAGGACCATTTTTAGTGGAATTTTTCATTTTGTAAAGTATAACTTATCTAAATATAATTATAATTTATTTCTTTATATGTTAATACCTTGTATCTTCTTTGAGAAATATTTGCTTTTTTCCTATTTACTATTTGTTGAATTCTTTATTTAGTGGGGGGTTAAGCTTGTGATTATAAAATACCTTGAAAGTATGTCATTGTAAAAATTAAAAAATAAGAAAGGCAGGAAGAGTGTGGGAATGATGGAGGCAGGGAGGGTGGGAAGTATCATTATGCACTTAAAAATAAATGTATGAAATACCTGAAATTTGTTCTAAGCCCATGGTTACTAAACTGTTCTCCTATATTTTTTTCCAAAGCTTTTACAATCTTAGCTCTTATATTAAGGTCTATGATCCCTTTCAAGTTAATATTTTCATGATATATGTATGAACTGGATTTCATTGTGTGTGATATATCTATATAATTATTCCAGTGAGACTTGTTGAAACATATTTCATATTCCCATTGAATTTAACATATATCTGTCAAGAATTAATTGACCATGTATATTTGGGCCTATTTTGTTTGTTTATTTTTCTATACTTAGGTCAATATCACATTGTCTCAATCACGGTAGCTATAAAACTAACTATAAAAAAAGAGTGACTATTGGACTAGTGCTGTGGCATCACAGATAAAGCTGCTGCCTCCCGCTCCAGCATCCCATATGGGTGCCAGTTGGATTTCCGGCTGCTCCACTTCCAATCTAGCTCCCTGCTAATCTGCCTAAGAAAACAGCAGAAAATTGATCAAGTACTTGGGACCCTGTACTCACATGGGAGACCAGGGAGAAACTCCTGGCTCCTGGCTTCAGATCAGCTCACCTCTGACATTGCAACCATTTGCAACTGGAGTGAACCAGTGGGTAGAAGATCTCTCTTCTCTCTCTCTCTCTCTCTCTCTCTCTCTCTCTAACTCTGCCTTTCAAGTAAATAAATAATTTTTTTTAAAAAAGAGTAAGTATGAAAGTTATCCAAGGCTATTTTTATATCACTTTAACTATTTTATGTCTCATATTTTATTGAAAATTCGTAATTCATTTCTCTGTTTCTAAAAATAAATTAATGAGTATTGATGTTTGCATTGGACTTGCATTGATTCTATGGTTTAATTCGGGGGGAATTGATATTAACAATTTTGAATCTCTCAATCCTTTTCTTTTAAAGATTTATTTCTGTATTAGAAAAGCTGAGAGATAGAGGGTGATGCACAGAGAGAGAGAAAGAGAGAGAGATCGAGAGAGAGAGAGAGATCTTCCATTTGCTGGTTCATTATCCAAATGGTCACAATGGCCAGGGCTAGGTGATGCCCAAGCCATGAGCCAGGAATCCCAGCCATGTCTCCCATGTGGGTAGATGAGACCCAAACACTTGGACCATCTTATGCTGCTTTTCCAACTTCTGCAGCTAGATTGGAGGTGGAGCAGCCAAGATTCTAACCGGAGCCCATATAGGGTGCTGGCACTGCAGGAGGCAGCCTGACCCACTGCACCACAACACTGGCTGGTGAATCGCCCAGTCCTTGAACCAGGCATAACACTGTTTATTTAGGTCTCCTTTAATTCCTCTCAGTGATGATTCATGTGTTTTATCATAGAGGTCGTCCACAGCTTTTGTTAATTTTCTTCCCAAATACTTTATATTTTTGTGTTATTTTAAGAAAAAGCTGTTTTGTAAGTTTTCATTTATGATGATCTTTGCTGGAAATATAGCTAAGCAAAAATGATTTTTTAATAATTAGCTTTTATTCGGATCCATTGGAAAATTCATTTATTAGTTCTCCTTGGTAGTAATACAACAAGTAGGGGCAGTTAAGATTTTCCTTTTGGGGCTGGCGCCGTGGCTCACTTGGTTAATCCTCCGCCTGTGGCGCCGGTATCCCATATGGGCACCGTGTTCTAGTCCCAGTTGCTCCTCTTCCAGTCCAGTTCTCTGCTGTGGTCCAGGAAGGCAGTGGAGGATGGCACCATGCACCCACATGGGAGACCAGGAAGAAGCACCTGGCTCCTGGCTTCGGATCTGCGTAGCTCTGGCCCTACCGGCCATTTGGGGAGTGAACCAATGGAAGGAAGACCTTTCTCTCTCTCTCTGTCTCACTAACTCTATCTGTCAAATAAAAAAAAAGGGTCTTCCTTTCTATTTTTATGCATTTTAATTCTTTTTCATACCTAATTGCACTGTCTAGGATATTATTAATAGAAGCAGACTACGTCAGTCTCATCATCAAAACCTTTAAGTGAACTACCATATAACTCTGAAAAAAATCCGAAGTCCTTGCCACAGCCAACCTCATCTGGCCCAGGCTACCCTTTCCAAACTTCCTACTACCCTGGGGCTTGCACACTGCGTGGTGTGCCCTTTAGGATCTGGGAGGCGCTATTCATCTGTTGCTGCAGGCCCTTTTCTTTGCCTCCATCCCTAGGGAAGCTTGATTTTTCTCTCATCTCCTTAGAGATGCCCAGAGATGCAGCTTTTGGCCAGTCTGTCTAAGGCCATCCTCAGTTACCTAGGTGAGTACTATGCTTGGATTGTATCCTTTCTCATTTCACTGGCAGAGAACAGCTTTGCTTCCCACTGCCCCTTTGGGTTACTCATTTGGCAAGTTTTTACTTTGCTGCAGGACCAAAAAAAAAAAAAAAAAAAAAAAAAAGACAACCTTCATGACTCTATCCTGATAAAAAGGACCTTGATCGTGTTAAAAGCACAAAACACAGACTCGACTACTGTTAGCATTCCATACACACAGCCTTCACTCGTGAGCTGCAGTTTCTGATCCCATGCTGGGAAGAGAGGAAGGGTGACAAAGAAAAAGCATAGTGAAGTCTCAGCTGCTTGGAGCTAGGAGAGGAGAACTTCATTTTCCAGGGCTTGTGCTGTGCTTTGAATGTGTTCCTCAAAATTCATGTGTTAAAAACTTGGACCCCACTTCCTATGCTGATGGTATATGGAGGTGGGGCCTTTGGGAGGTAATTAGGACCAGCTGGGGTCATGAGGGGTGGGGAGGAGTCCTAGGATGGCATTCGTTGCTTGGTAAGAAGAGACCTGAGCAGGCTCCCTGGGCCTCACCCTGTGATACCATCCACTGTGCTGTGACACAGCAGGAAGGCCCTTGCCAGATGCTGCTCATGGACTTCCCAGGCTCCAGGATCATGCCCCACGCACATTTCCAGCTTTATAAGTCACCCAGTCTTAGGCATTCTGTTATAGCAATGGAAAAATGAAGTAAGACAGCCTCGCAGATCTTGAAGGCTGCTCCTTCTGAGGGCCTTTTAAAAAGTTCTTCCGGGGCCCTGTGTAAGAGCATTCCCTGCAAGGTTGAGGGCAGGGAGTCAGGAGAAGCAGGTCTAGGGTTGTATGCTATGCTTTTTTAATAAAATGGGAATTTTGTTTTCTTTGTCATTAATTCTTATTTATTAACATTGAATTAAAATATTATTTATCTTGATTACTGAGTTTTGTGTTTCTGCTGTACCCTTAAATTCTTAGCATTACCTTTGTCACCTAGTCCCAACCTTGTATTTCCTGTTAAACAGAATATGTATTTTTCCTCTTTCTGGTCACAGACCACTTAGCACCTCCCATGTTTTATTCTAAGTACATACCACATAAAATTTGTCTTTGTGCAAGACTAGTGTCTGCTAATACTAACTGATAGAATCAAAAAGTGAGAGAATGATCCAACGTGGGAAGCCAGATACACAGCAGACTCATAGAATGGCAGATGTCCTAAATAGCACTCTGGCCTCAGAATCAGCCCTTAAAGCATTTGGATATGGCTGAAGAGCCTATGAGAGTATTTTAGGCATGGAAAGCCAAGACACTCTGGAAAAAAAAAAAGGACCTAAATGAGAGATCTCAGCGAGTGAGATCCCGGTGGAAAGAACGGGGCCATCAAAGAAGGAGGTATCTTTCTCTGAAGGGAGGAGAGAACTTCCACTTTGACTATGACCCTGTTGGAATAAGATCAAAGTCGGTGAACCCTAAAGGCTTCCATAGCCTTGGCAACTCATGACTAGAGCCTAGGGAGATTACTGACGCCATAAACAAGAGTGTCAAATTGTTAAGTCAGCAACAGGAGTCACTGTGTACTTACATCTCATGTGGGATCTGTCCTTAATGTGTTGTCCAATGTGAAGTGATGCTATAACTCGTACTAAAACAGTATTTTTACACTTTGTGTTTCTGTGTGGGTGCAAACTGATGAAATCTTTACTTAGTATATACTGAATCGATCTTCTGTATATAAAGATAATTGAAAATGAAAAAAGAAATCTGGTGTTAAATTGGAAATTGCATAGAAAATTAATTAATTTTTTAAAAATATATCATGTGGGATCTGTCTTTAATGTGCTGTACACTGTTATTTAATGCTATAACTAGTACTCCAACAGTGTTTTTTCACTTTGTGTTGCTATGTGGGGGCAAACTGTTGAAATCTTTGCTTGATATGTGCTAAACTGATCTTCTGTATATAAAGAGAATTGAAAATGAATCTTGATGTGAATGGAAGGGGAGAGGGAGCGGGAAAGGGGAGGATTATGGGTGGGAGGGAAGTTATGGTGTGGGGGGGAAGCCATTGTAATCCATAAGCTGTACATTGGAAATTTATATTCATTAAATAAAAGTTAAAAAAAATTGTCTTTGTGGACCTACCACACTGCTGTATCATCGTCTAAGGTAGAATTTGTAACATTTCAGGCAGGTTTGTATCCTGGCCCACAGCTGGAGCACAGAGCAGACTCCTTTAGAGGTCAGATTCTGGGGGAGCAGACCAACTCCAATGCAGCATCAACTCTTACTTGTTCTGTCACTAAAACAAGAAATGCAATTTGGCTTTCAAGTTCATTGTGTCTGCAAGGTTTGGGTAACAGGCAAGGACATTCAACCACCTACTTTTCTTTTGAAAAGTTTATTTATGTCTATAAAAGATAAAGATAAAGTGACAGAGACAGAGAGAGAGAGACAGAGACAGATCTTCCACCTGCTGGCTCCCTCTCCAAATGGCAGCAACAGCCAGGGCAGGGCCAGGCCAAAGTCAGGAGCCAGAAATTCTTTCTTGTATTCCACATGAATGGCAGGAATTCAAGTCTGTGGACCATCATCTGCTGTCTAGAAGATGCATTAGCAGGAAGCTGGATGGAAAGTGAAGGCAGAGCTCAAATCTGCACTCTGATAAGGGGTAAAGGGGCTCATGGTGGCTTAGCTTATTGTGCAAAACTCCTACCCCTCCACCCCCTACTTTTGATTTTTATCAGGGGATTCAGAGCACAGCCTCAGTCAAATGAACTTCTCCAAGAGCATATTTTCCTGATTTCTACACCACAATTTCCACAGTGGTTAAAGGGTTTCATGGATGAGGGAGTTTTGGCTTAAACACTTATTTTCTTAATAAAAATGTTTTATTCACTTGTAATCAGGGAAATACAAATCAAAACAATAATTTGATACTATTTAGGACTCATCAGAGTGACAAAAATTTAAGTCTTAACAATACTAAGTGTTAACACAGCTATGCTCCAATTACAACACTTTAAATGTTGCTGTTGGGATCGTAAATTGGTGAAACCACTTTAAAGACTGACTTGGCAATATGTAGTAAAATTTAGGGAGTGTATGCTGTATTGCCAAGCAATTCCATTCCTAGGGATGTATCCTAAATAAACTCTCCAATATACACACAGAGAAAAATGTATGGGAATATTCTTCGCAGCATCATCTGTAAAAAGGCGGAAGTTAGAGAAAAATGACAAATGACTAAATCATAGGTCATCATGCAAAACTGAGCAGGCAGGCGATACGACCACAAGAAGTTTTAACGCTGGGGCCGACATCGTGGAGCAGCAGGTTAAGCTGCCCCGGTGATGCTGGCATCCCATATGAGCGCTGGTTCGAGTGCCACCTGATCCACTTATGATCCACCGCCATACTAATGCACGTGGGAAGGCAGCAGAAGATGCCTAAAATGTGTGAGTCTCTGCTACCCACATGGGAGAATCCTATTATAGTTCAGGCTCCAGGCCCATCCGTGGCCATTATAGCCAATTGGGAAGTGAACCAGTGGGTGGAAGGTTCTCTCTCTCTCTCTCTCTGTATCCCTCTCTTTCTAACTGTGTATTTCAGATTAGTATATAAATCTTAAGAAAAATAGGTTTTAGTCCTTATGCTCTCCATTTTGTGTCAACATTTGGCTAAATAATTTATTAATTCAGCTTGAGATCTAACATACCCTGTGGAATGCAATTTTTAGTATACAGTGGTATTATGGTTAAATTTCCAATATGGCACCCTGTTATTCTGTCTCCTGATTGAACCATAACCACAAGAAGGCAGATATCATTTATGCTTTGATCACTGTTCTACTCCCTGTATCCAAAACATTGCCTGTAAAATTTCAAATGTCCCATAAAATGTTGTGGATCAAATAAAGGAGTAAGTGAATGAACTTTTTTCCAGGACTGTTGCAAAGCATATTTAAAATTAATAAGCTATTCAAGTATATTTGACTATTTTTCATTAACAATTTCTTACTTTGTAATACTGATGAAGAGCTGTGAATACAGAATTGATTATGAAAGGTGTTGGGAAACAATAAAATTAGTATGAATCAGCAAAATTCAATAAGAAATGTTATATGAAGAATGAAAGCTTGCTTATATTCTGAGAGTCAGAACATGAAACTCTTTAGGAAATAAGATGGAAGTGTCTAGTGGCAGGTTTTCACTATACTCTGTAATAGCCTCTGCACCTCTCTATCCTGAAATGATAAACCTTATTCTCTGTGGATTTACCTGGATGAAAACCAATCAGGCAACTGCACAAATACTACAAACACCTGCACATCAGAAAAATGCAACAGTGCCAGCACCAAATAGTTCTTTTAGTTTATCTCAAAGAATGTTCCCAGCTAATCCTCTCTTGGGGACATAGATAAACACTCTGAAGCTAATACAGTCTTAACATAAATTAAAAATAATGCAGAAAAAGACATTTTTGAGCATATAATATTTTGTTACCTTTGGATTCCTATTCCTACTTTGTAAGTCTCATTGTTGAAAAGAAAATATTTTCATATTATTGCTCTAAAGGGGCCAGTAGCCTCCATACTGCATGTTATTTTCTTTTCTCTTTTCCTCCCTAGGTAACAACTCAGAAAACCCAGATGCTAAGCTGTAGAAGAGATTCCCACAAAGCACCTGGCTCCTTGGCAGGTATCTCAGGTGCCCGGGCTGGTAGCTGCTTTTCCATCTGAATTTTTAAAATTTAGTCTTAGATCCAAGATATACTTCTATATTTAAAATATCTACTTTATTGTCATATTGTCATTTATACAATTAGAATTGTTGTAAAATGTTATCTGAGTAAAAAAATATTTGTAAAAGTCTTTATTATTTTATAATGAGCAGTATAAAGACAATTTATAATATAAATATTGCTATTTATTTTTAAACATAATTTTACTTCTGAAGGTAACTTGCATTATAAAGAATAATTCCAAGATTATTTTCTAGTAAATCCTTTCTTTCTTTAAAAAAGAAAATATGCATTTTCCTCTAACACTTGCTTTTGCTTTTAACAATACAGATGTAATCAACAAAGCATCTTATTAAGATACCACTCATTTCGGAACATATTTTAACTGATTAGCTTTTGTGTATATACTGCCTAATCTAGAAATGATTTGATATTAGATGATCCAATTTAGGTATACTTTTTTGTATTTCTCTTTTTCCCAATGTAGTAACAATTTTTACTCATCTTTTCTAACTTCTAGTTTCCGCTGCACCAATGCCATTTGAAAGGCCTTTTGGGGAGGTGGATAAGATTCTGCTTGGGACACATGCACTACATATTACAGTAGCTGGGTTCAAGTCTCAGCTCCATTTCCAATTCCAACCTCCTGATAGTACACACCCAGGAGGCAGCAGATGATGACTCAAGTTCTTGGGGTCCCTGCCACCCAGGTGGGTGATCTGGATTAGGTTTGTGGCTCTCAGTTTGGACCTGGCCTTTCTCCAGCTATTGTGAGAACATATGACGTGAACTAACAAATGCAAGATCTCTCTCTCTCTCTCTCTCTCTCTTTCCATCTACTCTTTGCCTGCCATTTCTGTCTCTGTCTCTCTTCCCCTCCTCCATCTCTCTGCCTTTCAAATAAACAAAATAAATTTTCTTTTTCTTAATTTTATTAGTATAAAAAGAACAGGTATATATTTCATAGATACAATTCTAAGAAGATAACGATACTTCCCTCCAAGCCTCTATTCCTCAATTTTCCTGTCTCCTTTTCTTTTTTTCCTTTAATTTTTACAGTAACATAATTTTAATTTATTTTGTAATCACAGGTTTAATGTACAGTAACCATAATATTCAACAGGTAAAACGTAGTTCTATAAGAGTAGAGACAAGGGCTAAAAACAATAATCAAATCATAGTATGTAAGTTTTAGTTTTATTCATTATGTGTTCTTTTGTATTATATAATAACTACCACATATCGGAGAAAACATGATATTTGTCTTTTTTGGGAATGGAATATAAGGCTTTTTTTTTAAAGTAACTCCATTTATCTTGTCATTTTGAATCACCTTTTAGTATAACTTTGCCAATGTTTTCCTTGTATCTTATGTATATTTAAATATTGATTTAATTTTCCTCTGTTATTTTGTGTGAGGTATATTTTTTCATTTCTCTTTCCCTGTCAGTGTTCAATAATACAATTCTCTAAAACCATGCTAAATTTCTAATGAGTGCGTAAGTCTATGTTTTGTATGAATATAGCCATGCAAATGTGAATTTCACAGATGCTTTCTAGAACCTAAATGATGTATTTCTTGCACATTTCTGTTGTCTTACATTTCAGAATCAGATTTACGGGGGCCTCAGTCATATAAACATATTTGGTATGAGGCAGTGAGGATATGTTGTGTAATTACATCAAATGGGAATCTTCACTCTATAAACTAAGAAAAAAATTGATTGAAGAACTTATACCTTCAATACTGAGGTTGTGTCTTACTGCTGTTACCTATATGTTATTATCTGAATGTCTGCTAGTGGTTCTTACCATTTCGCATAAATGCATATCTATTATTGTGATCAAAAATGCAGGAGAATATGCCCCAAACTGGCCAGGACATACCTGAGAATAGCTGATCCTGAGAGTAGATGAAATAGGAAGAAGCACCAATGAGGCTAATGATGCAGATATCAAAGGATTGGTCCCACTCATGTCTGAGAAATATCAGAATGGATATTTGGGCCTATACCAACCTAAGCAATTCTTCATGGTTTAGAGCACTCAAAATATTTCAAACAAGGACAAATAGTGATATAGAACTGTTATTAAATACTCATGTAGTGTACTATATTTCTTTTATTTGAAAAACAGAGAGAAAGAGGATTTGCCACATGCTGATTCACTTTCTCAAATGCCTCACAGGGGCCACGACTGGACCAGGGCTGAAGCCAGAGAGGAAGAAATTCAATCCAGGTATCCCATGTGGGTGGCAGGAACCCACTTATTTTGCATTATCCTTCTGTCTTCCCAGGTCTGCATTAATAGAAAGCTGGAGTCAGGAGAGAGAGCTGAGAACTAGTCCCATTCTGATGTGGGATGCACACTTCTTTTACCAAAAAAAGAGATTTATTTATTTATATGAAAGATAGAGTTATAGAGAGGCAGAGGTAGAGAAAGAGAGGTCTTCCATCTGCTGGTTCACTCCCCAGATGGCCACAACGACTAGAGCTGCACTGATCCGAAGCCGGGAGCCGGGAGCCAGGAGCCAGGAGCCAGGAGCTTCCTCCAGGTCTTCCATGCAAGTGCAGGGGCCCAAGGACTTGAGCCATATCCTGCTACTTACCAAGGCTATAGCAGAGAGCTGGATCAGAACAGGAGCAGCTGGGATCAACCAAGCACCCATTTGAGATGCTGGCACTACAGGCAGCAGCTTTACCTGCTACACCACAGCACCAGCCCCAAGGATGCACACTTCTTAGCTATAATCTTAAACTCTAGGCTAAATGCCTGCCCCATCATATAGTGTACTCCAAATATTTCATCGTAACTTAGTTTTCTTTCCTAAAACAAATTTTGAATCCCAGAACACCAAGGTTGACCACAATTGTGATGTTTCACCTTGAACAACATAAATTACAAACTCTCATTCAGTTTCTTTGGCTTTGATTGGACTGAATGGCCTTTCTTGTCCGCTTTTCTCAAATGCACTTCAGCTTTTATTTGGTCACATAATAACTTTGCATAGCTTGTAAGCTTAAAAGTCAATCCAAGGTGAAGGTGGCGCTTGACAGAGAAGAAATAAGTAATTTGATATGAATGCTGTGTGAGCCTCAGCCATGTGATTTCAATAAAAATGACTGAGATATGTGGTATAGATCAGTTCTTTTTATTCTAGAAACTTTGGACGTTCGAAGACTAATTGAAGCAGATTCTGAGAGTGAAGTGTGTGTAATGCTGTTTTTTGGTTTCAGAGATCAACATGTATGTCTGTGGTGAGGCTTCCTATGTGAACATCTGCATTGATTCTTAAAAGTTCCGCAGTTGTTTTAGAGAGCCATGAAGACAGAATCTTGAAGGAAAGTTATAAAATACAGATAAGTGAATCTACACTCTGAAGATAACTATAAATTAGCTACCATTTCTAACGTCTTCCTAGGCAAGTTGGGTTCCTTCAATCTATAGACATGTCGCAGTTATAACAGTACCCAGTGATTTAGAGGGGAACAAGGATAAGGAGATTAGGGATATTATTCATAGTTGTCTCTCAAATATTTTGTGATTATTGGCCAGCATGGCTGTATCAGAAAAGGAGCACAAAGTAAATGAGAATCCGAGCTGTGATAATTCAACTTGGAAAGGGACATTGTCCTACTGGCTTTTCATCAACCAGTGATATTCAGAGAAATGAGTCCTGAAGTAAACTCATTGCAGTCCTGATAGACCCCTTCACGGGATGCTTTATCTTTTTCTATTTTTCAAATACTTTCATTTGCTTCCCTGGAACTTACCTATGTCTCTTCATTATATTTCTATGATCTTCTACTTTGCCTTTTCTCACTGTCTGGTTTCTTTAAACGCAATAGGAAATTCTTACTTATTTCCATGTATTTTATTTTCATTACACTAATCATAAAAATGATCCTGAGCTCAGTTTGCTTAAATCTGAGTGATACCATAATTCATTTTGATTATCTATATAATTTTATTTAAATAATTCCAGCTGATTTAAAACAATTTAATGATTAATATTATCTTCACATCCAATATTCTTCATAATGCTTGCCTGCAAGATTTTACATCTTTATCAAGGTATATTTCAAATGCTATGAAATTCATGTATTCAAAATGTACAGTTCAATGACTGTTTGGTATATTTACAGAGCTGCATAAACATCACCATCATCTAACAGAACATTTCAAGCTCCACTTAAGAAACTGACTGTACTCATTAGCATTTACTCTCCTTTTCCACTCCTTATCCCTATCCCATTCCAGACCAAGAAACCCCTAAGCCTTCTATTTGCTGTAGGTTTGCCAATTTAGGACATCTGTTATAAGCAGAGGCCATAAAATGTGGTGTTTTGTGAATTGTTCATTTAACTCTGCATAGTGTTTCCAAGGTTCATCCATATTGTATCATGTATCAGTAGTTCATGCCTTTTTATAAGTTAATGATAATAGCAAGTTTGAATTTAAAATGTCTAAGTGTCTTCCTTTCTTTTCAATATTATACATTGGTTGTCTCAGTCATCTAATACAGTTCAAAATGCTTTAGGCAGTATATTCACCTTTTTTTAAAAAAAGATTTAATTATTTATTTGAAAGTTAGAGTTGCACAGAGAGAGAAGGAGAGGCAGAGAGAGAGAGAGAGAGAGAGGTCTTCCATCCACTGGTTCATCCCCAATTGGCCACAGTGGTAGGCGCTGGGCCGATTTGAGGGCAGGAGCCAGGAGCTTCTTCTGGGTCTCCCACATGGGTGTAGGGGCCCAAGGACTTGGGCCATCTTCTGCTTTCCCAGACTATAGCAGAAAGCTGGATCGGAAGAGGAGCAGCTGGGACTCAAACCAGAGTCCATATGGGAAGCTGGCACTTCAGGCAGCAGCTTTACCCACTACACCACAGTGCCATCCTCAAATATCTTCATTTTTAAAGACAATGTGTATCAATATGCAAATGTTAATTCAAAAATAGTAGTACTACCCTACTTTTTCAATCAGTAATAGTAGAAGATGAACAGATGTGGTCCTGTCTGCCTTCCTGTTTTCTCAATTAATGCTCTTCTCATCAATATTCTTATTATTTAGTAAAATTCCCTAAGTAAGACAGATACTTATGAGTAGCATAACACAAGATAGCCCTCTTCCCCCTTATAGTTCTTTCTGTCTATAACAAAAATTAGTCCAGTGATGGGGAGAAATGGAAAAGAATATATAGTCTATTTCTGTCAGGATGAATTAGAGGGTAGAGATATTTCTATTATTAATTTATTGTAGCACATAATTCAAATATCAATTGATTAAATCCAGCATTCAGTTGCTCAATGAGCATTTATCCATCCTGATGCTCTCATGGAATTAGTTTTGTATGAAATTAACTTAGTGTTGGATGATAAAGTGCAAGCTCAAAAATAAACTGTAACAAAGACTCGTTATAAAATACCAGATGCTCTTTTCAATTTTTGGTTCTGAAATGAATACGTGTCAGCCAAGGCCAAGAGAAATTTTCTCCAGCTATATCAGATTTATCCAGCTGCATCCCAATAGACTCTTCTTCAGTAATATCTTTTTCCATTTGTATACAACAGTTTTTTGTTTTGTCCCCAGTGTGTAGAGTTATGAAGAGGAATTGGACTTATTGTCTTTCCCAGGTCTAATGGTTTACAATGGTTGTTAGAATAAGCAATGTGTTTTCAGCAACCAACTCAGGAACCTAGAACATCTAAAAATAGGAGAAAACCTACACTGTTTCATATAGTGTTAAGGACTGATTACATTTATGGCCAACTCCATCAAAACTTCATGGAGCCATGCCCATTTCTGTGTAACTATACTATCTCTTCTTCCAGCACTGGGCTTGACTATATGACTTATTGTGGTCAATAAAATTATAGAAGATATGACTTAAGCAGAGTTTTGAGAAAACACTTAGGTACTGCTGTTGGTAACTATCCCCTGTGATCACTGTTTGACCACAACTGATTGACCATGGCTTGCTGGATTATTGGAGTCTTGTGACTGAAAGCCAAGTAATCACCCAGGCAAGAATGGAAATGATATATCATTATTAGAACTGTGAGAAAACTCATCCAAAAGCTTGAAGATCTCAGCCAAAACCTGGCCTAAATTTCCGACCCATAACTCATAGGCTTCATAAATACTTATTACTGTCTGCCAAAAGTTGTTGTTGTCTTTCATATGTAACATCACTCTGGTGATATATAGTCAATACACATATAAGAATTCTCAAAAAAAATACTTGTTAATGATATCACCAGAATACTTTCTAGCCTATGTATTAGTGTAGCTGTAAGTGAAATTAAGACCTATTTTTTGAGAAAAATAGAATTGATAAACCATTGACCCAATTAAATAAAAATAAAAAAGGGATAAGACCCAAATTAACAAAATTTGAGATGAAAAAGAAGATGTTACAACAGATGCCATGTGTGTAAAAGGAATCATCAAGGATTACTACAAATAGTTATATGCCAAGAAATTGGAAAAATCTAGAAGAAATGGATAGATTTCTGGACAGATAAAACTTACCAAAATTGAGGCACGAGAAACAGAAAACCTAAATAGGTCAATAACCAAGATGGAAGTTGAATCAGTAATAAATACCCTCCTAAAAAAACAGAAAAAAAAAAAAAAAGCCCAGTGCTGGATGACTTCACAGCTGAATTCTACCAAACTCTGAAGAACAAACCTTTTTGTTTGTTTGTTTGTTTGTTTTGTTTTTAGAGAAAGAGACAGAGAGAAAGGTCTTCCTTCCGTTGGTTCACCACCAAAATAGCTGCTACAGCTGGCACATTGCGCTGATCCGAAGCCAGGAGCCAGGTGCCTCCTCCTGGTCTCCCATGCGGGTGCAGGGCCCAAGCACTTGGGCCATCCTCCACTGCCTTCCCAGGCCACAGCAGAGAGCTGGACTGGAAGAGGAGCAACTGGGACAGAATCTGGCACCCCAACTGGGACTAGAACCTGGAATGCCAGCGCTGCAGGCAGAGGATTAGCCTAGTGAGCTGCGGCACCTGCCTAAAGAACAAATCTTAATTCTTCTTAAACTATTCAAAACAACTGGAGGGGAGATAATACTCTCATATTTCTTTTATGAGGGCAGCATCACCTTAATTCCAAAACCAGAAAAGTATACAACAAAGAAAGAGAACTATAGACCAATATCCCTGATGAACATAGATGCAAAAGTCCTCAACAAAATAGAGTACAACATTATATCAAAAAGATCATCATCCAAACCAAGTGGAAATTTATCCCAGGGATAATTCAACATACACAATGGGGATGGTTCAACATACACAAATCAAGACATACGATGCATCACATTAATAAACTGAAGAATAAAAACATGATGATCTCAATAGATGCAGAGATAGCACTGATAAAATACAACATCCTTTCATGATAAAAACCTTCAGATAATTGGGTATAAGAGGAACATTTCTCAACATAATCAAGATAATATATGAAAAACCTACAGCCAGTATCATATTGAATATGGAAAACTGGAAGTATTTCCAATAAGATCTGGAACCAAACAAGGATACCTGCTCTCACCATTACTATTCAATATAGTTATGGAAGTTTTAGCCAGAGCTATTAGGTAAGTAAAAGACATCAAGGGGATATAAATTGGAAAGGGGGAAATAAAATTATCTCTGTTTCAAGGTAAAGTCTTAAATATAGAGGAACTGAAAGACTCCACTAAGACACTATTGGAAGTCATAAGAGATTTTGGCAAAGTTGTGGGATATAAAACGAACACACAAAAATCAATAACATTGTATCCACAAACAGTGCCATGATTGAGAAAGAACTTATAAAATCAGTCCCATTCACAGCAACTGCAAAATATTCTAATAACCTTGCGATAAATTTAACCAGGGACATGAAAGATCTCTACAATGAAAATGACAAAACATTAAGGAAATAAATAGAAAGAATAAAAAATGGAAAAATCTTCCATGTTCATGATTGGAAGAATTATATAATGAAAATGTCCTTGCTACTCAAATAATTTACAGATTCAATATGATCCCAATCAAAATACAGAGGACATTCTTCTCAGATCTAGAAAAAAAAATGATCCTAAAATTCTTACAGAAATACAAGAGACCCCAAATAACTAAAGCAATCTTAAATAATGAAGGAAGCTAGAGGCATCATAATACCAGATTTCAAGACATGTTACATGACAGTTATAATCAAAGCTGTCTGGTACTGGCACAAAAATACACATATGGACTAAAGGAATAGATTAGAAACCCCAGAAACAAATCCACATAGCTACAACCAACTAATCTTTGATAGACAAGCTAAAATCACTTCCTAAGGGATAGTCTCCTCAACAAATGGTTTTGAGAAAATTGTATCTTAACCTGTGGAAGCAAGAATAAGACCTGAACATTACATCCTATACAAAAATGAACACATAATGGATCAAGGATCTAAACCTAAGAGCTGAAACCATGAAATTACTAGAGGAAAACATAGGGAAAATACTGCAAGACATTGGTGTAGGCAAAGAATTCTTGGACAAGACCCAGGAAGCATAGGAAATAAAAGCAAAAATAGACAAATGAGATTCCATCAGGCTAAGAAGCTTTTGCACTACAAAGGAAACACTCAGTAAAGTGAAGAAGCAGTTGACAGAATGGGAGACAATATTAGAAAAGTATACATCTTATGAAGGTTTAATATCCAAAATACATAAAGAGCTCAAGAAACTCAACAACAGAAAAGCAAACAATCCAGTTAAGAAACATGCAAAAGGGTGGAGCCAAGATGGCGGATAGTGAGGACGTGCGCCGTAGTTTGGGAAAATAAAGTTTCATAAAAGTGGAATTACTGTAGCCTCAGGAAAAGACTCAAGAAAAAAACTGCAGAGGAAATGCTTCCGGATCTAGTGGATGTGACACAGAGGACCTACAGGGAGCCCACTGCGTGGAAACCCAACCGCGGGAGCCGAGCCTCAGAATCTTGCCAGTGCGGGAATGAATGGAAGGTAAGACAAAGGCATCAGAAACCCGAGACATTGGGGGGAAAAGCAGAGACCTCTCTATTCACTCACTGAGCAAAACAAAGAGCAGGCGCCATTTTACATATCTAAAGCGCCCCCACAAACTCAGTAACTTTGGAACTTTGGTGAAACTTGAGAACACATTGAGGGCTGAATAAACTCTTTGTGTGGTCCCAGGGGTAGATCAAACGAATACTCACAGAGGCCAGATTTCAACTACCCTCAACTCCACTCACCGGTGCTGAATTACTTCCCAACTGAGTCAAAAAAAAAAAAAAAAAGAGAGAGAGAGAGAGAGAGAGCGATCCAGCAAGGAGCAAGGGAGAGAACAATCTGGGTGAGTCACTTTTTGCACAGCCTTAAACCTGAAGAATCAAGCATAGCTCTCTGGCCATACCCATGACAGCCCCTAAGGATCCATCAAAGCAGACAGCCCACTTAGAGGCATAGTATAATGAGAAAAAAACACCACAGTCAAAAAAAAAAAAAAAAAACCATAAATTATCTCCAACATGCCAAACAACAAACATAGAAGCCGAGGTAACAAGAGCAAGGAAGACACTATGACGCCCCCAAATGAAAAAGACACCCCAATGCAAGATTATGAAGATGATGAGATAGAAGCAATGCAAGAAGCAGATCTCAAAAAATTGATAAGAACATTAAGAAGTTCTCAAAAACAAATTATAAAAAACCACAATGAAATGAAGAACTCAATAGATCAAATGACAAACACATTACAGAGCCTTAAAAACAGAATGGGTGAAGCAGAAGAGAGAATATCGGACTTAGAAGACAGAGAACAGGAAAGGAAACAGTCAAATCAAAGAAAAGAAGAAGAAATCAGAAATCTAAAAAATACTGTCAGGAATCTACAGGATACTATTAAAAAACCCAACATTCGGGTTCTAGGAGTTCCTGAAGGCATGGAGAGGGAGAAAGGATTAGAAGGCCTTTTTAGTGAGATACTAGCAGAAAATTTCCCAGGTTTGGAGAAGGACAGAGACATCCTAGTACAGGAAGCTCATAGAACCCCTAATAAACATGATCAAAAGAGATCCTCACCACGACACGTCGTAATCAAACTCACCACAGTGAAACACAAAGAAAAGATCCTAAAATGTGCAAGAGAGAAACGCCAGATTACTCTCAGAGGATCTCCAATTAGACTCACAGCTGACTTCTCTTCAGAAACCCTATAAGCTAGGAGAGAATGGCGAGACATAACCAGGTACTAAGAGAGAAAAACTGCCAACCCAGAATATTATATCCTGCAAAGCTCTCATTTATGAATGAAGGTGAAATAAAGACCTTTCACAGCAAACAGAAATTGAAAGAACTTGTTGCCACTCGTCCAGCCCTGCAAAAGATGCTTAAAGATGTGTTACATACAGAAACACAGAAAACATGGTCACCAATATGAAAGAAGATAAAGGAAGGAAACCTCACAGCAAAAGATCACAGGAATCTCAAACCATATATTAGAAAGTATCTTTGGCAAATGACAGAGCAAAGTTACTCCTTCTCAATAGTCACATTGAATGTTAGTGGCTTGAACTGTCCAGTTAAAAGACACCGATTGGCTGATTGGGTTAAGGAACAAAACTCATCTTTTTGCTGCTTGCAAGAAACTCATCTTTCCAACAATGATGCATACAGACTGAAAGTGAAAGGCTGGAAAAATATATACCATGCCAACAGAAATGAAAAAAGAGCGGGCGTAGCCATCTTAATATCGGACAACATAAACTTTACCACAAAAACTGTTAGGAGAGACAAAGAGGGGCACTATTTAATGATTAAGGGATCCATTCAACAGGAAGATATAATGATTGTCAATGTATATGCACCTAATTACAGGGCACCAGCTTATTTAAAAGACTTGTTAAGGGACTTAAAGGGAGACTTAGACCCCAATACAATAGTACTGGGGGACTTCAATACTCCACTCTCAGAGATAGAAAAATCAACAGGACAGAAGATCAACAAGGAGACAGTAGATTTAAATGACACTATAGCCCAAATGGATCTAATAGATATCTACAGAACATTTCATCCTACATCTAAGGACTTTACATTCTTCTCAGCAGTACATGGAACCTTCTCTAGGATTGACCACATACTAGGCCATAAAGCAAGTCTCAGCAAATTCAAAAGAATTAGAATCATACCATGCAGCTTCTCAGACCACAAAGGAATGAAATTGGAAATTAGCAACTTGGGAATCCCTAGAGCACGTGCAAACACATGGAGATTGAACAACATGCTCCTGAATGAACAATGGGTCACAGAAGAAATTAAAAGAGAAATCAAACATTTTCTGGAAGTAAATGAGGATAACAGCACAACATACCAAAACCTATGGGATACAACAAAAGCAGTGTTAAGAGGAAAGTTTATATCAGTAGGTGCCTACATCAAGAAATTGGAAAGGCACCAAATAGATGAGCTTTCAAGTCATCTCAAGGATCTAGAAAATCTGCAGCAAACCAAACCCAAACCCAGTAGGAGAAGAGAAATAATTAAAATCAAAGAAGAAATCAACAGGATTGAATCCAAAAAAACATTACAAAAAATCAGCGAAACAAGGAGCTGGTTTTTTGAAAAAATAAACAAAATTGACACCCCATTGGCCCAACTCACTAAAAAAAGAAGAGAAAAGACCCAAATCAATAGGATCAGAGATGAAAATGGAAACGTAACAACAGACACCACAGAAATAAAAAGAATCATCCGAAATTACTACAAGGACTTGTATGCCAGCAAGCAGGGAAATCTATCAGAAATGGACAGATTCTTGGACACATACAACCTACCTAAATTGAACCAGGAAGACATAGAAAACCTAAACAGACCCATAACTGACACAGAAATTGAAACAGTAATAAAGGCCCTCCCAACAAAGAAAAGCCCAGGACCAGATGGATTCACTGCTGGCTTCTACCAGACATTTAGAGAAGAACTAACTCCAATTCTTCTCAAACTACTCAGAGCAATCGAAAAAGAGGGAATCCTCCCAAATTCTTTCTATGAAACCAGCATCACCTTAATTCCTAAGCTGGAAAAAGATGCAGCATTGAAAGAGAATTACAGACCAATATCCCTGATGAACATAGACGCAAAAATCCTCAATAAAATTCTCACCAATAGAATGCAACAACACATCAGAAAGATCATCCACCCAGACCAAGTGGGATTTATCCCTGGTGTGCAGGGATGGTTCAACGTTCGCAAAACAATCAACATAATACACTACATTAACAGACTGCAGAAGAAAAACCATATGATTCTCTCAATAGACGCAGAGAAAGCATTTGATAAAATACAACACCCTTTCATGATGAAAACTCTAAGCAAACTGGGTATGGAAGGAACATTCCTTAATACAATCAAAGCAATATATGAAAAGCCCACGGCCAACATCCTATTGAATGGGGAAAAGTTGGAAGCATTTCCACTGAAATCTCGTACCAGACGGGGATGCCCACTCTCACCACTGCTATTCAATATAGTTCTGGAAGTTTTAGCCAGAGCTATTAGGCAAGAAAAAGAAATTAAAGGGATACAAATTGGGAAGGAAGACTCAAACTATCCCTCTTTGCAGATGATATGATTCTTTATTTAGGGGACACAAAGAACTCTACTCATCGAAGAGTTTGGCAAAGTAGCAGGATATAAAATCAATGCACAAAAATCAACAGCCTTTGTATACACAGGCAATGCCACGGCTGAGGAAGAACTTCTAAGATGAATCCCATTCACAATAGCTACAAAAACAATCAAATACCTTGGAATAAACTTAACCAAGGACGTTAAAGATCTCTATGATGAAAACTACAAAACCTTAAAGAAAGAAATAGAAGAGGATACCAAAAAATGGAGAAATCTTCCATGCTCATGGATTGGAAGAATCAATATCATCAAAATGTCTATTCTCCCAAAAGCAATTTATACATTCAATGCAATACCAATCAAGATACTGAAGACATTCTTCTCAGATCTGGAAAAAATAATGCTGAAATTCATATGGAGACACAGAAGACCTCGAATAGCCAAAGCAATCTTGTACAACAAAAACAAAGCCGGAGACATCACAATACCAGATTTCAGGACATACTACAGGGCAGTTGTTATCAAAACAGCATGGTACTGGTACAGAAACAGATGGATAGACCAATGGAACAGAATAGAAACACCAGAAATCAATCCAAACATCTACAGCCAACTTACATTTGATCAAAGATCCAAAACTAATCCCTGGAATAAGGACAGCCTATTCAATAAATGGTGCTGGGAAAATTGGATTTCCACGTGCAGAAGCCTGAAGCAAGACCCCTACCTTTCACCTTACACAAAAATTCACTCAACATGGATTAAAGACTTAAATCTATGACCCGAAACCATGAAATTATTAGAGAGCATTGGAGAAACCCTGCAAGGTATAGGTACAGGCAAAGACTTCTTGGAAAATACCCCAGGAGCACAAGCAGTCAAAACCAAAATTAACATTTGGGATTGCATCAAATTTAAAAGTTTCTGTACTTCAAAAGAAACAGTCAGGAAAGTGAAGAGGCAACCGACAGAATGGGAAAAAATATTTACAAACTATACTACAGATAAAGGGTTGATAACCAGAATCTACAAAGAAATCAAGAAAATCCACAACAACAGAACAAATAACCCACTTAAGAGATAGATATTTCTCTTTAAGGATGGAACATTCTCTTTAAGCAGAAACATTGCTCATTAAGGTAGTTTATTAAATAATTTTATAAAAATAAATATTTTAAAAGCAGAATCAAATAAATAATGGTGCATCTGTGTGGTATAGTGTTAGTTGCTAAAAGCAATACAAAACAATAGAAAAAATGCATACTAAAATTTAGTAACATGGGAAAAATAAGTATGATTGGATTTAAATGAATGTTATAAAAGATAATACATATGTGATATATGTACAATGTTGTATTAATTTTTTTAATTTGTATCCCAATGTCTAAGAGTAGGAGACGCTACAGCACATTAAAATCAGTATTCTGGGTAGCAGGATTATACATTATTTGTAGAATCCTTATTGTACTTTATAAATGTCCTGGTTATATGATCTAAAATAAAAGTAAACGCATCTGGTGTGAGGCTTTATGGTATTAACCTAAAAGTAAAGTGCATGAGTTCTAGCACATGAATTTTACACTATTTCTTTAGGCTGCTCAGACACTTATTTATTTCCCTTTCATATTCTAGGTATGTATTGAGGTTGACAGATAAATTACCACCAAATGACTCTGCTATTACTCCTGGGTGATTGTGCATTGAGTAACTCTCCTGATGTTTTCCATTGTTTCCTTGTATTTAAAAAGATATGCTAGTTATGACACATGCATCGTTACTAGTCATTGCTTGACCAACTGGATACTTGAGATATGAAATTTATTAAGTGTCCCAAACTCAATGCTCTTAAGAGCCCAAAGAGTTATGTAAAATAAGTAAACCAGGTTAAAAACTGGCTGAGTGGAAAGGGAACAGCTACCACTCACTACCAACTGATTACTGGCAACAGCAATATGGACCTTGTGATGTCAGTTCTGATGATTTTTCAAGAGAAGCTATCATTCAATTTTTATATCCTGGCTATTAATTCAAAGTGTACAGGCCAAAGCAATATGACAACATGTTGCATTTGTCCTGAAAACAGCCAGTTTTTTATTTCTAATGTCAACACCTCAAACTGGAGACATCCACAAGCAAAGAATTCTAATAATTTGGAATGAATAATGAATTGATTTATTAAGTAGACTTCTAGGTATAATGTGACTGCAGGTTGTCAAGGTGAATGAACTGACAAGCAAGTGAGCCAATTTTTTATTTTAGTTTTAAAGCCAGCATATTTAAGTGAGTAATTTTAGTATTTTTACCCATGTCTTTTACATTGAAATAATGTTAAAAATTATAAGTTTCAATGTGTAAATTTCTTTACTACCAAAATGAATGGGCGTTTAAGGATCCTAAAAAGGAAATCACACAGTAATCAGAGCAGAGGAAGACCTGAATTAGTATTACTAGAGGTGAGGCTGTGGGTAGTATGTCTATGTTCCAATTTGGGGATATTTTTCCCCAGTGATCTCTAAGGTTGAGAGCAAATGTGACAGGTATACGCACACAGCGCTTAGATACCAAGCACTTTAGATTTTGGTGCCAGGTTTTTAGAGGAGCTATCTGGTGGAGAAAAGTGATCAATACCTGGAGATCCTGAAGCTATCTGGAAATTACTTATCTCTTACTTGGGAAAGAGAAGCCACTGATTCAGTGGTTAGCTGAACTTCGGTGAAACTCCATCATGAAGAGAGGAGGAGGGGATTGATCACATTTAAATTCTTCTAGAAAATGAGAGCTTGATCCCTTTATTTAAGCAGCTCATCCTGAGCTTCAGAGATCATATAAAAACAAATCACCTTGCACCACAATCACAAAATTTGTTACATCTGAGAATAAAATCTGCTTCAATTTAAGGAAAACGAAATAATCAAGCTATTATGGAACATGGGTAGTGTGTCAGTCAAAGAATTTTATCAGCACTCTGATGATTTTATGGTAAGTTCCACAGAGTATCAGTACAACTGTAGTGCGTATGTGCATATGTGTAATACACATATGCATTCAATACATTCAGATATTACATAGGCTCAGACATGTATATATATATATATATATATATATATATATATGTATCTACATATCTGTATTGTAAATATCTATCTGTAACTGAATGTGTTTTTCAACAAATCCATAACAATAATACCCGCTGTTCTAGAACCTCACTTCTCTCTTAAAAGATAGACTCTAATTCCTCTCTTCTAGACTCTTGTTGGAACTGAGACTTGGAAACAGCAGAGCATGGTGGAAATGATGCTGCATGACTTTGGATGCTTGATAATAAAAGGCAGTAGCACTTTAGTTTTGGAAGTTGAAACCCCAGTTCTTGCAGGCAAGTTTCTATGTACCACATTGTCTTGGCTTTCCATGCCTGAGAAATTCTCATGGGCTTTTTAGCCAGATCTGAATGCCTTAAGGGCTGATTCTGAGGCCAGAGTGCTGTTCAGGGCATTTACCATTCTATGAATCTGCTGTGTATCCCACTTCCCATGTAGGATCATTCTCTCCTTTTAATTCTATCAATTATTATTTGTGGACACTGGTCTTATTTATGTAATCGCTTTGACACTTAATACTATCTTTTTGATCAATTGTGAACTTAAACTGATCACTTTAGCAAGTAAGATGGCATTGGTACATGCCACCTTGATGGGACTGAACTGGAATCCCCTGGCACATTTCTAACTCTACCATTGGGGCAAGTCAGATTGAGCATGTCCCAAATTGTACATCTCGCTCTCTTATTCCCACTCTTACATTTAACAGAGATCACTTTTCAGTTAAATTTAAACACCTAAGAATAATTGTGTGTTAATTACAGAGTTCAACCAATAGTATTAACTAGAACAAAAAAAAATACTAAAAGGGATAAAGTATTAAGTTGTTCATCAACAGTCAAGACAAGGGCTGATCAAGTCACTGTTTTTCATAGTGTCCATTTCACTTCAACAGGTATCCTTTTTGGTGCTTGGTTGGTTGTCACTGATCGGGGGAACATATGATATTTGTCCCTTTGGGACTGGCTTATTTCACTTAGCATGATGTTTTCCAGATTCCTCCATCTTGTTGCAAATGACCGGATTTCATTGTTTTTTACTGCTGTATAGTATACTATAGAGCACATGTCCCATAATTTCTTTATCCAGTCTACTGTTGATGGGCATTTGAGTTGGTGCCAGGTCTTAGCTATTGTGAATTGAGCTATAATAAACATTAAGGTGCAGACCACTTTTTTGTTTGCCATTTAATTTCCTTTGGGTAAATTCCAAGGAGTGGGATGGCTGGGTTGTATGGTAGGGTTATATTCAGGTTTCTGAGGAATCTCCAGACTGACTTCCAAAGTGGCTTTACCAGTTTGCATTCCCACCAACAGTGGGTTAGTGTCCCTTTTTCCCCACATCCTTGCCAGCATCTGTTGTTGGCACATTTCTGTATGTGAGCCATTCTCACCGGGGTGAGGTGAAACCTCATTGTGGTTTTGATTTGCATTTCCCTGATTTCTAGTAATCCTGAACATTTTTTCATGTGTCTGTTGGCCATTTAATTTTTCTCTTTTGAATAATGTCTAGGGCCGGTGCCGTGGCTCACTTGGTTAATCCTCTGTCTGTGGCGCCGGAATCCCATAGGGGTGCCGGGTTCTAGTCCTGGTTGCTCCTCTTCCAGTCCAGCTCTCTGCTGTGGCCTGGGAAGGCAGTGGAGGATGGCCCAAGTGCTTGGACGCCCGCACCCACACGGCAGACCAGGAGGAAGCACTTGGCTCCTGGCTTCGGATCGTCATAGCTCCGGCCATAGCAGCCATTTGAGGGGTGAACCAATGGAAGGAAGACCTTTCTCTCTGTCTCTTCCTCTTAATGTCTGTAACTCTACTTGTCAAATAAATAAATAAATAAATAAATTTTTTTTTAAAAAAAGAAAAATGTCTATTGAGGTCCTTGGCCCATCTCTTAAGCGAGTTGTTTGTTTTGTTGTTGTGGAGTTTCTTGATCTCTTTGTAGGTTCTGGTTATTAATCCTTTATCTGTTGCATAGTTTGCAAATATTTTTTCCCATTAGGTCAGTTGCCTCTTCACTTTCCTGACTGTTTCTTTTGCAGTATAGAAACTTCTCAATTTGATGCAATCCCAATTGTTAATTTTGGCTTTGACTGCCTGTGCCTCCAGGGTATTTTCCAAGAAGCCTTTGCTGGTGCCTATATATTGCAGGGTTTCTCCAATGTTCTCTAATAGATTTAGATCTTTAATCCATGTTGAGTGGATTTTTGTGTAAGGTGTAAGGTAGGGGTCTTGCTTTGTGCACGTAGTTCTAATTTAAATAGACAGTGATCTTAAGACCATCTCTATGGTCCTTCTCTTCCAACCCAGGAACCCCAACGAATCATAAGGAATGTGTGAAGTTTGTAATCCAATGAGGTTTTTTAAAAATTGCAAGGAAAGGTTTTGAGTCTCTCCAGCCCTTAAATAACTCACAAAGAGAGAAGCAAGAGTGGGAAAATGTGTGCTCAATTGTGAACTGATTCAGAATGTTGAGATGTAATTGACTTCTCTCTTTGAACAATATAAGCAGTTGTACATCTGCTATGCATACTGACATAGGAAGCAAGATGAATGCCAACTCATCTATCATAATTTAGATAATAAGAATTAGGAGTATGTTCTCATCTGTCAACTGACCAAGACTTCCTCAGTCCTTGACAACCATCTTGGCTTGTGCAGAAACTGAAACACACTGTGTAAATTAAAAACATGTTTGCAAAAAAAAAAAAAAGAAAGAAAAATCCATCCGTGTCATTAGGGGTTACTATCATATATCACAGATATGTATTTATATTTCCTTAAACAACATTTAAAAACTTTAAAAATATATTATATACTCTGTAGCGCAGAGGTGGAACAATTAAGGCTCTGTGAGATTAAATATTGCCGCATTCAAGGAGCAGAGGTTTGCCCTCGGACTTTCTTTCTGCCACAGCCTGTGTGACTTTACTCTATGCTGTTACTCTTCGTATGATTTTGTGTCTTATCCATGTTATTGCTGTTCATAAGATGCTTTTGACAAAGAGCCAACAGAGATTCCTCCAGCTTTGCCATTCATTTGCATGGAATGATATGTAATTAACAAGTTCCAATTTTCACCAGCCCATATGAAAGGGTGTATTTCCTTCAGCATCTGAAATCTCCATATCCTTGGATTCCAGGTTCCTGGTTCCAACCTGGCCCAGCCCCAGTCATTGTAGCCATTTGGGGAGTGAACCAACAGATGAAAGATTGCTTCCTCTCTCCCTCTTTCTTCTCTCCCACCTCCCCCACTTTCTCTGTTACTCTGCCTTTCAAATAAATAAATCTTTAAAAAAAATCTCTATCTCTCCCTACCCTTCAAAATCCATCACTTCTGACATCCTGGGTCTGAGAAGTGAGTGCAAGCCATTGGAGGTAACACCATTCCCCTACTGACACACAAGCTAGGATAAGTATTTTGCCAGTAAATCTACTTGTCATTTTTCTATCTGTGCCTCTCAAATATATGTCAGTAGAGGGCGCTGTGATCTGGAACCTTGTTTCCTTTCCATAAGGAGTTTTCAGTATGGAAAATTAGAACAACATAATTATTAAGAGAAAAAAACCTTGAAGTCACTCACCTGAATTGAAATGCCAGTTCCATTGCTTCTTGTTTATAAAATCTTTGATGGTTTTAACGAACTCCTCTCTTGAATATTGGTTAATGAAAGAGTCAGCTCCAGTGTGAGAGGTAGATGGAAGACAGGTTTGGATATGCAAGACATTGGGAGAACCACCTATGTTTGTGCAGGAGGGAGAGAGAAAGAATAGGCATGGAGAACTTTTTTTTAAAGATTTATTTATTTATTTGAAAGTCAGAGTTACACAGAGAGGGGAGAGGCAGGTAGAGAGAGAGAGAGAGAGAGAGGTCTTCCATCCACTGGTTCACTCCCCAATTGGCCGCAACGGCCGGAGCTGCGCTGATCTGAAGCCAGAAGCTTCTTCTGGGTCTCCCACGTGGGTGCAGGGGCCCAAGGACTTGGGCCATCTTCTTCTGCTTTCCCAGGCCATAGCAGAGAGCTGGGTCGGAAGTGGAGTGGCCGAGTCTCGAATGGGTGCCCATATGGGATGCCGGCGCTTCAGGCAGGACGTTAACCCACTGCACCACAGCGCCGGCCCCATGGAAAACTTTCAGATCGCAATGCGAGCCTAATAACCATGAAAAGTGAGAAGAAAGAATTGTGTGTAGAAAGAGCCTCAGTCTGGCAGTGCAGTTCTGAGAAACTCTTGGCCAGGATGATGGAGAGTTCCTGACAAAACATTGCCTATTAGAGGAGTTCTGTGTTGGATACAATGTTTTGTGTTCAGTCAATGACTGGGAGCTGCCCAGGGACAGAGTGGCTTTGGAGTGAACACTGCAATAGATTCTCCAATGTACGGCAGCTGGTCAACTACGGCTCTTCTAAGCAGTTTGCCTCTTGAAGGAAGATCTGATCAGTGTACACTCTGGATGTTATACACAGTCGCTCTGCAACAGGGCAATTACAATGAAGAAAGGATTTTATCCATGAAGTGCAGTTAGCATATTGCTCCACATAACAAAGAGTATAGCAGTTATTTATCAAGTATAAAGAAACACATGGATGTATTTAAATGTCTGGGTTAAGTATGTTATTCAAGTTTACAAAGCAGTCTTGAATCTTCAATTGCAGGCAGACACCTTGCAGGTGGGGTAAGTCATTAAATCGTGAGTCAGATGTCACAAAATGTCTGCTATGAATGCTGTAAACCACACAAGATACTGTTCAATCTCAGTAGAATCTGTGTTCTCTCAGCATTGCTTTAAACCACAACTTCCTAAAAGGGCCATTACTTGTGTTGTTTCTGTGTTTATGTATTCTTTATGTCCAGCTGCTTCTCTCAGGGCCACCGTTACAATGACTGGCTTGCCACAAATGTCGTGCATGCTGAAAATCATCATATTTGATTTTTATTATTACTATTTGACAAGCAGAGTGATAGAGAGGGCCAGATAAAGAGAGAGGTTCCATGTGTTGACTTACTTCCCAACCGCCCACAATGGCTGGGACTGGACTGTGGAGAAGCTGGAAGCCAGGAACTCAATCCAGCCAGGTACCCCACGATGGGGAGCAGAGTTCAATGTACTGGTTCCATCACCAGCTTCCTCGCAGTCTACACTGGCAGGAAGTGAGTCAGAAGTTGGAATCATAGATCTCACGCATTTTGATGTGGGACACAGACATTCTAACCACTAGGGCAAACATCTGCTACCTGAAACTCTAAGTTATTTTTTAAAAAGCCACCCCTGACGATACTAATATGTGGGCATATGGGAGAATATGTGGCTTAGGGTGATTCAGGAGCCCTTTAAATTATTCTTGATTTGCTTTTCTATCGCTAGGCTACCCAAGTGGCAGAGTGAAGAGCAAGAGCTCCTCCCATGATAAGGCAGCTATGGTGTGCAGGCAGTTTCCAGAATTCTTGCATTTTCTAAATTAAGAATTCATGTTCTCATGGGTTTCTATTCTTCAATACATACTATTTGCTTAAATATTTTTTTTTTCTCTACAAAAAATCTTCAAGTTAAGTCTGCCCTCCAAGCATACCACCTCTTCTCCAGTAGGCATAACAGTAGCATTGTGTTCAAGAGCTCAGGTGTGCACATTGATAGACTCAGGTTGAAATTCTACCTCTGCCTCTTACGCTTGTGTGTCCTATTCAAGCCTCTTTAGCGCCCTTGGTTTTAGCTTCCACACTTATCAAAGGAGTTTTTGGGAGAATCAAATGTAATAAAGTGCTTTGAGAAGGAGTCTGGGAAATGAATTTTCAGCTATGCTCATGTTGTGATGTTTTTATTAATGAGCATGTGTTTCATTCTGTGTTTCCCTGGAACTGGCAGAGCTGGTGCCCTTACATGCCTAGTTTTATGAAGACTCTGAAAGCGATGGGAAGAAGATGCACCAGAAGGACAAAGAAAGCAAAGATAATGCAACTCAATCTGGAAGACAGAGCAGAGCAGAACCTCTTTTCCCATTTGCACCCCCATGCTTTTGAGTGTCGAGTCTGGGTGGTCTTTGTTGCAGGAGGCAAGGCTGGGGTGAGAAGGCAGGACAATGTTTCTAACTTGATTGTGCCTTCAATCTTGCCATTTTAGGAAGCTGCCCTTGGGTGATATTTTATCTCCTCCAGTGAATCTTGCTTATGGGGATTTCCCAGGGAGGTTTAAACTCTGAATAGATTCCAAGTTGCAAGACCTACCTGAATGCAAATGAGGACTGTGATCACTGAGAACCAAAATATGCTGATTTAAGTTTACAAAGCTCATGTCAGTTGACCTAGCAGCTCTGCTGTGAGATGAGGTGGAACTTAAATGTGCAAAGTGTTCATTTTCTAGGCATCTGCCATTTGAACTCAGACTTTCCTGATGATGAGAGTCTTGTCCATCCCTTTACTATAGACAAGTGTTTGGGCCATGGCTGGCAATAAAGAATGATAATAATGCTTGTAAAAAGTCACCTTACATTTGTGTTGCATGCCACATTGAACAATGCAGTGTCAATCCATTATTGTATTTTATCCTTGAAGCAATTCAATGAACTGGAAAAATTACTACAGCCTGAGATTAGGCATATTCTTTTTTAAAAAAAGATTTACTTATTTATATGAAAGGCATAGTTACAGAGAGGTAGAGGCAGAGAGAAAGAGAGAGAGGTCTTCCATCTGCTGGTTCACTTCCCAGATGATTGCAACAGCTAGAGCTGTGCCAATCTGAAGCTGGGATCCAGGTATTTTTTTCTGGATCTCCCATGCAGGTGCAGGGCCTCAAGGACTTGGGCCATTTCCTACTGCTTTCCCAGGCCATAGCAGAGAGCTGCATTGGAAGTGGAGCAGCTGGGACTCAAACTAGCATCCATATGGGATGCTGGCACTGCAGGCAGTAGCTTCACTCGCTAGGCCACAATGTCAACCCCAATTTAGGCATATTCTTAAAGAACACGTGTTCACTAGCATCATTCAAAGTGTGTGCTCCTTCCATTCAGTGACTTCCTTTCTGTTCTCAGTATATACGCCCTGCTATTTAAGCTTTCACTTTTTTACTTATTTGAAAGGCAGAGTGGTACACAAATAGATGGGGAGGGGGGAGAGAGAGAGAGAGAGAGAGAGAGAGTCTTCCACTAGTTCACTCCCCAAATGATCATGATAGCTGGGGTTGAGCCAGACTGAAACCAGAAGCCAGGAGCTTTTTCTGGTTTCCCACATGGGTGCATGGGCTCAAGGACCTGGACCATCTCCCACTGCTTTTCCAGGCACGTTAGTAGAGAGCTAAATTGAAAATGGAGCTGCCCGGACTCAAAGCAGTGCCCACATGGGATGCCAGTGCTGCAGGTGGCAGCTTAACCTGCTATGCCACAGCACTGGCCCCAAAACTTTTACTCTTTTATAATAAATTTGTGTTTTTAACATTTTTTCTATCCTTTCCATGTATTTCTAATATCTTGGGAGCATTAGTAAAAACCAATTATTTAGAAGAAATGCACATACAAGACTGCACTCTTGGCTGAATTTCTGTTGCAAATGCTTTCTATAGCAAGTGTTAACATATTAAGCCTCGCCCCTTCCCTCCCCCCTCCCCTCCCCCCCTCCCCTCCCTTTACCCTTCTTTCCTTTTCTCTCTATCACTCACTCTACCTACCTCCATCCCTTCTGCTTCCTTCTCTCCCTTCTTCCTTTTGTTGTTAGAATAACGCACTTGCACTTATGGTTTGGACGAGGGAGGGATGAAGGTTGAAGAAGAGGATGATTTTGTACTAATCACAGGGAAAGAAAATATAGAAAAGAATATTTAGAGGCTAAAATGGGGCATCTACATAGATAGGGATTCAAGGTGACTATGATTTTGTGGGACGCATTTCTCTTGATGAAGCAATATTATTAGGCTCCGATTGTGTAGCTTAAATTCTCTCTGTATACACAGTGATAGCTAGTATCAGTGAAAACATTTTTCCCCATAATTTTGTGTTAGGAAATGTATTCCCTCCCTAATTTTAGTTGTTAATGTTTATCAGGTGAATTAACATTTTCAAATGTATGTGTATAATAAATATTGCACTGCAATTATCATGATACCTTTCCTAAATGACTCTGCCTTGTATTTCAAGATCTCTATTTTGCCAGATGGTATTGAGATCACTAATACAGCAGTCAGGAGTTCCCATACATGCAGAAATGTAACCAGCAGAAATGGGTGTTAACAGAGTGAGAATTATAGTTTTTGTACTTGAGAATTTTAGGGTCCTTAATGAGACACATATGCTTTATATATGATAGAATATGAATACCTTTTAAATTACTAAAGCAAGGTCAAACACATACCTGCCCCAAATCCTTATCACCATCATCATCAAATTTTAATAATTTAATAAGAAGGAGATTCTGAGGCAAAATCTAACATATGGTAGGACATAAACCTATTTTTCTTACAGTTTTTAAAATTTTTTATTTAGGCTTAATTTACCAAATATTTTGATAGAGAAGAGGCCATTTAATGTTGCGATTAAAAATTTAGGTTCTAGAGCTGCAAGAGATGCCTTTGGCTTGTGTTTCTGATGCTCCCCCAGCTGAATTTCCTAGCATTGGGTGTCTCTCCTATACAGTGAAAATATTTGTAATTAACAGGGTTTCTAAAATTATTAAAAAGATTAAAAACTATGAAGTGCTGGGCAAAGTGTTTAGTATACAGTTTGTATTTGGTAGATGGTACTGCTCCTATGTTATTACTTATTTATAATAACTGTAACTCAGTTGTATGAACCAAGATGTGTTATATCTCATATATTCTGGAATACATTTATTTTTTTTCTCTGAGACAGCTTAAAAACAGCATTTTCCCTATCCTTATTAATTCATTCATTTGTTATTTCCTGGAGACCTGGCTGGCAGGTAGATTTAGAATAATAGGAAGCTAAGCAAAAAAAGCCCTGCCTCTCACTGAAATTGTAGTCAGTAAGAGAAGTAGATAATAAACCAGCAAACCAACAAATCCATATTTATTTGTTTAGCAGCAGAATGCTAATTGGAGTTTCTTATCTAAGTCCATTGGAAGTAAGGCTCTGAGCATTTCTCCTCTGATACAGAACATAATAAGGAATTATTGGCCCTTAGAAATTCCACTGTTGCACAAGGGAGCAGTGGTGGGCTCTGGGGTAACTGGCTGTACCTGTGTGGCTTAGGCCTCTTTGGCCAGCCTTGGGTTGTGTGTGTTCCCTTCAGTTTCCTTGTCAGTGCTCAGCAGATGCCGTAAAGAGCACTGATAGGTGAAGGGCCATTCTCCATAAGGGATCCTAGTTCAAAAACACTCAGCATCTCTAGGGCTGGATGCAGACGCTGACACAACAAATCTGCTGTCCTGTCTTCATTTGTTTCTTGGAAGAATGAGAATAACCTTCTCCTGTCCCTCTCCCACTATCTGCATCTTAGTATTTTAAGTCTTAATGGAAATCAGAAAGAATTCTTAAAGCTAGCCTTCTGGACTGTGTGCATGCATGGAGGAGCCTTTGCTTTTTGTTGATGTCGGCTTCACAAGTAGGCACACAAAGGAATCCTTCCTGGGTGTGATGTGCACACAGGCTTTCTAGAGGACTTGGCCTGGAAGCTAAAGTCAAGTCTCTTCCAATGCCTTGGGTGCTCACTTCAAAAGGCCCTAACAAAAGCACTCACACGAAGGAAAAAGTTTTCCTTCTGGCTCTCTACAGTGAATTACAAGCTGGCATTCTCTCCTCCCATTCTTAAAACTCGAAGGGTGGTACAGGCAGCGATGCTGACAGTGTGCATTCGCAGATGCCACCATATGGGTCTCGAAAAACTAGTTGCACTGATGATTCCCTGCACATGTAGGAGACAGTTTGCATTGTTGGCATCGTCCCTGCACAGAAACAAGCACAGCTTAGCAAGGCTGAGCAGATGGCACTGGATCTGGTGCCAGGGAAGCAGTGAATTAAAGGTTATACCCACCAGGTTTGATGCGGTGCCAGTTTGAATTGGTACAGAAGCTTCGGCCCACCTGCTTATTGGCCTCATGACATCTGGCATCTTTTTATTTTATTTTATTTTTTTAAATTTGGACTGAATTGAAGGCAGCAAAGAAAAATGTCATTTTAAAAGCCATTACAAGTCAATGGGTTTAAACTCTTAACAAAAAAAAGGCCTACAGGTCCTTCACATTAATGTTTTATATTAATGATTTTTATAAAACCTTGGGGGAAATTATGCACTGATGTGCTGAATTGTGTTGAAATTTATAGCATCCTACAAAGGAGAGTCTGGACCGCTAAAAAAAAAAAAAAAAAAAAGACTCAAAGTTGCTAAGTAGTGACAACAGAAAAGGGCTATTATCTGTAGCCTGTGTATTGTAATTAGGAAAATAAATTTGCTTCTATTTATTCTAATGATTTTCACATTGTAATAATTAGAAAACATTGTGGCATTTCACAGAGGAGTACACTCTAAAAGGTGTTTTTCACCGTAGTTTGCTCCTGTAAAGTTTCTTCCCCCCTGTAGCCATGTATTTAGTTATGCTGGATTTCAGCTGTCTTCCTGACTTGCTCTGCATATTCATACGTTGTGTACACAAACATGCACCGTACCCAGCCCCAGGGTAGCGGTGTATGCATACTAAAACCTGTTTGTGTGTCTCCTCTATTTGGGATTTTCGTGCCTCCGCTCTGGGTGTGAAATGGAAGTATGTAGTGGGATTGCAAAAGCTGAGATGATTAGCTTGGTAACTAAGCCTTCTGATTCAGACTGTTTAGAAAAAAAATACTTATTTGAAAGACAGACAGGGAGACAAATGCACAGAGAAAGAAAGAAGGAGAAAGAGAGAGAGAGTAAGCACAAGACAGAGCACTTCCATCCACTGGTTGGAGTCAGGAGCTAGCAATGCAACTCATGTCTCCCACTTGAGTAACAGGAATCCAATGACTCGATCCACCACGGCTGCTTTCCAGGGTCTGCATTAGCAGGAAGTTGGAGTCAGGAGCTGGAGCTGGGAATGGAACTCAGGCCCTCCAATGTGAGATGTGGGCATTCTAACTGCTAGACTAAACACATGCTCCTAAATTAAGTTTTAATGGTATTGTATCAAGCCCTGCAGCATTGCATCAGCATTCCAGGGGCAAAAGAAATCATTAAGGAAATGTATTAAATATCTAAATAGCATCAACTTTTCAGCTCACAAATCTGACATGTATCATGGTACTATTGACTTTTTTCATTATAATTGGCTTATTTTTCTCTATTTCATAGAATTATGACAGCTGTGAAGCTTTGTGGTGGTATAATCTTTTTCTTTCTGAACAAATTTTAGAGAAGAGGCATTGATAAAGAAAAATGTAAAAAGTGATCTAAGTCGCATACAAAGAATTTGGAGGAAGAAAGAGGAGAAATCAGGAGCAAACTGTTTAAACAAAATAGATTGTAAAGCCAATCATATATTCTTGTTGTTAATCCAGAGACCTACAGCAGAGTCACTGAAGAACCAACAATATCTAAAGAGTTTTCAGAATACTGAAGAGAAATGAGAAGCTCTAAGTGTCTGATTGAGAAACTTACATTCATTTCATTAAGTCTGGACATAATCTGGAAACCTGCTCTTTGTTTTGAAGCCTTTAACTGAATATCATAATGACATATTAGTATTGAAAGTACTGTAAATTATTAATGCTAAAGAATTAAGGTACATTAAATACTTTAAATATATCAAATGATATTAACTATGAATATTAAAGTATTGATTAGCTTCAGCTTCTGAACTATATGAATAAAAATGACATTTTTCCAATGAAAAATCCAGTTAAAGTAACTACTTTCCAAGGAAAGGAGATTACTAAAAAAAAAATTAAAGGAAATCTAACAAAAATACTGTTAGTGAGATTAGAGTTTTACAGACCCAAGTGCTGTTATCAAAATCTTTAAATTCATATTAAACATAAGGAAAGTGTGTTAATCTTAAATTCACTTGACTTAATTTAAAGGGTATATCAGTCAACATTTAAATACTAAAATAAAGACAGAAAGTAAACCCACCCACATTTCAGATCTTCCCTAACACTGGAGTCACTTAGAGCTCCTCTTCTTTGTGTAACTAACTCATTTATATTTGATTCTTCTTCATAACTCTATTAGAATGCAATTTCTTTCACAATCTTCGAAGGTGTTCTTCTATAATAATGCTCCTTCATGGTGGCATCCAAAGACATCTTAATGCTATCACAGTCAAAACTTCTACATTATTCAGTGTTGTTATAAATAATTCTTATTATAGGCTAGGTACTAAATTGCTACCTGGTATTCATTGTGGTGAAAGAATCTCTTACAAAGTTTTCCAGATAAATAAGTAGTCCAAAATATTCTAGGGGAAGTAAGAGAGATGTGTTCTACTTCTTCAATGAATTGTGTTCATGAAGCAATGATTAAAAAATTATAAGGTTATAGTAGCAATAAGATGGATTTAGCTTATATCTTAAGATATTGCTGATCTGGGGGAGAGAGCCAAGAATAATTTTATTTATTTAGAGTATATCTGACAACATCATCATCTTATAGGCTGTCTATAATATATTGTTAAGTATCCTCTCCTCATTATATTAGCCTAATACTGGAAACAAACTCAAGGCTTGTAAAAATGGGTCTGAAATGTAAGTCAAGAGCTCTGTGTGTTACCAGGAAGCAAGACCTCAAGCGTGCTTCTCTCAGTAAATCAGATAGTGGATTTCTTATTTATTCTTTTAAAGATAGCTTTTAAAAATGCATGTATTTATTTATTTACTTGAAAAGCAGAGTTATAGAAAGAGAGGAACAAACAGAGACAGAGAGAGAGAAAGATCTTCTATCTTCTGGTTCAGGCCCCAGATGGTCTCAATGGCCAGGACTGGGCGAGACCAAAGCCAGGAGTCAGTAGCTTCATCCAGTTCCCCCATGTGGGTGGCAAGGGCCCGAGCACTTGGGCCATCTTCTACTGATTTTCCCAGGCCATCAACAGGAAATTGGATTGGAACTGGGGTAACTGAATTGACAGTGGAGCAAATGGGAAATGAACTTGTGCACAGATAGATGCCTGTAACGCAGGTGGTGGCTTTGCTGGTTATGCCACAAATCCAGCCTCTAAAGACACCTTTATCATACATATAAAAAATAATCATTTGGAAGTCAGAGTTAGTGTCCACATCTCAACTTTTCAGAAGTGAAATTTTACTTTCATACTCTTGAAAACAGGCTCCTGGAGTCTCCTAAACACTCTGATATGAAGTATAATTCTCTTTTCTGTTGTCTCCATTCTTCCTTTATGCTCATAATATTTTGATGTTGTAATCAGATTAATAAATGCACATTTTAGATCTTTGTTTCCTAGAAAAAATGTATTTTTAAATGTAACTCTTTTTGGAAATGGTAGCTCTTAAATTTATAATGTGTATAATACATCCCTTTATCTATATAGAATCACCTGTGTAGGTGCCAGTACCTCAGCAGTCTAAAGCCCCGGCCTGCAGGGCCGGCATTCAATATGGACATCAGTTCGAGTCCTGACTGCTCCACTTCTGATCCAGCTCCCTGCTAATGTGCCTGGGAAAGCAGCAGAAGATGGCCCAAGTCCTCAGGCCCCTGCACCCACATGGGAGTCCTGGAAGAAGCTCCTGGCTTCGAATCAGCTCAGCTCTCACACTTGGGACGTGAACCAATGGATAGAAGACCTCTCTCTCTCTGTCTACCTCTTTCTGTAACTATATCTTCAAATAAATAAAATAAAGTAAAAAGAATCACTTGTGTAGAGGAAAAAATAACTCATTTTGTTATTAATAGTATTATTAATAGTATTTTTTTAACTTTTATTTAATATAAATTTCCAAAGTACAGCTTATGGATTACAATGGCTTCCCCCCCACCCCATAACTTCCCTCCCACCCGCAACCTTCCCCTTTCCCGCTCTCTCTCCCCTTCCATTCACATCAAGATTCATTTTCAATTCTCTTTATATACAGAAGATCAGTTTAGTATAGATTAAGTGAAGATTTCAACAGTTTGCACCCACATAGAAATACAAAGTGAAAAATACTGTTTGAGTACTAGTTATAGCATTGATTTTGAATATTTATGACTGAAGTCTAGTCATGGATGAGTTCAAAAATCCAAAAAAAAAATAAATAAATAATTTATCTTTGAGTTAATGAAAGAAAAATAAAGTCTGTTTTTTTTTTTTTTAAAAAAAACTATTTATTTATTTATTTGAAACTCATAGTTACATAGAAAGAGGAGGTGAGTGAGAGAAAGAGACCTTCCATCTTCTGGTTCACTCCCTAGATGGTTGCAACAGCTGGGACAAAGCCCAACCAAAGCCAGGAGCTGAGAGCCTCACCTGGGTCTTCCGTGCATGTGGCAGGAACCCAAACACTTGGACCATCTTCTGCTGCATTTCCTAGGCCATTAGCAGGGAACTGGATTGGAAGTGGAGCAGGCAGGATTCAAACCCATGCCCATATGGGATGCTGGTACTGCAGGTGGCTACTTTACCTGCTATACCACAATGTTAGCCCCAAAGTAAAAATTTGAAGATTCAGTTTACATGGATTCCACATCAAGAATAACAGTCTCATGGTTTTATCTCAGACAAATCCTACTCTCCAGCTACCATAATTATGAATGTATCTTTTTTTCATAGCCTAAGATATGGTCACACTGAAGAGGTTATAAAATATTGTTACTGGCATAAAATCTTAAAATATTTGCTTAATGAATTTATGAACCATGAGTCAGTTCTTCATTTTTCTTTCATTCACTCAATATGGATAACATTTATATTATGCAAGTGGTAAGGGGAAGAGATGGTGAAGCAGCTGGACTCTGGGTTCATACTGGCTCTGCCTCTTGCAAGCTGTGTGAGTTAAGCTAAGTGACTAAACTGCCCAGTGGCTGAGCTGTCTCCTTTGTAAAATGGAGTAACTCCAACTACGTAAGATACATACTATTATGCACTTAACAAAGCTTTAGGAGGAATACATTCCATTTATAAGAATTTACAGCAATGCTAGGCACTCTGTAATTGCCTTAAAAGTGCAAATGACCAATAAGTAGATAAGAGTAAGTATATGTTTTTTTTTGACATGTGATATGTTACTTGATTAGAACTTTTTTTTTTATTTTAGTAAATATAAATTTCCAAAGTACAGTTTATGGATTACAATGGCTTCCTCCCCCATAATTTCCCTCCCACTCACAACTCTCCCATCTCCTGCTCCATCTCCCATTCCATTCACATCAAGATTCATTTTCAATTATCTTTATATACAGAAGATCAATTTAATATATATTAAGTAAAGAGTTCATCAATTTGTACCCACACAGAAACACAAAGTGTAAAATACTGTTTCAGTACTAGTTATAGCATTACTTCACATTGGACAACACATTAAGGACAGATCCCACATGAGAAGTAAGTACACAGTGACTCCTGTTGTTGACTTAACAATTTGACACTCTTGTTTATGTCGTCAGTAATCTCCCTAAGCTCTTATCACAAGTTGCCAAGGCTATGGAAGCCTTTTGAGTTCGTCAACTCCCATCTTATTTAGACAAGGTCATAGTCAAAGTGGAAGTTCTCGCCTTCCTTCAGAGAAAGGTACCTCCTTCTTTGATGGCCCCGTTCTTTCCACTGGGATCTCACTCGCAGAGATCTTTCATTTAGGTTTTTTTTTTTTTTTTTTTCTCCAGAGTGTCTTGGCTTTCCATGCCTAAACATGCCTAAAATACTTTCATGGGCTCTTCAGCCAGATCCGAATGCCTTAAGGGCTGATTCTGAGGCCAGAGTGTTGTTTAGGACGCCTGCCATTCTATGAGTCTGCTGTGTTTCCGGCTTCCCATGTTGGATCGTTCTCTCCCTTTTTGATTTTATCAGTTAGTATTAGCAGACAGTAGTCTTGTTTGTGTGATCTCTTTGACTCTTAGTCCTATCAGTGTGATCAATTGTGAACTGAAATTGATCACTTGGACTAGTGAGATGACATTGGTACATGCCACCTTGATGGGATTGTATTGGAATCCCCTGGCACATTTCTAACTCCACCATTTGGGGCAAGTCCGATTGAGCATGTCCCAAATTGTACATCTCCTCCCTCACTTATTTCCACTGTTATATTTAACAGGGATCACTTTTTAATTAAAATTTAAACACCTAAGAATAATTGTGTGTTAATTACAGAGTTCAACCAATAGTACTAGAACAAAACAGAGAAAAAAATACTAAAATGGATAAAGTATTACATTGTACATCAACAGTCAGGACAAGAGCTGATCAAGTCACTGTTTCTCATAGTGTCCATTTCACTTCCACAGGTTTCCCCTTTGGTGCTCAGTTAGTTGTTGCCGATCAGGGAGAACATACGATATTTGTCCCTTTGGGACTGGCTTAATTCACTCAGCATAATGTTTTCCAGATACCTCCATCTTGTTGCAAATGTAAGGGTAAGTATATGTTAAAATTCCCAGCCAAGAGAACAGAAGAAGGCACGGTCTCTGTTCCTAACATACTCAGAATATTGAGATATTTGTCTCATCTGGCAGTGATTAACATGCAGAAAATCAACTTTTCATTTGAATGAAAGTTTAGCTTTAGAGCTGAGGAAAATAGAGTTTATCAAAATATGTGAGTGATGGCTAATACTACTTTGAATCAGCACAACGTTTCTTTCTCACAGTAGGAAAATTATGATGTCACTGAGATATGGGTTTGTCATTCCCAGGATGTTCTTCCTTTGTTATGGCACTTCTCATTTAAAGGGGAAATGATCTAAATGATCAGCTTTCCACACTTTGCAGTTGATATTCTAATTAGTTTTGTATGTGTGAATAATTTCTATTGTCTCTTCAACTAGTCACATTTAGATTTTAAGCCCTTTTTATTAATGATGAAAGGAAAGCATGTATTCCCTTTGAGAGACCTGCATGTAGTACCACATAGATGGAGAGTGGAGACAGCTGTCCCTGAAGAGGTACGGTAGAAACTCTGCAATCCATATCCTACTAGTCTCAAAGATTTGTTTATTCTGAACTAAAATTACTTCCCTTTTCTTTTTCTTCATTCCCAGTAGCTTTTAGTTAGTTCAGATCCTCATCATTTACTACCAGAAACCCTGACATGTCTCCTTCCTTGCTTCTGAGCTTGCTTATTCTGCTATATATTATAAATTGCATTTTAGCCAGAATGAGTTTCCAAAATGCCATATATGATTATGTTACTGTCCTACCCAACAATCTCCTAGTAGTATTGCATTACCTTAGCAGCAATCCCAAGCCTGGTTTCCCCTGAGTCTTCCCTGGTGGAACCCCTGCCTCTGCAGATGCTGATTAAATAGGCTTTGGATGGGTTCAGGGTTTATCCCTCAAGACAGTGTGATGAGCCTTTCTGCAGACCAATATTTGAGAGCCACAAGCCAGAAGATAACATCAAGTACACAAATCTAGATTTGTCCTGCTCATCTCCCTATGCTCTGAACACCCGCTATGTGAGTTTCAACCTCCACAACTTACAGGTGCTTCACCAGCTCAATCTCATCTTCTGCTCTGTCCCCTGGTAACTGCACTGTGCCAGTTAGTAGACCGTTCTATACTATTTCAGAAAACTCAACCTAGATTTCTTCCACACTTTCTTGCTTTCCCTAGTGTAATTATGAGAACCTATAATGCTGTGTATGGACATTAAACAATGCACAGCTCAATTAAATGAAAGAAATCTCATTTTCACTGAAGTCTGACAGAAAGTATAAAACAAAAAGAGTTCTAATATCTAGTGCCTCTCCTCCAATATTTTCACTCCTTCCTGTTTTTTCACACTCTACCTGCTGATCTCTTGTCCAAATACCCTGTACCACTTTACTTTAACCTTTTGATTCATATAAGTCTTTTTGAATTTGTAATTTTAAAGTTTCAAATAATAATAGCATCTCTCTTACAGTGTTGGAAAGGGCAGAGATTCTGAACTGGAGTAGTCTTCAGGGCTTAAAGTTGTTCCCAGTGGTCACGGAGAAATGACAACTGGGACAATTAATACAAAAACTTGCCCTTTCCATGGAATTCTCTAAGAGCATCAGTGATGTGTGAGTGATTTTGATTTTTCTATATAAATACCAGTTATAAAACATATTAGAATATGGGGTTTCCACAGTATTTTGAATGTATATTAAACCTACATTAAGGAAAATCTAATTGAGTTGCTTTGGGGTGACATAGAATCGATAAGATGAGAAGGTATTTTGTCTCTGTCATAATTTTCTCTTCTTCTTACCACTGTCCTGTTTATGTGTTTTCCAATTACTACAAACATATAACAAATTACTTGAAAATTAGTGGCATAAATAATTCTTTATATGCTTTCAGGGTCATTGCGATAGGTCTTCAGGAAGAATATGAGAACAGTTCTCACTGGGGTTATGTGGAGGAAGCCAAAGGGTCACAATCATGTGAGCCTGCTCACGTGAGCACCCATTCACTTCCCAGAGAGTTCTTGGCTGAAACCTGAGCACAGTGTTGCCTAAATGCCCTCACAGCATGGTGCTTGGCCTCTCTCAGAGCATGCTTTCCAAGAAACCAAAGCAGAAGCTACCATGTCTTTTGTGACCTAGCCTTTGAAACCATGCATTTTTATTTCTGCTTTATCTCACTGGTCACACAGGGCCAGTCTTGATTCATTTTGAGAAGGGACTACACAAGGGTATGAATTCCAGACGTGTGGGTCATTCTGGAGAGGGGCATAGTAGCTGTTGGCTTCCCCCTGAATTACAGCTCTTCCCTGCAAGGTGGATCACGGACTATCCCATTGACCCCTACTGCTGTAAGGAAAAGATAGCATGAGATACAGAAAAATAAAATATTTGAAAGATTGAGAGATTTGTCTTACTCAAGTATTCTTGAAACATAGATTTAGAAGAGTTAAAACTCCCTGGGAAATCTGAGGAAGAAAACTAAAAGCATGTTCTTTTGATGTGTAAAAGTAATCTGAATTTGAGACAATGTTATAAATTGCATAATTTTTGTAGCTAACTACCATGCAATACAGTCATGATTTTGTTTGTTGGTAAAGTGTGCTGCACACTAATTTGTGTGGGTTTTATTTGCTCAAAACATTACTCATATGTTCCTAACTATGCTAATTTACTGATCATACAGTATGGTCATTTGCTGAGAAATTAAGTTTAAATGCAATATTACCCATTCATTTATCTATTAAGAATTATAGGACATTAAAAGGAAGCTTATATGAAGTAATGGAGAAGATTTTTTGGATTAATTGAAAAAAAGTACCCTTCACATTAAGTAAAACCTTAGAAAATATTTGATTAGAAGGTAAGTTGTACAATATAGAATGTCCTGAATTCCTTTTCTCTTTTCCTACAAAGTTCAGGTAAAGCTTATTTATTGTAGTTTCTTTCAAAAAATGGATTTATTTATTTCCCTTTTTGGCATTTATTTATCTTATTTTATTTTATTTTTTTTCCTAGAAACCTTTTTACTTAGGGCAATAATGAATTTACTTTAGCTACAGTAACAAAGTCACAGAGAAATCTATTTTTAAACTGCTGGCATTCTCTCATTATTTTGACAACTTGAATTGAATATTACAAGTTACAGAGTGCAACTGTTTTATAGACTTTCTTGGTGATTGGAATACAAGACAAATAACAGCAGACATAAAAAGGGTCATTTGATTTTGAAATGTTTTACTGCTGCTGTTATAGATAAGCATACATAGGGATAAAAAACTGGGCCTTGTATTAGTTCTGCCACATATTTTGCTTTGGTTCTTTTAGAAAATAGGATGTGATGGGCGAAATATAAATTTTCAATCTGTTTTTTCTTTAGAGAAAAACACACCTTTTTCTATGACCCACAAGAACATTGTTTATCACTGACGAGAGGTAAGTGTTGTTGGGCTGAAACTGGGATGGAACAGTGTGATAGTTTATCTATATTCTATCCACCTCTGCAAGTGTCAGACTAAAATAGTTTTTGCCAGGCATTATTTAACCTATTTTTATTCAATGTACACATAAATGATTTTAAATATTATTTTCATTTAGTTGCAATACCAAGAATTAACTATTGTTATTAAATATTCAGTGACATGGCTACTGTCACAGGAACTATGCAGAATCCAAATGTGAATAATCATTTAATTGTAGATTATTTATAGCTGTTATATTTTTAAATCATTTTACATGAAATGTTAAAATTATACTTGACATGTCTGTTATTTAATGACCCTCACTGCTGTGTCCCAGTCTCCTGTTTGTAGGAGAGCAAGCCACCTACTGAGCTTTATCTGTGCAATAGAAAGCCCACTGCACACTTTCTGAAGCTATCACAACCGTCAAAAATATGAGTCTTGCAGGGCAAAATATAAAATAAGGAGATAAAATAAGCTTTGATTTATACTCTCATTTTTGTTAAGACCTGTTCACAAGACAGTCTTAGAATGGACACTTTGTAAATATTTTATAAAGGATAAAGGCAAATATATGTATATGTGTGTATATATAAATACATAAATTGTAGAAAAATTATGCATCCAACATATAATCTAAAGTTACATGATCTGTGTGTCCTTTATATGCATGTGATTTTTATTTGATCTTGATTACTTGCATCTAATTTTAAAAGATGTTTATTTTTGCCTTATTCATATTGTGAAGTGCTTAATGTCAGTTTTTGATGTCAGTGTTTGATGTCAGTTTATAAAATTAGTAAAGCAGTTTTTGTTGTTGTCATAAGCTGTGCAATGCTGGGATTCATTTTGTAAAATCCTCAAATTCACTCTTCGTCCCTCTTATTTGTGGTTTGTTTCTTTCTCTCCTCCCATGTTTACTTTGGCTTGCAAGTTCGTTCCTGCAAAATGAGTTGGTTGAAATGGGAACATTAATTTTTATGTGTGAAAGCATGTTGGCTACATAGGGAGGAGAGGGGGTGGTGAGCAGGGAGGAGCTGAAATAACTGGGCTTGTCTATTGCACCCAGCTCAGCTGTCACGAGAAAAGGGCTGTGACGGTCATGAAGTAGTCTAAGCTTTTCATCAGAGATGCTGTGGTTGGAGAGTTGTAGTAATTTTCACAAAAATTCTGTTTCTTGGCTTGAAAACCCCCTTCGGCACATCAGGACACTTGAGATGCTCATCTAACCTATAATCCACTTGGCTCTTGTTTGGAAAACTCGTAATTTATGCTACAGGATCATTTAATAATAAATAAACAGCAAATACTGTAAGAAGATGGACAAAATTAAAATGTCAAGAGCACTGAATACCACTTTTGTGGTATTCACATATAGGGTCTAAGAAAGCACCTACTGAAATATAAGCTCCTCTGTGCTTTACCTATTCTTGGTTACAATCATCTAACTTGTTGCCAGGCATCTAATAAATGAGCAACAATGTTAATTAATGAATGATTAAATATGAAAGGTGATCATGTGGAAGATGAATTAGATATAGTTTCTATAGTCTCGGGAGGTAGAGTTAGTCTAATAATGGGAAGCTACTAGAAGACAGATAGATTGGCAACATAAAAGTTGTGAAATTAAACCTTAGAGAAACCCCAAAATGGAATAGCATTCTCTTTAAATAATGCCTTTGCTGTCATTGAATTTTTTCATCAGAAAAACATTAAGGATGTCGCAATAGCAAATAATACCAATATTTAGGGACTGCAAAAAATATTGCTCATGATTAATATGCATGGGTTGGTGGGGATGTTTAAGCATTTGAGCCACCCTGGACACCAACTTAGGGAACAGCCATCATCATGAAGCTTGTTTGACGTTATGAATGAGAAAAAAGCATTGTGTACAGGAGGTTTTGAATGGACAATTAAATGCTACAGCATGTGAATGACTCATGTTATTCCACTCACAATTCACTGGCTATAACTGGATATTTAGATCCAAACAATGACCAGGAAGTACCACCCCATACTGTACCAAAAAATAACAATATTAATGATCACCACAGTCAACCACTTAATAAAGATGCTGGAAAGAGAATTATAAACTGCTACAAGGAAGGTTGAACTATGAAGGGGTAAATCAGTGATTTGATGATGTTGCAAATATCCTTATTTTCCCAACTTCTAAGCAACATCCACGAGCTTCATTTTCATATAGAAAGATACCACATACATTGAATTTGTAAGTATGGTTAATTCTAGGCCAGTAAGTTCTGAATACAGAAGTGTTTAATTGCTTGCTATAATCACTACAATATATTTTAATTGATTTGTATTTGTGTCTGTTATCATTTTTCTGTTTTTTCTTGTTTGATGGCTTTATCAAATACCAGTTCTTCTATTCTGCCTCATATTCACATCTTCTGTAGAAATGTCTGCCAGCTCTTCTAAACACATTTTAAAAAATTTATTTTCTTTGGGCAGGCGCCGCGGCTCACTAAGGCTAATCCTCCGCCTTGCGGCGCCGGCACACCGGGTTCTAGTCCCGGTCGGGGCACCGATCCTGTCCCGGTTGCCCCTCTTCCAGGCCAGCTCTCTGCTGCGGCCAGGGAGTGCAGTGGAGGATGGACCAAGTCCTTGGGCCCTGCACCACATGGGAGACCAGGATAAGCACCTGGCTCCTGCCATCGGATCACCGCGGTGCGCCGGCCGCAGCGCGCCTACCGCGGCGGCCATTGGAGGGTGAACCAACGGCAAAGGAAGACCTTTCTCTCTGTCTCTCTCTCTCTCTCTCACTGTCCACTCTGCCTGTCAAAAAACAAACAAACAAACAAACAATTTATTTTCTTTGTTTGAGAGGCATAAAGACAGAGTGAAATAGAGACAGATAAAAAGAAAGAGATCTCCCATCTGTTGCTCCCCCCCCCCAAAAAAAAAAATAAACACCCATAATGGCCAGGGCTAGCCTTGGTTGAAGCCAGGAGTTGGGAACTCAATCTGGGTCTCCCTCGTGGGCATCAGGTGGCCATTACCTGTCACCTCCCAGGGTTTCCATTAGCAGGAGCTGGACTAGAAATGGAGCATAGGATGTGAGAACTCAGGCATCACAAACAGCATCTTAGCCACTGTGACAAACACATGTTCTTCCCAGATTTATTTCCTATTTTAATAGGTGAACATTTTACTGTAAAAACCCATCAGATCTGCCATAATGGAAATATTTCTAGGATTACTGGGGTGTACCTTTAAGAAAGGTAACATGGGGAACCATTTCATAACATTGTTATTTGTGGTCATCTTCAGACTTTCTAATATACCTGGCAACACTATGGGTCTGTATGTACATATGAGCAGAAGCAGATTATTGTGATTTAATTAGCTGCTTTATGAAGCCTGAAAAGTTAAAGTGAAGCTGTGTACTGCCTCATGGAGGGTGAGAGTCTCATGGTCAATTCACAGAATCTGGTGTCCTGGTGCAATGTGCAATTCTCTCATCTGTACTGTTTTGTTTGGCAATTGTGCACACGTGTATGTGTGTAACACAACTAAAATCAGGTCAGGTTTCAAGACTTTTCTTGATTCTTTCTGGTTAGATTCTAGGTCTTTTTTTAAACTTAGTTATTTGGGAGTCCGAGTTATGGAGGATGAGAGGGAAGGAAGAGAGAGAGAGAAAGAGAACTCTTCCATCTGCTGGTTCACTCCCCATATGGCTGCAGTGCCCAGGGTGCTGAAGCCAGGGGCCAGGAGCTTCATTTAGGTCTTCCACCTGGGTGACCATGGCCCAGGTACTTTGACCATCTTTTGCTGCTTTTCCCAGGCCTTTATCAGGGAGCGGGATCAGAAATGGAGCAGCCAGGACTCGAACCAGCAGGCATATGTGATGCCAACATTAGTTAGGGGCTTTACTTGTTATGCCACAAAGCCAGCCCATAGATGTTATGGCATTTTTAAGGAAAAGTGAGGGACATGTATTACACATAGCAATAAAGTGTATAAGAATCCTTACAGGGGCCGGAACTGTGGCACAGTAAATTAATCCTCCGCCTTTGGCGCTGGCATCCCATATGGGTGCCGATTCTAGTGCCAACTGCTCCTCTTCCAATCCAGCTCTCTGCTGTGGCCTGGGAAAGCAGGAGAAGATGGCCCAGTCCTGTGGCCCCACATGGGAGACCTGGCTCCTGGCTTCGGATAGGCACAGCTCCATCCTTTTCAGCCATTTGGGCAGTGAACCAACGGAAGGAAGACCTTTCCCTCTGTCTCTCCCTCTCACTGTCTGTAGCTCTAGCTCTCAAATAAGTAAATAAAATCTTTAAAAAGTTTTAAAAAAAGAATCCTTACAAATAATGGATCCAGTTATAGTAGCAGTTAAATCAGTTCTCTTAAGCGTATCTTAACATATGGTGTGCCTCGTAGTGTTATTTTGTCTATAATGTTGTGGTTATCTTTGCTTCTGACACTGGAGTAATTGCAGGGTTTTACCCTTCCATTTTTACTCACTAGGCTTTAGTGAGAAAACGTAAGTCATTTGTCTCTGCTAATCTGAAGGAGAAGCATGCAGCTTCTGCCTCCCAAAGTGATCATGAGGTGATGAGTGTGTCCCTGATGGAAAGACTGTGGCCCTCTCCATGTTGGAGGCTTTATGTGTTTAACAGTCAGTCTCATGAGACTACGCACAAGGTTGGGCAGGACTATATCTATGGGGTGACTAAAAATACACAAATGCCGAGGATCCACGGCAGAACTGTCTGGCCCATTCCCTGAAGTGGCTGTCCTGTGAGGAGGGAATGTGACAGTAGCACCATGCCACCCTGAACAAGGTGTACTGCAGCTCGTAGGGAGACCCTCAGCCTTTCTCCATCAGAGTCTCTTGTCCAGGGGCTCAGGTGTAAGCACGACAGGATTCTAGAATTTTCCAAATGGTGATGAATACTTTGGTTTGAAACCAGTCTCAGTGTGTCTGTCCTGGTGATCAGAGAAAAGAGCATAGTTATATGAAGTTTATCTCCAAAGGATTTGAGACCTGGAAGAAGCAAATGTGGTGTCTTTGTTGGTCCAGTTTATTCATCAATGAATTCTCCATCTTAGTGGGACTTCATTTTGCTAGATCAGAGGGTTGTATAATAATTTAGCTGATGAATTTCAGGCCACTTGTGAATGAAAAGAAAGCAGAATACGGTAGCAAAATGGGTGAGAAGTGATGCAGTCCGAACATGGAGGGACAGATATGCATATCTGGCTGTGATGCTTAACATGCCTTGGAGTTATGCCCACATAACTTAGAAGGCTGAGTTTTAGCTTTATCTTATTTTCAAAACATCCTTTGCACCCACTGAAACTTTTACTACGAAGATTGTGTGTTTTGTATAGCATAAGTATATCCATACACACTTAGCTTGCAATATAAAATGTGAGGATTTTGTGTAACTAGAAAGCACCAAGCTTGCTTTCTAATGTTTTGTCTATTGTTTTGCCTTCTAGTTTGCATATTTCTCACTAAAGCCACAAAGGTCCTAAACATCTTTGGGAATATCTATGGTATATGTACTTTGTGAATATTTTGATAAGATTAGCACAAATATACTATATTTTAGTCCATTTTAGATAGTGGACTATGAAGCAGGAAGACTGTTCTCTTGGTAAATAAATAGTTCCTCTCAAAATGCAAATCCCTCTTAGCGCGAGGGTTATTGACCCACAAGATGTATAATCATTTCTTGGTTTATTGCATCCAGCCTACTTCTGCACACCCATCCTTAGCCTTTATGTACTGGAGAGTTCAGTGGAGAACACTGGTGTAAGCCCGCTCCAATGCTAAATGCAATTATTAGGTCACGATTCTTATTTTACTCTCTCTCCCCAGTACCTTTCAGAGTATTCTGTCATAATCATTCACATTTCACATAATTGAATTCAGGTCACAATTCAAGCAACTGTCCTGGAATATCAACGTGCAGGCATCGCTCAACAAGAGAATGTCTTTATTCTGCAGAGAGGATGCAGAGATGTGGAGGTATGCCTGCGTGACATATAGTGCTTCTGAATACCAATGTTGCCTGCCTGCTAGTTAAAGAACTTCTCCAGATGAAAGGGGCTGCTGCTTTCAGAGACAAGAATGCTTAAATTAAACCAGAGGCTCAGATCTGCAAATATGTTGATGTGCAATTAATTCTAGTTAGTTGGCATACAGTTAAGAAATAAGATTTCCTTGTGATTCTGCATTATAATCATATGTTGGGGGGGGTTGTCTATAAATCACAGGCATTTGTTCCTGTTAATTGGTGAACTAAGCTATTATCAAGTCTCTTAAATGTTACACAATCTAGGTAAGTGAGCAGAGACATCAGTTATATTAGGAACTGCTGAAATATGTATTACTAAAATACCAAGGGCAGAGAAAACTATTCATCTGAAGTTTGCTGTGCTGTATTACATTTCAAACCAAAAGTAGGCATTTGCTTTAGTCATCTTCAGTTCCCATCCATAGGCATAAAAGCTTTAAATTGTTGCAGGCTGCAGGAGGTCATACTAAAGTGTTGTTAGCATTGAACCAAGGTCTTAAACACAATGATTCAAAGTAACTGATACAGTAGTAAGTAGAGATTTAAACAACAGCAGACAACTTGAACAGAACCTTTCCAGATATATATTCTAACAAAAAAAAAAAAAGAGGTTAACCTCTGTGAACTTTGAATACAAAGCCTTTAAATGAATTTAATATGAACTTGAGATACAAAGGAAAGCACTATTCGAGGAAAGACTGATTAATTGAATAGCTAGCTCTTCATTGTACATGCTAACATGACGGGGAGATATTTATCAATACACTTTTTACTTGCACAAAATGGACCCAACCTAATCCAAAGAAGAGAATTGGGGATGCACAAAGGCACTGTTGAATGTCTTCTGACAATGGTTTGGTGAGTGAAATGTAAAGCCAGGATTTACAAATATTACACAAGTGAACACTGTTACTGCACTCAGCCTGAAAAATCCTGTTCAAATCCAATAAGTGGTTTAAGATGTGCAAATAGAGGCTTCTGCAGGGAGTCAGGCATTAGAAGCCACCTGGAGCATGTGGTAGAGATTGTATCCATCAATACAGCAGCTGGGCTGAAATTATAAAGAGAGCTGCTTTTCATCACACTTGTTTTAATGCATATATTTCTCCTGTCACTGGCACCCCAGGAAAACTACTAAGCACAAAAATGAATGGTGCCCATTACCTGATATTCATACTTGTGACAACAGAGGAAAGAATCACAACACAACAGTAAGCAAAAAAATTGATATCCAAATTATTTTTAAGTTGCTGCAGTAGGAGAAAATCTTGAAAACCAATTGGCAATATTTTAATATGAGAAGTGAGGAGAGAAGCAGAGTCATTTCATCTCTGAACACAAATTTCTTTCTCCTGATGTGACCTGGGCAGTCTCCACCATTATTTCCTAAGCAGAGTCAAATTTTAACATGCATTTATACTAAGAGAAGGAAGAGACATTCTTTCTAATGTGAGACTTAATGTAAAATGCTGACTAGGGAAAAGATCGGGAACTGAGACAGAGATCACATTCTCTGCAGGTGGTTCTGTATCTGTTGAGCTGATGGACGGATGTTCAGAGTTTGCTAGCATTTTATGTGGCTCATAACAGAATAGCAAATGCCAGCTATTGCCTAATTGTGCTTTCATGGTGATAGTACCATCTATATAACACTATAAATTGATGCCTTTGGGACAACGTGGAAGCAGCCTCAAACTAGATAATTAATAAAAAGGCAAACCAAATCTATGCTAACAAAAAGATCAGTGCTTGCTGCAGGCCTGGGGTGGGGTACAGCTTACTGGAGAGTGGAATAGAGATTTTTAGTGCAATGTAACTGTTCTCTATCTGTATCTGGCAGGATTACACAGGCTTAGAAATGTGTCAAAGCTCATTGGATGATGCCACGAAAATGGGTTCATCCTGAATCAAAATTATACTTCAATGAAGTTGACTTGATTGAAATAAAAGGCATGGTATCAGAAATACTATTTCAGCATATGGCAGCTGTATCATGGAATTAAAATTTTATATAAATGTTCTGTTCCCCTCTTAATGTGTAGAGAATTGTAAATTCATATTTCACACAAAAGGGGCTTACTAACATATTAATCTGCGGAAATTGTTAGGCTTCACTGGACTTAATTTATATTTTAGAAGGGATCTTTCTGAATGCTATATGGATTTAGGAGGGATAAACAAGAAAACAGGTTCCAGCATGAGGATCAAAACTCTGGGTTAAGGTGATGTCAGTTTCTCCCTTAGTACAAAGCCACATGTGGTTTAAAGAGGAGACTGGTGCAAGGCTGTGATGGAGAGAATGCTGAACGGGAAAGAGTAGGAGTCTTGAACTTCCGTACCATTTCCATCAAGCTTAGCACAACCTTGGGTCACTAGGCCTTCCTACAGCTCATCTGTAACTTAGAAGGATTGTGCCCAAAGCATAGGTTTGAAATGTGTGCTTAATGGAATAATTCATATTTCAAACACTTTGTTTTAGAATCCTAAATTTCTTTAGGACAGTAAAATCCACAGTTCTATAACTTTCATTCAAGCATTAATAGTTTGGAATCCTATTTAGAAATATACCTTGAATAACAGAAGTACATTTTGTTGTACAAATTTTTAGAATATGTGATTGGCAGAGAAATAATGCAACTTTTTTTTTCTAGGAAAGAAAAAATAACTTAGAAAAATCAGCAGGAGAAGGGTTTTCCTATGTCTTTCTGTTTATTTTAATCAGCATTTTCCTACACATGTTTTTAAGAACTTATGATGATGGTGTATGAAAAAATTTCCTTTTCCCATCGTATCATTTCATTAGCAATTATTTTACAAATTAAAACAAAAAACTTCCTGATACTGTTTTTATTCCTCTGTTGTTGGACACATTTATATAACTTACTTTTGGGTCAATGTAATAATGCACTGAGAATTTTATGCATAACAAGTTTTACCAATTTTAAATTGATAAAATACATATTTTACTAAATTATTTTCCAAAGGTTTATACTCACCTATTCCTACCACCAATAAATATGAAAGTCTAAATAGCATTCTTTACATCACTAAATGAGGAACAGCTGTGCCACATGTTTAGTATATTCATAGCTTTGGATCATCTTTAAATCTTATATTTAAAATGGAATCTCATTTTGGAAATGTATAAGGTGGTCCATATTCTCCACATATGGGGGAAATACTTAAAAGGTAAAAAACATCTCAGGATATCCTTGAAGCAAAACCAAGTACCTTGAACTTTTTTCATTCATTCAGTCAGTCACTTATAACGAATATACTGAGAATCCAATATGTGCTCAACACTTACATTAGGTCATAGAGAAATAACATTAACTATGACATAGTCTAATGCCCTTGGAAAGTTCATAGTCGAGTGATGGGATCAGAAAGGTGCATGCTATTATGAACGAATTGTGTTGGGAACACAGAGGAAGATCTTCTCAGGATAGTCGAAATAATCAGTGTCTAAAAAGTGATGGTTTGTGGGCCGGCGCCGTGGCTCACTAGGCTAATCCTCCGCCTTGCGGCGCTGGCACACCAGGTTCTAGTCCTGGTTGGGGCACCGGATTCTGTCCCGGTTGCCCCTCTTCCAGGCCAGCCTGCTGTGGCCTGCGAGTGCAGTGGAGGATGGCCCAAGTGCTTGGGTCCTGCACCACATGGGAGACCAGGAGAAGCACCTGGCTCCTGCCTTCGGCAGCGCAGTGCAGCAGCCGCAGCGTGCCGGCTACAGGGGCCATTGGAGGGTGAATCAACGGCAAAGGAAGACCTTTCTCTCTGTCTCTCTCTCTCACTGTCCACTCTGCCTGTCCAAAAAAAAAAAAAAAAAGGTGCTAGTTTGTGTTAACAATATTTAGCCAGATAGAATCTGGAAAGAGGGGCTAGGATGGGGGGCACAGTACTCAGTTAGAAGGCCAAGTATGCAAAAAGTGAGAAGTCATGGAAGTTGGTAGTGTTGTTGATGTGTGCCAACTTCATGTGACTCCGTGCGTGGCTGCGGTGTTCTTGTAATGGATTGGGAAGATGGAGTCAAGTCCCAAACTTGTCTGGTATATTTACTGAAAGTTATTGAAAGCACAGCTTTACTTTTTCTTCATGGTACAATTTTCTAGGATTGCTCTTTAAAAATTTGAAATGAGGTACTCACTTTCTATCTCTTAACTATTTCACATCAAAAAAAAATAATAAAAAGAACTCAACAATGTAATTTTTAGTCTTCTAACCTGTACTTTAAAGTTCTTTGAAATACTTTTATGAAATAGATAATAGTTTAATGCTCTATTTAACTCAGTCTTTAAATAATCTCTTTAATAAAATTTTTCTGAAGATTCAAAGTATTAATAGTAGTTAAATATTTAAAAAGTGTTAAATATTCAGTTAGAGATACCCTTAGTTTGGTTCTTATGGTTCTAGTTGATATTTGGCTTTAAATTGTGACTGCATAGTTAACTTCTGTGAATCAAATACCTAAAGTGTTTGTAGACTTACTCTGTCGATGCTGTTAGAGGTCAACGGAAGTGGAGCCCAGAGCAGAGCTAAAATCTAGGACTTGGCGTGGGATCACATGAAGTTGTAAAATCTTCTTGATGGGCATTTGGCATGATGATAAAACACTGCTTGGACACCTGCATCCCATTTATCTGAGTGCCTGCTTGGAGACTTGTCTATTTCATTTCTGAAACCACTTTCTTACTGATGAATACCCTGGGAGGCAGCATATGATGGCTCAAGGACCTCAGGCTTTGCCATTCATATGGGAGACCCAAACTGAGTTCTGGGTTCCTGGTTTCAGACTGGCCCAATCCTGGCACTTGAACGCACTTAGGGAGTGAACCAGCAGATGAGAGATACCTGTTTTTGTATCTCTGTCTCAGTGTCTACCTTTGAAATAAAATAATAAATTAAAACATTTTAATAATACATCTTGAAATTTAACCACTCCACATTGAAAAGTCCATCATAAATAATTAGCCTGTAAGGTTCCTTTCAGCCTTCATATACCAGTGATTTAAAAAACATCCATTTGCCCTGTACAACCAAATCAAAACATCCCAAATCATACATTTTCTAACTCCTTGGATACCGCCTCAAGGCTGGTTATGAATTAATTTTTCAGTGGACTAGTTAAAGCATATGCTTTTCTGGAGCCATATTTCAGGCAGTGGACTGTAGAAGCAGCATTTACTATAAGCCCTTCATTACTCATCTCCTTCTGGGACCACCTGAGGGATCTGAATACAGCTTGAGTAAAGGGAGCATCATGTGATCCTTCTTAAGTTTTATCTTATTGTTATAGGAAGGGGAGGAATTCCAATTATTCCTTTGGGAGAAGCACTAGAAAAATCTTTTTTTTCTTTTTTTTTTTTTTTTTTTTTTGACAGGCAGAGTGGACAGTGAGAGAGAGAGACAGAGAGGAAGGTCTTTCTTTTTCATTGGTTCACCCCCCCAGTAGCCGCCACAGCCGGGGCACCGCGCTGATCTGAAGGCAGGAGCCAGGTGCTTATCCTGGTCTCCCATGCGGGTGCAGGGAGGGCCCAAGCACTTGGGCCATCCTCCACTGCACTCCTGGGCCATAGCAAAGAGCTGGACTGGAAGAGGAACAACTGGAACAGAATCCAGTGCCCCGACCGGCACTAGAACCCGGTGTGCCGCCGCTGCAGGTGGAGGATTATTGAGCCACTCAGCGCTGGCCCTAGAAAAATCTTAAGACTTGTTTACTAAAAATAAAATCATCATACTGAAAGGAGGAAAAACATGGAAATCCTGCAAGTGTAGTTAATATTCACCTCAAAATTCTATTACCTCAAAACAGAGAAATTGAAGAGAATGATAATCTTTCATGTCTCTGTCCTGCCTGACTGGTTCCACATAAGTTTCTTGGTCTGTGTTATTTTTAGCTGTCAGTTAATAATGCAGATAACCCAACTAGGAAAACTCAAATTTAATCTAAGAGGACAGGCTTTAAAATAAACAAGTTATTTAAACATCTACTTGGTAAAAGGAAGGCTTCCTCTATGTGAGTTTCTGAATCCTTTTGTTCAGAATTTAATTTATTTTTAGACAAACACATTGAATTTCTGTAGTGGAAATTTGCCATTAAGTTTCTTAAATCAGTTGCAGTTTAAGCCATTGATTCATGAATCATTCAAAGTGGGAAGCCAGAGTTACCAGTGTATGACAGCTAGTACTGAATTCTCCGAGGAAATGGAGCTGTGGCTTGTTTATCTTGGAGAGCATTCTTGTCATAATTTTTACAGTGCACATATATTTTGTGGGCCTTTTTGTCTGTTTTTCTTATTCCCAGGTAAGAATAAAGCTAAAAAGAAAAAAAAAGATGTTGCCCCCCATCCTGGTAAAGTTATTAAAGGATTAAAGCCCCCCTCCACCTGAAGGTGCAGATGGGACTGGGGGAATATATCGCATGTTCTGTGTGCAGGAAGGGGAGAAAAGCATTCACCACAATGTTACCCCACCACCCACTGAGTGCCACAAAGCAGCAGGCTCCTTTCCAGCTAACTAGGAAAGTGGCTGGCCTTACCCGCTTGAAAAGATGCTACTGGGAGTTGTACCATCGGACATGGCACTGTGGCAACATAGGTCCACTTCCCTAAGGGTAGCTCCAATAAGGAAGCCTTTGGGCAAGAGTGGGTATGCACAGAGCAATAGATGCCTCAAGCCACCACTCCAAAGAGAGCAATTAGAGAAAATCTTCATGATCTGAAATTGATGAAGAGAGGTATCCTTGCATGATATAATGAAGCTGAGTGTCTGGCTTCCATGGGAGGTTTTTTTTTGTTGTTTTTTTTTTTTTTTTTTTTTTTTCGACAGATAGAATTGCAGACAGTGAGAGAGAGACAGAGAGAAAGGTCTTCCTTCCATTGGTTAGCTCTCCAAATGGCCGTAACAGCAGGAGCTGCACCGATCCAAAGCCAGGTGCCAGGAGTTTCCTCCTGGTCTCCCATGAGGGTGCAGGGGCCCAAGCACTTTGGAACATCCTCTACTGCTATCCAAGGCCACAGCAGAAAGCTGGACTGGAAGAGGAGAAACTGGGAGTAGAACCGGTGCCCATGTGGGATGCCTGCACCGCAAGCGGAGGATTAACCTAGTGCGCCAAGGTGCTGGCCCCCTGTGGGAGTTTAAAATCAGAAGACCATGGAGAAGATGGCTTACGGAGAGTGGGAAGTGGCTAAGGAAAGCTTTAAATGCCTTGTATTCCAAAGCCCTGGGCTCCTTTATACAATTCATCGGGAGAATGCCCACATGGAGGTAGGAACCACTGTTTTCTTATTTGAAAAATAAGAGGGTGAAACAGATCCAAGTATGGGAAAGGACAGAGGGAATGTATGAAAACTGTGATGTCAAAAAGCATACTAGCTTAATTGTCTGATGACTGTGATTCAAATCCTATTTAAGCATTGGGCTGGTTATTGAATCTTTGACTCTGAAAAATGGAAATACAACAGTGTCTTCAGAAGAACATTCAAGGTTTAAGTGAAATAAGGGAGGGAGAATATGCTTTATAAAGTGTGACTTGAAATGTCATCAAGTGCACCCTTCAAGTCGTTACACGTGTGCAAACTGCTTGTGCAGACATTGGCTTCAAATCTGCCATTTAATGTTTAGGGAAATTAGTGAAATTACTGATATTTTTATTGGATTTTCTTTCATCCTTCTCATACTTATTTTGTTTATGACAAATTAAGCAGTAGCTGTTAATTTCTTTGAACTTTTGAGATTTTTCTGAAAGCTTCCATATTCAACAAACACCTACTAAGTGCCAGACTCTAAGCCATGTGCTGGAAAATTTTATGTTACTTGAAAGCTGACCATCTTCTCTCTAAATATTTAATTTTCATAATTCAGAAAAATGAATTTTTAAAGACTACTGTAAGCATTTTATTTTTTTTAGGGGGGGAGTGAGAGAACCAACAATTGGAACATAATCTTAAAATAAAAACAAAGGTACAATTCTGTAAAATCTTATGAGGATTACTTTCACCACAAATTTCTTAGAATTGTTTTTCAAAATTACTGCTTGAAGTGTTTTGTACTTCAGAGACCTAACTTATAGATGTATTATTTACTCTGTCTCTTTAGTTGCTTATACAGATAGAATCAATATAGAATTTACTTGTTGCAAGCTGTGTTAGGTTCCAACAGCACTTAATTCCCATATGGATTTTCTTTCATCACTAGATGAATGAAATGATATTTTCATTTTCAAAATGTTTCTCGTACAAGATAAAGAAGCCTCACAATAACTACATGGGGTAATATTATTTTTCAAGTTTCAAGCTACCACTTTCATTTTTCTTATTTCAAATTTCCTTACAGCTAAGAAATTTCCCATTCACTTGAAATGAAGAGTATTTGTCACATCAGTTTAACACCAACTGAAGTCATCTGTGTGCTCTCTGCCAATCTTCATGATAACAGAGGAAATGACCAGCTCTTTGTCTCAGTCCCTTTTGCTAAATTTGAATTTCTCAACAGATTCCACTAAAAATTGGGATGCCATTGTGTGTCTGCTCCGATTTCATTTCCAGGAAAGATTAGATTTTTTTTGATCATGTGGACACAGCACGGCAATATAATAATGAGAGCAAGTAATTGACCCTGGAGTCAAATATGTGGGAGCGAGTGCTGGCTCCAGCACCCATCAGTTCTGGGAGCTTGATAATTTCATGACCTACCTGTGTCTAGGTTTCCTTGCTTGCAAAAGCCAAGTAGTTATAGGAGATTTTAAAGATTAAGTGAACAATACATATGAATATATTGAAAGACTATAGCTAGCACTTAGTAACCTACAGACAGTTCTCATTCATTGAAATCAACTTTCTAAGATATTCCAATTTCAATTATGATCTTTTCTCTGGTAATTGGTTACATCATGCTTTTAGAAAAGGTTTGGAATACTGGATGTATTAGTCTAAATATATGCAACATGTTGCGCCTTCCAAAATGATTTAGGAAATTCCTATATTACACCATGACTGACAATAATATATGTACATGTTGCAAAGAAGTAAATATCTACCAGGACCTGTATCTGGAAAAAAAAATCTCCTTTAGCTGTGTTTTTTCTGAAGGTGTAGAAAAGAGAAGGTGGGATGAAGGAAACAGCCTACTTACTTGACAGGGATGAAGCTTGTGCACCTAGGGTCAAAACTGCTTTAAATCTCTGAGCTGGGCTACTTCTTCAAAACCCTCGGGGTGGTGGCTCCTGCTCCTTGGGATTTGTAATAAGCAGCTCTGTCCATACCTGCTGAGATTATGCTTCTGGGCCAGTTGATCAACTGTGGCCCTGCTGACACTTTGAGCTCAATAATTCTTTTCCGTGGGGGACTAACCTGTGCATTGTATGTTGTGTAGAAGTATCCTCAGCCTCCATTCACTCCATGTCAAGCACACCTGCTCCCAGGTTATAAAGACCAAAAATGTTTCCTTTTGTTGCCAGATACTCCTGACTGGCAAAATCACTGCAAATTGGGAACTCCTCCCATCAGTTGTGCTTAAGACTACAACTCACACCCTATTTCATTGAAACAACAAGCCACCATTGAGTCCATGCAAATCAATATGCTGGTTTCATTCCCAAAGCACTCTCTTGTATGACCCTCCTTTAATTTAGGCCTCTGTTTACTATGCTGCAATAACACATCTATCTGTCTACACACTACACACACACACACACACACTATAAGTACCTTCACTATGGTCTTGTGAGTCTTTGTTGCATTAACTGAAACATTTCCTGACTAGTCTCTCTTTGCCTTTCCCAGTCTCCCAGTCATCCCCTGGAATGATGTATCCATCCATGTTTTTCAAAGGATCTCCTCAAAGCCCAAATATGATCTCATTTCTCTCCTTTCCCAGAATCCTCTGGTAGTTCCCTTTTACCTTCAAGATGAAGTCCAGAGATGTCAAAGTAGCATAAACATTGAGGCTGTTAACATGGAACACAGGACCCTAAATGTGTGTATCTTCTAAACTTCCATGGTTTTGCATGTGCAACAGCAGTGCCTTTTAACTGTTATCATTTGAATTGATGCTTTTTTTGCATTTTTATTTCTTTGAAACAGAGTAACAGAAAGACACATGTGCATGTGTGCCCATGCACACAAACACACAGCTCTTCCATCCACTGTTTCACTTCCCAAATGCCTGTAACAATGAGGGCTTGGTCAGGACAAAGCCAAGAGCCAGGAATTTCATCTGGGTATCTCACACGGGTGGACTAGACCCATCTGTTGCCTACCAGGATGTATCAACAAGAAAGCTAAACAGGGAGGCAGAGCAGCTGGGACTCAAAGCAGGCACTCCAGTATGGGATGTGGGCATTCCAAATGTTGGCTTAATCAGCTTAGCACAAAACTGGCCCATGAACAATTCTTATTGTTTCTTTTTTTCAGAGATTTACTTTGTTTATTTGACAGAGCTACAGAGAGAGGTACACACACACACACACAGGTCTTCCATCCTCTGGTTCCATCCTCAAATGGTTGCAACAGCCAAAGTCGAGCCCATCTGAAGCTAGGAGCCAGGAGCTTCTTCCAGGTCTCCCATTAGGGTGCAGGGGCCCAAGCACCTGGGCCATCTTCCAGTACTTTCCCAGGATTGAAAGTGGAGCAGCCGGGTCTCAAACTGGCGCCCATATAGGATGCCAGTGCTGTAGGCCAGGGCTTTAACCAGCTGTGCCACAGTGCCGGACCCCTTATTGTTTCCTAAGCATCCCAGTTATCCTTTGCTCTGGAAGATCTCCTTCAAGCACCACACCAAGGTAGTAGAGAATTTCCATAGAAAGTTTATTATAGTATTCACATGGTCTGTTGTAATTGTTCGTGTGATCTCCTTTCTGAAGGAATGTGAGTTCTGCTAAAGGGCAGGCCAAATCTATTCTCCCTTTGTAGACTCATTATCAGACAAGGACTGGCTCAAAGGTAATATATAACATGATATATAGATTAATTGAACTGAATTAAAGTGAGAATGTGGGAAACTTACCCAAATTAGCTTCCTCTTATCACATGACCCTGTATTTCCTTGATAGCACTGACCATTACAGTAAATCATAGCCTTATTTTAATTAATCTGTTTACTCATTTATTGTATACTTCTACTGTCTACCACCACGAGGAGTAAGTTTTATGTGGGAGTGCAAGGCACATGTCCTATACTGTGGAATGCTGCTGATCAGCACCCATGATGGTGCTGGGAAGACAGTAAGAATTCAAATATGTTTATTGAGTGAGCAAACACAAAAGGTGAGCTGGAAAACAGAAATCAGTTAATGAATCCAGGGATGAGTGGTCACAGATGTAGGAAGAAATCAAATGTTTTATTAATATGTCACGTTTTACTTAAAAATAAATACACATATTTTCAGAAGGCCCACAACAACAATAAACCTGAACCTAGATAAACAAAATAGAAAGGGCTTCTGGGGTTTTTTTTCCTTCTTTTTTTGCTACCTATAGGAAACAGACTTGGCAGCTGCTGTTACAAATGAAAAGAAAAATTGTCATGCACAAGGTTCATGTTCTCATGATTGATGGACATTTCCTTTTGAAAATATGCCTATTTATAATCACAAATAAAATTCCTGTTGTCTCATGAACAACAGACCATGGGTCTTATGGATTTGCCTCCCAAGAGTTAAATAACCTCCTAATTCCACTTGACAGTAAGGATAAAGCTACTGTTCGACTGTGATAGATAATCCTCCACATGGGGTGGTGGGACTGGAGGAGCAACAAGGAGGCAGGGGAGAGGGGACATCCATCTTGCTAAGCAATTTATGAATTGAACCCTAAACCCTTAATGTACTAGATGGTGAGTCAGTGTGCTAATGCATACTTGATTGAATTTGGTTTAAAATGCTAAGTTAAAATGTGCAGGTGTCTTGAGCAGGTGCACAGTATTCTGTTAATAAACAGAAGACATTAAACCTGAGGCAAGGCTTATTTTGCTGCATTATAGAAATTTCACAGATCTATAGAAAGTACATGAAATATTGCTTTAGGGAGGGCTATTCATTCAGTATCTCTTCAAGCCCTGTAAATCAAGAAAACAATGTGCTAGCTCAAATTTGTGCCATGAGGTTTTTCTTCTTCAAACATTTAAAATGAAATATAATGATAATTCCCCCTCTATTAGAGTATCATTGTATTTACATAAGCGGGTCTAAAAATGCAATGCTTTCTGGAAATCTCAAAAATATATAGATATATGGAAATCATATCATGCTGTATTTTTCTGAAACACTTATGAGCACAGTTGGAATCCCAATGTCATGATGAAAAATTGCTGTTAATTTTCAGCTTATGGATGTGAAGAGCTGTGAGCTCCGGCTGCACTGGGAATTAGCTTGTGCAAGCTACAGAGATCCATTATTCAGGGTGCGGCAAGATTTGAAGTAGCTTTGACATTCCAGGAAGAAGACTGACTGGCAAAGGAGTGTACTACTTTGGAAGTGATGACTTTCTCTGGGAAATAATTCTATATGAAAGAGACATTTGAGGAAATCTGGGATACATTCCATCTAACTCCAAACAGGTTTGAATAAGATACCACTCAATAACTTTTTCACATAAAATGCTTCATTTTGGATGTTTTCTCTAATGACGTTTAATAAATATCACTGTAGGAGCAATAGCAACTTTTACTATGCCCGTCCATCATGCAGCTAATTCATTGCTATGTGTTAGGTGCTGCTATTGTTTGAACTTGAGTTTGCTCCCCATCTCATGTGCAAACATTTAAATCCCAAGGTTGTGGGTTGATGGTGCTAGGAAGCTGGAGGCTTGATCCAATTTTGGTGCTTAGCAGGCAGGCAGGCCTAACAGGAGGTATTTAGTCAATTAGGGATTGGCCCTTGCGGGTGGTTCTTGCTGCAGGCTTCTGAGTCAGGCTTAGTCATTTCTCTTTTTTTTAAAGATTTATTTATTTTTATTTGAAATTCAGAGCTACACAGAAAAGGAAAGACAGAGAGAGAGAGAGAGAGAGAGAGAGAGAGAGAGAGAGAGAGGTCTTCTTTTTGCTGGTTCACTATCCAGTTGGCTGCAATGACCGGAACTGCACTGTTCCGAAACTAGGAGCCTATAGCTTCTTCTGGGTCTCCCACATGGGTGCAGGGGCCCAAGGACTTGGGCCATCTTCTCCTGCTTTCCCAGACCATAGCAGAGAGCTGGATCAGAAGTGGAGCAGCTGGGACTCGAACCGGCAGCTGCATGGGATGCCAGCACTGGAGGCGGTGGCTTTACCCGTTACGCCACAGAGCCGGCCTTGCTTGGTCACTTCTTTCTGCTCCTTGGTTCACTATGTGATCATTCCTTTGCAAACACTTCACCATTGCCATCCTCTGGCCTTAACAGTTGGCTGAACCAAAGGGATCGTCCAATCTTGGAATGTGAATCTCCAAAAACTTTAGCCACAATAAACCTCCTTAATTCATAAGTAACTTGTCTCAGGTATTTCTCATAGTGACAAAAACTGACCAATACAAATACTATAACTTAAATAAAATGTTTTTTAATCACTATTGGCTGACTTCTTTGGTTCCTACAGTTCATGCTGTAATCTACTGTGGATATCTGTGGGATATTAGTATATGTCACACTTAACTAATATATTTTTAGAAACATTTTTGATTCTATCAAGATGGAGAATTCTTTATTCACAATATAGGAGTGAGTTTACTATGTACTGATAATAATCTCTTTGTTCTTCAGTTTGCCTATGTGACAAAAACTAGATCGGAAAATAGTTAATTACTGCCATGTAAACAATGCTTATTAGCAAGATATATCATTGTCCTCTACTTCCTGCTTTCAAGGTTGAAATGAGATTTTAATTTATTCTCTTCTTTTGCTCCTGACATGGTCCCTATATGAAAGATAACATAATGTCAGTTCACTAAATCAAACAACATGGCTCACATTTCCCAATGAAACAAAACAAATGCCAAATTCTGAACTTTGATAAATGCTATTAAACATTTCAGATTTTATCATACTTTGAAACAATCCCATCTAACCAGTGCTATAGTGAAATTGCTTATAGGAAGAGAGTACAAATCACTGTTTTTCTTCCACCTGTAAAATTTCATGGAGAGCCCAGAGAAACTCTTTTCCTCCACTTGCAGCTCTATCTTTCCACCCTGGCCCATTTCTACAAAAGCGTTGCATGCCTTCTGATTTGACCAGGAAATCTAATCACTAATGCAGGTGCTTGATGCACAGTGGATGTTTGTGGGATTCAAAGAATGATAGTTTCTATCACATGCTATGAATTCATAAACATCAAAATTTCCTGGTAAAAATAGGGTACTTAGTCTGACGTGGGAAAAAACTCACTCTTTTAGGGTTATTACTAATCATAAATATATTTTTAAATTTTTACCTTGGGTTGAGTGTTTGGCTTAGCACCTAAGATGTCTGTTAGGATGCTCCCATACCATACTGGAATGCCTTGATTCAACTCTTGGCTTCAACTCCTACTTCTAACTTCCGTAATGCAGACTGTGGAAGGCAATGGTGATTGGGTTCCTCCTGCCACTTATGAACTTACAACTTCTGCTCTGGTTCAGTTTCAGCCACTTTGATCATCCAGAAAGTGTTAGTTCTCTCTCTGTCTCTACCCTATTCTCTCTCTCTCTCTCTCTCTCTCTCTCTGCTTCTTGCATAAGTGAATAAAAAATTTTGGAAAAAATAAAATTTTATCTCTTACTTAATCAATTATGCCAAAGTACAATTATTTTTCTTCAAGTTTCTGAATTGTTTTCCTTGCTTCATTGAGAAAAGGTAGAATTAAATAGTCAATTGTTGCTTGCCAAAGTCTTCTCTTACTAAGGCTGGGATATTATTTAAGGAAGTCATTGGGGGCTCTATATGGCCATCTTAAATCTGGGAAGGGACAAGTTATCTATTTCATCTAAATTGGTTTCTCATGCTAATTCTTAAAACTACTGTGTTCTTGGTTTTTGGTTCACTAATGCTTTCCAGGATATGAACAAATAAGATGGAGCACTCTGTATCAACTATTTTTATCTTGATGGACTTGGAGTCTGTGAACTATATCAGAGGGTGCTAAGGGTCAACATTTTTTGTGTGCTTAGATTCCATTTGAGTTCCTTCGGTGCTTTCATTCATGCAGTACCTTTTAGTGATTTAAAGTAAGATTATCCCAGAGTGATTTTACACTGAAAGAGTTACTATCCTGTCAAAAGCCTTCTCATCCTACATCTATTTATAGTTTCCCTAATACAAAAACATCTAGTGAACTAGCAGGTTTTCTGCCTTACTTTTCACTGTACTTTGGGGAATTAAACTTGCTATAGAGCATAACTCAAAGGCCTCTTCATTACTTTTCTGGATTTTTGTTGACAGTCCTGCAGCAGATCATTTAGCATCATACAAGCTCAGAGTTACTGAGGATAATTAAATGCAATATTTGATCGGTGATCTTTGAAAGATTTTGTACTTTTCCCCCCTCAAACAGTATACAGTGGATTTCAGTTTCAACAGCAGAATTTATGGTCTTCCTTGAGGATTCAGCAGTCACCTACAACAATCTTCCAATATATAGCTTCCCATTGGATCATGTTCGTTTTGTAAGAGCACATAATTTGGTATAAACCTTACCTACTTTATTGTTATTCTAATGCAGTGGTTCTTAAAGTTAGCATGTATTAAAATCACCTAGAGGAATTACTAAACCAAACATATAGGACTTACCACTACACTTTCTGTGTCATTAGGTCTTCCCTGATGAGTTGGTATTTCTAGCAAGTTCCCAGGTGATGCTGCTGATGCTGTTCATCCAGGAATGCACTTTGGGAACTACTGGTAGGAAAAATTGAAGTGAATTGAAGGGCTAATGCCACAATCAAAATATTTCCTCAGGAAAATGTCCTTAACGATTCCAAGGGAATATTCAGTATCCTTTCCCATTATCTCCATAACCTATACACAAACACACACACAGAGACACACACACAGAGACACACATGCTTATCTAACTCTTACTTGGCTTGCATTCCTTGAGGGTAAGATCTGAGTTTCGCTCACCTGGGTTCTCAAGATACAATGATTTTCAACAAAACATTTAAATGTAATGAGTATACAGATATATCTGAAGAATATAAATAGAGACAAATTTTTCTCACTTTTCTTAGACGATTTTGCCATTTGGTATTGTCATTTGAATGTTAGAATAATCTTAGAAAGTATGATTCAGAGCCAAAAATGAAAAGAAAAATACTATAAATCCAATCTAATTGTTGCTTAATATTTTAAAGAGCCAACAATGTTTTAAAAATCCAACTGCAATATAAAGGAAGCTAGCTAAAATTTGCACATAACTTGCCAATTTCTTTAAGTAAAATGGAGAATTTGGTGAAGTATAAATTTACTGTGGATATTAAACTACTGAATTTGCAGCTCTGTTTTGCCCCTCTTGAATTATGTCCTCAGATGTCTGCAGCTTCAATTCTCACACTGGTTACAGTTCCTGGGTTTGATGAGCAACTCTGAAGAACTGGGGAGGAAGTGCTAGGAATTTGTCTGGAAAGGAAAACATAAATTGTTTGGAATAACATCGTTGGTTTCTGGGTGGTTTCTTTAACCTTGGGAAAATGTAGAGTGAAATGGAGAAATGATGGACTAAATGAACTTCATAGTTTGCTTCCTTGTAATCTTTATATTTTTGATATTTTAAGAACTTATAATAATTAGGGGAATGAAGACTATTGAAGTAACTCACAGATTTCAGTTTAAACAGACAGTTTAAACAGAGGGATGGAGTTAGGTTGCTGGTTGTTTTTGAAATTCTGTTATGATCTATTGAAGAGCACCATGATACTTAAGGTAACTTAAGATTTACCAGACTAATAAATGTAATAATAGTTTTGTAGGCATTATTGAATTTCACAGGCAAAGTTTATTTGTTAATTAGAAAATGTGAAAACTTATAAACAAATGAAATTTTAAATCTTTAAAAGCAGCTCAAAATGTTTAAGGAAGGTGATTTACTCTTAAGAGTGATTATTAAAATGTCATTATATGGGCCTGCGCCGTGGCTCAACAGGCTAATTCTTCGCCTAGCGGCGCCGGCACACTGGGTTCTAGTCCCGGTCGGGGCACTGGATTCTGTCCCAGTTGCCCCTCTTCCAGTCCAGCTCTCTACTATGGCCCGGGAGTGCAGTGGAGGATGGCCCAAGTGCTTGGGCCCTGTACCACATGGGAGACCAGGAGAAGCACCTGGCTCCTGCCATCGGATCAGCGCACTGGCCAAGGTGGCCATTGGAGGGTGAACCAACGGCAAAGGAAGACCTTTCTCTCTGTCTCTGTCTCTCTCTCTCTCTTACTGTCCACTCTGCCTGTCAAAAATAAAAAAAAAAATCATTATATGATTTACAAATTGAACATAACATATGAAGGTTTATGTGTCTATGCCTCTAAAGCTGAGTGCTTTTAAAATCTGAAGTAATTAGTGAATAACATTTTTGTGTGTATAGGTCCATAGTTAAGAGCGCCATATACCTCAGCCTTCTAGAAGGACAGTCACATAGGGTTGTACAAGAGTGCCTGCATGGAACAGCCCTATTATAGTTATTGACTGAATTCGCTGAAGAATGATTTTGGAGAACACTTGGCCATGGGAGAAATGATCAAATGGAAAGTCAAAGTCTAATCATAATGATGCAATGTAGCTTCAAAACAAATTGGCATCAAGTTCAGCCCCATCATCACTGATCGGATTATGACATTCTAGACATTTATCTCTGTGCCATACAGACCAGTTCTGCTGTCATTGTGTAAATATTGCGCTACTGCCATAGAAAATGCTGTAGTATATTTACCAAGGATGTTTACTAATCTCTGCAATTCTTTTGTTTACCCTACCATAATTCATTCAGTCTCTCTCTCTCTCTCTCTCTCTCCCCCCTCTCTCCCATCTCTACCTCCCTCCCTCTCCTCTCCTCCCTCTCTCCTGTCTCTACCTTCTTCTCTCTCTCCCCCTCTCTCCCTCAAATTGGACCTTGGATGCAATATTATGTATAAATGAGTTGTAGCTGAATGCAAAAGGAAAAAAATGAAGTTAATTTTTACCTTTCCAGGGCACAAAGCCCAAACTGCTGTACAGGCCATGGATTTGGGAAAAAATATTCTTTCATAACTAGTTTTATTTTTCCCACAGTATAGAGAGAAGATGAAAACAAAACTGAAAGCTATTTCTCCCTGGACTTATAGAGGATGGAGAATGAGAGAGCAGAAAATCTTCTAAAAAGCATAAAAGCTGAAAGGGCTGGAGCCCCAGTGCTATAGTGAGGGGATCAGCAGAAGGACACCAGTGAGTGGAGGCTTCCAGAGGCAGCCGTGTCACCAGAGTCCATGTGGACTAAGGGTGCAATAACACCAAGCACTAACATCTCAGTGGCTTGAAACCGCAAATTTTATTTCTTGCCCATGGTACATAACCAACATAGGTCAGTTTTGGGTTCTTCACGTTGCTTCCATTTCAGGATCTGAACTGATAAATCAGCCATTGTTGATTTCCTAGGGATGGAAAGCAGGAGTGTGGAGGAAGGGAGAGAAAGAGGAGAGAGGGAGAGAGGAAAAAAGGGAGAGAGAGGGAGAAGTAGAGAGAGAGAGAGAGAGAGAGAGAGAAATCTGGGACATCTCATACCAGCCACCAAATGTCTTTTGCACTCATGTGTCATTGATCAGAATTAGTCACATGGGCACAGTAAACATGGGGGGCCAGAAAGCACAATCCTATCAGGTGCATGGAAGGCACAGACTATTTAACCCATGGTGCTAATGTCTACTCCAATGGCTAATGTAGGAATCGGTACCCTCTAAGTAGTGTTTAATGCCTTGAAACACATGTTCTAATTCTGTAGATGGCTCAAATATTTAAATTAGAGATATTTCTGAAATATGCCTCTTGCTTTAGAGCTTTAAATTATACCCTCTTCTTCATGGTATATTGAAAATAGAAAAAAAAATCACAAGCTCTGAACGCATATAGATGTCTGTACAGGGAAACTGGAAAAAGTAGAGATCCCTAATCAGGCAGTTCCCCTGCCAGACAATTGTGTTTACAGTGCCAGCTTCTCTTAGCTCAAAGTCCTTTTTACTCACTGCACTAAAAGACTCCAGCTGGTTTTCTGTTCCAAAGCAGCAATAAATAAACAGTGTAGCCCAGTTTATTATTAAGAGCTGCCAGTTCTTACAGCCTGAAAGTTATGGGCAGTAATCAGGCAATCTCCAAGAAAATAAGTAAACAAAGTTTGGAGGGCAATACTGTAGTTCCCATGGCAGTACTAGTGCCTATGCATGGGGAAGGGCTATAATGATGGCACAAAGTGGAGAGTGCACATCCTCCTGTGAAGATGCTCTTGGAGGAAACGCTTGTTCCAATTTTACTGAAAATGATCCAGGGGAGAGAAGCCGATGACTCAGGCTCTCTGAACTGTGGAATCTGTATTCCAAGCAATATTAAATGTCAGATATTTTTATTGAATGGCATTGCTGTCCAACACTCTACAGATCTAACTGTGGTTGATTTTTCTTTGTTTTATTTTTCAGAAATTGATAAATGGCTTAGTTTTATAAAATATTCTAGGACTACTAAAGAAATAATAACTGAGTTTAAAACCAGACACAGAAATTCATACACAATATATTAATTTATTATAAAAATGATTAGCTGTATGTGAGTCAGGAAAGATCCTGTTGAACTTTTTTTTTTCACCTAAATTCCACTCTCTCAGATTTTGAAGGAAATTCCATCAGTCTGTTTCTTGCATTAATAATTTTCCTAGACTTTTAAATTCACTATTTGTTCCCAACAGAAAAAGAAAGGACCAGCAGCTTCTGCAGGGGGCATGGATTCTGCTTATCTTAATTCACTATAATATATAAGCACACAGGACTCTGACAGCTCTAAAACTCTGCAGTCTCCAGCATGTTGATCTTGCTACTCTATATATTTAATTTTCTTTTAAAAACGTATCGTATTTCTCTGAACATTCATTTGCTTTTCAAATTATGGCAGCCTAGCTAAGGCTTGTGTACCAGGTGCCATGTAAAAGCATGTTAAAAGTAGATAAAAGCAATTTAGCCTGCCCTCTAATTAGAGATGTCTCCTCTTTACCACTGACAATAGCAGTATGCAGCTGTGGCAGTAGAGAGATAATAGGAGCTGGAACAGGGAGAAATTAAAGACGTGCTGGCTGATGCAGAGTGTCACCTCTCCATTGCTCAGCTTGGGTGGGCCGCACAATGAGTGGGGGTTGTTAGAATTTCCTCTTTCCTGACACTGCTCACTCATTTTATATGAATAATAAATTTTTTTAATAAAAGAGTATATCTGGTAGCAGGTTATAGGTGGAAAAGACTGTGACTTTCTAAATGATTCAACATGTAGAATACATTGTTGCTCAGTTCTGTAGCTCTCACCTATCATTAACACCTGTGGGATGTACATCCTGCACTTAATGTAATAAGCTTCAAAACATATGGAGAAAACATACTACTTACTCCTGAAGTTTGCAGTCTTAGAAGAGCTATTCCTCATTAAGATCTTATGTGATCAGTTGTAATTGTTTGCCATGTGCACAAAGAAAGTGGTCAATATAAATGTTCAGAATAGTTTGGAACACGTAAATACTGAGAAAAGATTTAGCAAAGTGGTCATCTGGATTGAGGGACACAGAGGAAAGGATAGCTCCAGAGCAAAAGTCCTGATTGGGAGTGGTAAGCAACAGACATGTGTAAGGACTGTTGAGATCAGCTTTTCTGCTGAGGGGTAAGAGCTATCGACAAGGAATCTGCAAGTGTTTAGGATCAACTAAAATGGCAATAGAAGCTTAATCCCAAATCCTATCAAGTGATTATATTGGAGTGAGAAGATACTAGTGCTAAATGTGATGATTACTTTGGAGTGAGAAGATACTAGAGGTGAATGCACATAGCAGCTTTGGAATGCTGATTAGTATGAGAAATGACACTATAGTGTGTAATAATTCCTCCTCCTTTTCTACCTCCTCCTCCTTTCTTCTTCCTATTTTGTAGAGAAGAGAGAGGGAAGAAAAGATTTTCCATTTGGTGGTTCACTTCCCAAATGTTCACAAGGATCACCATAGCCCAGGTCAAAGCCAGGAGCCAGGAATTGAATCTGGGTCTCCAAATGGGTCACAAGGACCCAACTACTTGAGCCTTCGCTTGTTGTCTCTCAGAGTGCACACTAGCAGAATGTTAGAATAGGAAGTGGAGCTGGGACTCAAATTAGCTGCTATGAGATGGGATGCTGATGTCCCAACCAGAGTCTTCACTACTGTTCCCAATGCTTAACCCAGTTATTACATATTTTCTGACCCAATAGAAGAGGGGAGTCTTAAGGCTCCAATTATAAAGTGATGACAAAGACTGAGAATGCCAATTGCACTTATTTGATCAGTATACTTTGTACAAATGTATTGAAATGTCACTCTAAACTCCATAAATAAGTACAATTATTGTTATTAAATTTAAAAATATTTAAATAAGTAGGTGGGAGAAAAATGCAAGAGAGTGAAAAACAAGAACTTGAAATCAAGTAGTGGTAACCACTAGTGCCAAAGATCAGAGAAACTCTTTTGGAAAAGAGCTTCAAGAAGAAAAGAATTTCCTTAAAAAGGTAAAAGAAGACAAGATTTTTCCTACCATGACAACACTGGTGAATCCTTTCGGTAGAGTTGTAGCAATGGAAGCCAAATTAAGAGGATGAAGGAAGGACAGAGCGATGAGAAGAGGCAACAAAATACTCATTTATTAAGTGCAAAGAGACCAACAGTGGTATCAAGTATGCATCCCCAAGTGGATAATTTAAATAAAGTTTAGGGAAATATGAACATTTACATTTTGTAGAAGGAATTAACTCTCAAGGATGAAATGTTATAACATAGAGTGAAAAATGAGCTGAAAGTGAAAAATATGTACATAAATATTTCAGGTTGTGTGCTTCTATGGCCTTAGGAAATGCACATTTAATCTGGGGAGAAAAAATATTAGTTCAAAAATGGGATCATATTTACATTAGAAAAAAGATAATTTTATTTTGTTTCTCAAAATAACATAGGTAGTTCCATTATGGTATCCCTCAGATCATGACTAGGATATAGTAAGAATTACACAAAAAGAGCTATGCTGTTCTGAATACTAATTTTTGCATGCTAGTGCAGTTAGAAGAAAGAGGGGCAGGGACCCAGAGGTAGAGGGAGTTGGACTCCAGGGATGGAAGTGAGGTGGTCCCACGCAGTGCCATTGTGGAAGATACAGGGGAATGTTGACTGGGAGGATCACCCCACTGATGAAATGGCTAATGTTTACCAGGAAAATGCTCAAAGCTTGGGCAACACTTAGATGATATACAGGGGGGATGCAATAGTGCACCTTACACTTAAAAGTAAGCTAAGTGGATCCAGTCCCAAGAAACTTCAGGGAATGTACCTTATCTTAGGTTTTCATTACAGTTGTCAGAGTGAATGTATTTCCACCATTTGAGAAGTGTTATAAATGAAACAGACAAGTCTACCTAATATTACTATTGGTCAAACTGCGGCTAATGTTCCCTGATAGGTTTATACATGGAGTGGTTTGTGACTGAACCCACCTCTCTTGGCTCCTAGAATTCCCAGAGACACTATGAGTTCAGTGTTGTACAGCACAAGGCCTTGGAGGAGTAAAACATGTATGTATCATACCAATTTGCATTCCATCATGGATTTTTTTAAAGATTTTTCAAATTTATTTGAAAGCAGAGTGATAGAGAGAGGGAGAGACTGAGAGAGAAACAGATCTTCCTTTCGCCAGATCATGCTCCAAATGGCTGCAGTATCTAGGTCTGGGGCTGGCCATAGTGAAAACCAGGAGTCTGGAACTCCATCCAGATCTCCCACATGGGTGGCAGGGGTCTAAGTACTTGGGCCATCTTCTACTGTTTTTCCCAGGCACGATAGCTGGAAATCCAGAAAGCTGGAATGGAAGTGAAGCAGCCAGAGCTCACTTCAGTACAGGATGCCATCATCACAGGTGGTGGCTTAGCCCACTACACCACAACATGGGCTTCAGTATGAGTTGTTGAAATTCAAATTAATTAACTGTTACATCACTGTAGTGAAAAGAACTCAAGTCTCACAACTGGACAAGAACTGGTTTGTAAATCTTTCTTTTCTTCTACTTAACTATGTCACTTTGATCAAGATACTCAACATCTCTGAAACACATGGGCAGTGTAAAATATCTAATAAAAATGCTGGGCAAGTATTGAAATTATATAGATACCCAAACATGGTGATTTTCTTTTGTTTCCTTAGAAGTTCAAATGAAAATTCTCAGGCAAGTTTCAATAGCAGGGAATCAGGCAGGGAGATTCTAACCAGGCCAAAACATTTCTTTTCCTGTAATAAAATATCTCTCTGAACAAGAAACAACAAATCACTGGAATTTGGTTACTATATTTGTTTCTGCTCTTATCTCCTTGATGCCTATGTACAATTAGGATTCAGGAAATAGCTCTGACACCTCAAATTCAATATATCCAAAATAAAATATATTTTGCAACAAATAGGTCTTCCTCATGAATTTTCTGTGGCTGTTAATGGGACCAATAGCCTTTCAGCACTATATTATATCCAAATATTAGTTAAAATAGGTTCAAAATAGTTATGTTCATGGTGGCAGAAGGCAGAAGGCCTCGTGTTCACAATCCTCTGGGAAAACGGTGACACTTTTGGGTTGTCACAATAACTGGAAGATGTTACTCAAATTTAGTGGCTAGGAACTTAAGATGCTAAAGTATTTGCAATGCTGGGAATGGCCTTCCATATTGAAGGACTCTTCAATGTTTTATGCCCTGTTTTCTACTTCTCATTTGTATTTCCATTGTACAGCTCAGGCTCTGAATTACCTTGAATCAAAGAACACTATTTCTGGAAAGAACTTGAAGTTCACTCAGATCAGGGAACTGAGCAGGAAAAACATCTGTCACTGGTCCAGATCACATAACTATTTGGTTGCAAAGTTTGATCTTAGATTTAAAAGCTTAGCCTTAGAACTGTTTCTCTATTATCATTGCCTGAGGTGGCAGTATTATTTAACTGCTCTTCATATTCAAATTCATTCTTTAAATATTGGTGAAGAACCACTCTTAGAACATCATCTTCCAACCAATAACAACCCTCGTTGCTTATTAAGTACACAGTCCTTTGCCTGGCATCCTAGACCAACCATGATCTGGGCCAACTAGGCCTTTTAATGGCATTTCACCCTACTCTCCTTCTGCCTTTTTTTTGAGAAACAAACTGTCCTCCTGGCTAACTCCCAAACACATATTGGGCATTTATATCTTCCCTCAAGCTGTTCTATTTGCCTAAAATATTCTCCACATTCAGTTTCTGTCAAATATCTACTGACATTCAAATGTCTCCTCCTCTATGAAACTTAAAAAAAAAAAATTCTCAACCTATGTTCTTCCTTTCTTTACCACCTTTAATACTTTTCAGCTCTCATTGGAATTACCATGATCTGCCAGGCATTTTAGCTATTTGAATATTGTTTTCTATTTAAGGACAGATACTAATATGCACAACTCTAGCTTTACTACACTTTGCATGTGCAAGGTGTACAGTAAAAAATTTGAAGATAGATACACAAAGAATCTAGCAGCAATTCTGTGAGTAAAAATCAGAAGAAAAGACAAAGCTTTCCACTCTGCTCAGCTGAGAAGCTCTGAGCACTTCTCACCCTCACTTCAGGGTTCCTTTTAGCGTTATAATTGACATTCATTGCCAGTGTTTCAATTTTAAAGGAAACAGAGCCTGGTGACATCATTCCTCTTCTTCCTATTGCTCTCCGTGAAAGGTTCATTTATCTTTGTCATCTAACCTATGCTGTCACCATTAAATCTGGAGTCCTCATGAATAAAAATCAGAGCAGGTCTTCTACCTTGTACATGGATACTCCTAAAGTATTATCCAGACAGTCAAACTGCATTTAACAGCCTGGATAATAGATAATCATAAATAAGCATCACCAGTTGATTTAGGATTTGGCTTTGAACCATAATTGTGGAAGGACGAAGCTCTGTAAAAATCTAATGATTCAATACTACGTATCAGAAAGATAGAGCTGAGTAGAAGCTATCTTTCTTCAGAGTGCCCATTCGTTTCTGAATTAAACTCTTCCTTTATGTAAGTATACAATATATAAGTGTGTGTGTGTAAAAACTAAATCTGGGTCTGTGCCGCGGCTCACTTGGCTAATCCTCTGCATGCGGCGCCGGCACACCGGGTTCTAGTCCCGGTCGGGGCACTGGATTCTGTCCTGGTTGCTCCTCTTCCAGTCCAGCTCTCTGATGTGGCCTGGGGAAGGCAGTGGAGGGTGGCCCAAGTGCTTGGGCCCTGCACCCACATGGGAGACCAGGAGGAAGCACCTGGCTCCTGGCTTTGGATCGGCACAACGCACCGGCCGTAGCAGCCATTTGAGGGGTGAGCCAATGGAAAAAGGAAGACCTTTCTCTCTGTCTCTCTCTCACTGTCTTACTCTGCCTGTCAAAAAAAACAAACAAACCAACAAAACTAAATCTGGACATACTTTCTATATAGCTACATTTTTCTTAATATCTCCCTATCTAAAAACTATGTCACATGATCAATTAGATCCAATATAAGTAAGCTAAAATATGACTAGAATTTTGAGATATAAGAAGAATATCAAAGTAAGAAAGATATTCAATATAGCCTATATTCTAAGTTAAAAGAAAAGAATCTTAATATTGGAATCATAGAGTTAAGTTTCCCATTCTTCTATGCTGATCCTTAAATGCTGGTAATGTACTGGAAATCAAGTTGTTGTGTCATGATTATAAGTTTCCCTGAAGTTATTAGACTTTTTACACAATGATGAAACTTTTGATAGTACTGAGATTTAAATTACCCCATTTCTATGCAGTTGATTATATTTTCCTTTTTAGACTAGGGAATGATTTTACAGGACTATTTTCTCTGAATTTAGAATCAAATAGAAGAATTGTTTTTCATATAGCTGAAAGGATGTGATAAAAGGTAATCACCATACAATGCTATAATTTAATCTTTTCTATAAAGATGTACACATTTGTTTACTAAGTTATTGCAAAAAATCCAAAAGCTGCATACTTTCAATATGCAATTTATAGCAATTTTCCCAAAAAGATTAGTTATCTGAACTTTTTAAATATAAATGATTATGTCATACTCATGGCATCTTATATATTGCTACATTAGATCACATGACATTAAATTGCATTGTATTTGGAGTTCAGTAGCAAATAGATGATTTGAAAAAAATTATTTTGTAGTTCATTCAAAGCTTATATGTTTCCTGAAAATTCCTTTTTGTAGAATAAGGGCATGTCACTTCTCAGCTGGGTGCTCCATCAAGTCATGTTTACTGTAACCAGGAGATGAAATTTCCAAACAAACCCTGGTGTTTACAGCACTTGGAGAAGCATGCTGCCTGCCATTCCAGTCTCTAACAAGCATGTGCCCCACCTGCTTTTTGGCTTCGGCTTAACAAGTTGGTTGGGCCACAGCACAAGTGTGAGAACATGAGAATGAAATGCCACAGGCCAGGTGACATGCCAGTGCTGAAAGCTGGTACATGGCAGGGTATCATTGTGTACACAGGAAGGCCACATGCCACACCAAAATGTAGCAGCCACTTCTCTCAAATTAGATGAATAATTTTTCTCCCATTATGTTCTCACCAACATGTTGTAAAAACAATAAGCCTTGAGCTAGACGAAGTCCAAAAGTTCATAGTTGCTACTGAAAGACAAGTGAATATTCATGTTTGTTTCTGAGTTGAGTGACAGAACTTTTTTTGAAAAATAAACTATGCTTATGCATGATTGAAGAAATATTTATGAGGCCATGTGAATCATTCTCATAGGTATGAGTCTTCTGACATGGCAAAATTCTACAGAGCAGCAAATAACACTTTCTTTTAAAAAAATACAGCGGGTGAGAAGTTACTAGACAAACTATCTGAAGACCTCAGAGAGTTCCTCTTCATTTTCTCTAAATCTTATAGTTCTGTGTGCTATCACCAGGTCCATGTTGCTAACACAACTGCAGTAGAATTCATTTCAAGTGTTGGCAGGAAAGGATAAGGAAAGAAATAATTATAGATTTGAAATTCTGTTGGGTGTAGTGTGGGTTACAGAATTCATAAATGTGCCATCTCAGGTAACCCATGGTATTTTCTGATTTCTGAGTCTACTGCTGAAAAAGGATGTCAGCATAAAAGTTGAATAAAATTTCTGTACTTTATTTTCTTCATAGAAAATAGAAGACTCAATTTAAGGCCAAAACAATTCTGGAATTTTTGAAAAATTAGTACTGAGGATTTCTTCCTTAATGAGGGGACATCAGTGGAAATTCTGAAAGATTATAAAGAGTTTTTATCTATGTTGTCTCAATTTTAACAGCAATAATTGTGGAATTTATGAAAATTAACTTTTTTCTAGTGTCATATTTTCAAACTTATTGTTTTATCTGTTTTACCAAAACCATAAATGGAATCTTGTTACATTATTTTTCATAGAGAATAGTAAAATAGTGAAAAAAATCATAGAAAGGTTTCCTAAAAAATTATATGATTATGTGGAATGTTATATGATTTAAGTCTTTAGGTTTATGTGCTGTAGTTTTGAATTTTACAATGGCTCCCCGACTTTGCTAAATAATTCACTGGGCTTCAGGGTAGGACTGAGGGTATCCTGTAGAACTATAGTGCAGCTTTAAATTTGTGGATTCGTGGTTCTGTTTGCTTCAGCTAAGTACTGCTCACCTTACCAGGGACATGGCATCTTCAGTTTTTACATAGCCACCACTGGTACTGTGTTATGCTTATAGTGTTATGTGGCCTAATAAAGGTATTTTGGGAAGTTTATTTATTCCCTTTCTGTTTGCTGAGTAAATTATTGCTTGTAAAAGGTTACGCTTCTCCAGAGAGCATTAGAAATAAAGTCCCTGTTCTTTTTACCCAACGTCTGGGCGAATTCCAACATCTTTTAAGCCTGGAGTTTTAATGAGAATGTCATCCTTTTGAAATAGTCTGTGAAATAGAGATTTAAAGCTCAGTCCCTGCCTCTTGACAAGCACACAGACTGAGAAGGTAGAAGGGGGGATCCCGGTACGATGTGGAGACTGCTTCGCACTGGAGTTCAGAGAAAAGAGGTCTATGCCAAAGTTTGAGGAAAACGTATACCATGAAAAAAAAATGCATGATTTCAAAATATTTGGGAAGCAAAATAAATGACCTTTTATTTTTTTTTTCCTTCACAAACTTTTTTTGGAAGTGTATTTATGTATTTGAAAGGCAGAGAGAGAGAGAGAGAGAGAAGAGAGAGAAAAAGAGCACGCAAGCGAGCATGCTAGGGCTTTCATTCCCAGAGTTCATTCCCTAAATGCCTGCAACAGCTGGACTGGGCCTGGATGAGCCAGGAACTCCATCCAGGTGTCCCATGTTGGTGGCACTGATCCAAGTACTGAAGCCATCATCTGAGCTTCCCAGGGTGCACATGAGCAGGAAGCTGGATTGGAAGCAGAGGTGGAGCCCCATTCCAGGCACTGGGATACAGATGTGTGCATTCCAAGAGGTGACTTAACCAGCTGTGCCACAACACCTGCCCCTGCACAGACTTTCTGAAGTGTTTTTGTATTAGTATTCAATAGCGTCTAAATGAAGTATTGGAAAAAAAGGATGATTTTCAATAAGGTATCTGTAAGCACATCATTATACTTCAGGGGTTTTTTGTTGTTATTTGTTTTAAAGCTCAGCACTGTCAAGGCTATTACTAATTCTAGTATGTGTTTTTCTGTAGAGGATCTACAGAAAAAAGTATGTTATCTTTGCTTCAAATTACGAAGCTGTTATCTCCAGCTTCCTGCTAATATAGACCCTTTGAGGCCATGGTGGTGGCTCAGGTGACAAGGTTCCTGACCTAGATTGAGTCCTAGCTACTGGCTTCAGTGTGGGCATTTAAGGAATGGACCAGAGTATGAGCACTCTCTCTCTCTCCTCTCTCTCTCTCTCTATCTCTCTCTCTCTCATATATATATATATACATATATATATATATATATACACACACACACATATATATACATTATATGTGTGTGTTTCTCAAATAAACAAATAAATATTTAAGCAAAAATTGAGCATTCACAGACTTCCTAATGTGAATTCTATAGTTCCTATAACATTAACTCTAAATTATTTTAATAGTAGTGTGCAGAAGTCAAAATGGTAAGCCAAATAAAACAGATAAATAACGAATTTTGATTTAACATTTTCTTTCTCCTTTCTTTTTGGACTTCATTTTCTTTTGGTTCCCATTTCTTGTGTGGAATACTAACTCTCTTGTCACATACCATACACATTCCCAGTCCTGTAGACCACTAGATGCCATTACATTGTCTACTTTTTTTTTTCTCTTTTAGTTCATTCTCTCTGAGACCTGAGACATGCGGAGGAGGTGCTACTAAAGAAGTATTCACCATTGGAAGATTGAATGAGATTAAATGATTGAGTTTTATTTCACTGTGTTTAAGGTGGAAGCAGCGTTGATCCTAAACACTGGAGTCTGAATTAGCAAAGAAAATCAATTATACTGTTTTAACATGGATGCTTAGACGATGCTGACCAGGTAGAACAGCCTGGCATCAATGTCTGTGACACGTGTAGTCCCTTAATAAATATTTGATTGAGTTGACCTGGGAAAAATGTCTTTGTAAAATGTGTCATATTGGCTTGGAATATTGACCCATGATATATCCTGGAGAAATAAACAACAACAAAAATGTGAATCAATTCTGCTCGCAAACTACAAATGACATGATAAGAAAGAATTTAGGAAAATAAATGGGCAAAAGAAGAACTAATAATGAAAGTAAATTGTTCAATATAAAGGGTGAGGCCATCCTAGCAGCTCCTATAAGAAACAGTGATTATAGCCATTTGAAAAACAGAGAAAAGATATGTCCATGCTATAACCTTGTACGGTAACCATTTGTCTGGCCATAATTTCAAATTTTTGTATATTTAAAAATGGAATGGAATCTGTAGATGAAAACATAAATTTGTCATGTTAAAGTTTATTTCACTATAATGTTTTCAGACAGAGGTTTCATGATGAATTTAAAACAAGAAATGGGCCCTACAAGAAAATAAAAATGTGTTTAGATTTTGTTAAGCCTGCCAAAATCATAGGGAAGCGAAGTCACCACCCAAAGCATTTTTCCAGCTTTGTGGGGAAATATTTTTATGCTGCTCTAACGGATGCATGTAAAGTGTATTAAACTTGAGAGAAGTGAGAGTGCAGATGAGTCAGAGGGATCCAATGTTTGAAAATGAACTATGACAGTTTTTTGCAGAGGAAAAGTCAAGAATGGTCTGTGATTTGAAAAAAAAAAATAACTAATCCCAACATGAAGCTCAAAAATCTCTGAATCTCATCATTCCGTCAAAATCTACTATAATTGTGGACATTAATGTATAGTTACATCGTTTTAATTTCTGATTTTCAAAATTTAAAATAGTTGACTGCATTAAATCTAAAGCATATGTGGGTAACACTTGGGAAACATTGGTAAAACAGCAATGCATCAGTGAATGTCCCATATTTCATAAGAAGACAGTTTTAGCCCATTTCAGAGGATGTCAAGATTGAGAAAGAATTCTTCCTAAGAGTATATTCTTATTTTAACTCTACGATTTGCCAAGCCACACATGGAAATTTAAAAAGAGAGAGCTTTTTCTTTGACCTGAGGGGAGGACCACACATATACTTCAGTGAATTGGAAACAGCTGTGGACAGGATTTGGCACAGGCAATTTTTTTTGAAAGATTACATCTGTATGGTCAGCTTGGATTTTGATACAATCTCCTTTAATGTATCTACATATAAATATAAAGATATTTAAACTGCTTAAAAACATTTTTAATAGTTGAGACACCCACTCCTTGAATTAATGTGTTTTTTTCCTCCTTTTTCTAGTCTTTTACTGGTTATAGAATTTGAAGGAAACTGTTCAAATGTGAATAATGACCATTAAATTAAAAGCAATGATAGTAAATTTAAAATAATTCTACGCATTAGGAAACCTTAATTCTATCTAAGCATTAGGAAATCTTTTTTTTTTTTTTTTTTTTTTTGACAGGCAGAGTGGATAGTGAGAGAGAGAGAGAGAGAAAGGTCTTCCTTTTTGCCGTTGGTTCACCCTCCAATGGCCGCTGCGGCCAGCGGATTGCGCTGATCCGAAGCCAGGAGCCAGGTGCTTCTCCTGGTCTCCCATGCGGGTGCAGGGCCCAAGCACTTGGGCCATCCTCCACTGCCTTCCCGGGCCATAGCAGAGAGCTGGCCTGGAAGAGGGGCAACCGGGATAGAATCTGGCGCCCCAACCGGGACTAGAACCCGGTGTGCCGGCGCTGCAAGGCGGAGGATTAGCCTGTTAAGCCACGGCACAGGCCTGCATTAGGAAATCTTTGATGATTCAATTTATAGAATAATATTTTATAAATGACTAACCAGATATTTCTCAGTTAATTAGAATTCTTAGAATTTCTTGAGAATATATTAAAATATGAACACTTGCAAAGTTTTCTATCTACAAATAATTTCAAAATTAAAATCAGCATTTTCTCCTCTGCCAATTTATAGAATATGCCATACACTCACTTTTTCAAAATATCATTTATTTTATTTTGGTGACATAAACTGGACTGAATAGGCACTAAAATGGACTGAACAGGTGTAAATGAAATGAATTTATCATATCAAAGATTCTCACTATTTTTATTTTTATAATGCCCTGACAAGTGGTAACTAAAACAGCATATGGTAATTCTGACTGCAAGGTAAGGTAATCACCTAACATATATTTCTAAGGTCTCTTAGCAGACACCTTCTGCAACTCTAACCCTGCAGTATAAAGCAAGAACTTGAGAATGGTTGTGAATATCTAAAGATGCAGGAGTGACTTTCAAAGGAGTTCCTGCTCCACCTTCCTGTTTCCCTTAGAAAGAACTAAAAAGGCCTAAAGATATCAATTCAATACATGCATTTTTTCCCAGGCATCAATTTTCTTGGAAATAAGTCTAGAGGTAGAAAAAATAATTTAGTCTGCCACGAATATTTGCTGTAAGAACTTTTACCGTGATAGAAAGTGAATGCAAAGGTTAAGCAGAAGACGTGCATCATTGCTGTAATTTGTAAACTGATGTGATAACCTCATGTTTAATATTTTATGGAGTAGAAGGTGAATGCTACAGGGAGAAATGTCACTTGAAGATAAGGAAAATCATATGCTAAGAATGTGTATAAATGTGACTGAGAATTAACTTGAGTGTTTCTTTGTTAATTGATAGACCAGTGTAACATGACGATGAAATAATGAAGGTATCCTAGCAACCATATTTTCATAACAACTGTGGCCTGGAGGACTGTGATGACTGTCAGCCACATTTATTAATTCAGGAGGGTGAGCAAAGATAATTTAACCTAATAAAACCTCCCTATGAACAAAATATAATGGAGATTTGATCACACCTAGCCAGAATGCTTTTGTTTTTGAGAAATAGTACACTTAAGAAGAAATAATTTGTCAGTAATATTCTAGTTTCAAGTAGTACAGACATGTTGCCATATATTTAGTTGGTACACAATCAGGAAAAAAAAAGTATAAAATTAAGGCACTTACAATCTATTATCAAATTTCATGTAAAATGTACTCTTTTCTAAAAAAATATTTAAAAGAAAGAGCCTCAGAGGAAGAGAGAAAGAAAGAGAAGGAAAGACACAGAGAGATCTTCCATTCACCAGTACACTTCCCAAATGGCTGCAATGACCAATGACCTGGGCTGGGCCAGGCTTAAGATAGGAGCCAGGAGCTTCTCCAGGTTTCCCAAGTGAATGCAGGGACTCAAACACTTGGGCCACCTTCCACCACTTTCCCAGGCGCGTTATCAGGGAGTTGGATCAGATCTGAAGTGGAGCAGCCAGGACTGGAACTGGCACCCATATACAATGCCAGCATTGGAGGCAGTGGCCCAACCTACTGTGCCACAGCGCCGATCCCAAAATATGCTTTTTAAAAAGATTTTATTTATTTATTTGAAAGGCAGAGTTACAGAGATGCAGAGATGGAGAGGAAGAGAGAGGGGAGAGAGAGAGAGAGAGAGAGAGAGAGAGAGAAAGACAGGGAGAGAGGGGTCTTCCATCTAGTGGTTCACTTGCATCAAGGCTACAATGGCTAGAGCAGCACCAATCCAAGCCAGGAGCCAGTTCTGGTCTCCCACATGGGTGCAGGTGTCCAAGGACTTGGACCATCCTCTACTGCTTTCCCAGGCCACAGCAGAGAGCTGGATAGGAAGTGGAGCAGCTGGGAGTTGAACTGTCTCCCATATGGGATGCAGACTGTGACTTACAGGACAGCGCCAAAAAGTTACTGCAGGCTGTGACTTTACCTGCTACAGGACAGCACCGGTCCCCAAAAACATACTGTCTAAAGTTATCTTTAGTAGGACCCTTTTCTCCTACATACTGAATTTCTTTAAATAGTATTTCTCTACTGAGTTAAATAGAATTGGTGAGTAGTTATGAAGTACCTACTATTGGTCTAATATAAGACCAATGTAACATGATGATAGAAATATCTCTACTAAATTTTTAAGTCTACTGTTTTCTCGGTTTTCATTTTTTCTGAATTAATATGGAAATAATGTATCTGTCCAGCTCCTTTCAGGAAAACAGATGTCTCTATGTATACTCAAAGTAAATAGGAAGGGAGCTGATACAGGGAATTAGTGCTTACAAAGCTACTGGAAGGTTTGCAGAACAGAGACAAGGAGCAGCTACCACCAGATCTCACCACTACATCGTCAAGAGGGTACAGCAGAAGCCAGAAACACTTGGCAGTGGTCACTGTTGCCTCTAACCATGTAGTCAATGATTCAAGAGACTATAGCTGGAGACTGCTGCAGATCACACCCTGCCAAAACCCACATGTCTGCCCGTTGCAGCCTGAGGAGTGTTAATGTGGCTTCTGCTTCCTTTCCATCTGTGTTCCGTGCACTGTCTCTGACCAGCAGGACTTTGCCTGGAACCCAAGAATTCTGAGAAATCTAGTATTGAGGCTTCTAGCCCATAAAACACAGGGAGGAGCCAAGAGAAAAAAAAATGGTGCTGAGATCCCAACAGACAATTTGGTGTAACTGTTAAGTCAGACAGCTTTCCACTAGGAAACAATATGGCAATTCCAAATGTAACAACAACAACAACAACAAAACCCTGTAGATGGGATATGTAGCATAGAACTGTCATATTGTAGCAACTACAACTGAAGAATTAAGCAAGATTTAGGATACCAAATAATATTTCTACAGTTGTATCATTTTTCTACCAAATATTTTGTCTACGTTCTAATAAAGCTTCAATTGTATTTTGTGGTTTTTGTATGATATGAATATGATTGCTAATCTTAGCAGGTCTTTGGAAATTTGCAATTAGTTAACCTTCTTTGATTGCCTCATTAGATCTATTATAGATATATAAGCAGAATAATTTATGAATCCTGGAAAAATTTTTGAAAAGCAAACACAAATTCAAAAGTGAAAGTAAGACTGGTTAACTACCAGAATTGATCCTAAGCAATAACAGCAGTGATAGTTCATGTAAAAATTTAGATGGCAGATGCTGCTCCTGTTTTCCACATTGAGATGGTTTACCATTTTGGTTTTTTTTTCTCTTGGCATGCATGTAGCAATCTATGAGCTGTGTAAATGAAAGAAGTAGAGCTTTTTCTTGTCTTTTTTTAAAGATTTTATTTATTTGAGAGGTAGAGTTACAGACAGAGAGAAGGAGAGACAGAGAGGTCTTCCATGTGCTGGTTCACTCCCCAGATGGCTGCGATGGCCAGAGTTGGGTTGATCCTAAACCAGTAGCCAGGAGCTTTTTCCGGGTCTTCCATGCAAGAGCAGGGGCCCAAGTGTTTGGGCCATCTTCTACTGCTTTCCCTGGCCAGAACAGAGAGTTAGATCGAAAGAGGAGCAGCCAGGACTGCAGGTGGAGGATTAACCTACTGTGCCACGGCACCAATCAGGCTTTTTCTAAAACAAAAGATTTATGTTTATTTACTTGAAAATCAGAGTCACACACACACACTCACACACACACACAGAGAGAGAGAGAGAGAGAGAAAAGATATCTTCCATCCAATGGTTCATTCCCTAAATGGCCTCAAAGACTGCAGGTAGGCCAGACCAAAGCCAGGAGCCTGGAACTCCGTGCCAATCTGCTACATGAATGACAGGGGCCCAGGCACTTTGGCCAATTTTTTCCGCTTTCTTAGGCTCATGAGCAGGGAGCTGGTTCAGAAGCAGAGCAGCCAGGACTCAAATGCGTGCTGCCCTGCCCCACAACACTAGCCTCCAAGAAACAGAGCTTGTTGAAGAACACAGGGTTGTGGTGATGTAAATAGGTCTCTCTTAGGGCAGAGTTGTCTGTCTTATTTACAATTCTGTGCAGGTCCTTAGTACACAGTCTCGTAAATATAAAGAACTCAGAAAATATGTGCTGAGTATTGCCTAATTAGTATTTAACTTTTACATTTAATTCACATACCATTTTAGAAGTTGTATTTTTCCCTTAGACAAGCATGTTGCTATAGAGGAAGGAATTTCAAAACATAGCCATTCTCAAATTCTTGATAATTATTGGATTGTGACATGGTAGTATAAGGTGCTTTGTTGTATTTTTAACTTTTGATTATTTTAAAATTCTTTCTGTGCAAATTTTATTTTAAAATGTAATCCAAGGTGATCTTATGCTAGCAATCACAGCCTCCATTCTGTTGAGTCAATAAATTGCTTCGGGATGTGCAATGTTCAGTCAAGGAGCCTGGGCAGGCCTTATACCCAGGCTCTGATCCACAGCCTTGTAACTGGCCACGAGGGACTTTTCTTACTCACTCATCCTTGCTCTCCTCTCATCTGTGATACATCAATTATAATGTTACTGCACCAGACCTTCTTTGTGTGCATTATATAGAATAATACAACAGCAACCATGCATCAGCTTTCATTATTTATTCTATGTGGCAGGAATCCTGCTTTAAACAATTTGTTTTGTTTAATATTAACAGCAATCTTATGACATAGGTCCAAATGTATTCACAATTTAAGGGAGGAATTAGAGGCTTAGAGATTTTGAATCAATTAGTGCCACTCAGTTATTATATCACAGAGCTGCAATTTAAATCCATGATTGAATTTTCCAATCAACAGTAACCACAGTATAAGTGAAGGAACTTGGTAGATTGTTCTTCACTACACCAAGGAAAAGCACTGTTAAGTAGGAATTTGATGACTGAATGGTAGAGATCCTTGAATGCCAGTAAAAGACTAGATACTATATCTATATCTACATCTATATATTTATCTCTATCTACATCTATATCTCTATATGTGTGCACACATATATCTTTGAAGTCTTAAAATATATATTGACATACAAGTGTAAATATTGCTACTATAGTTTTTTCATTCTTAATAAATTAAGAATACTATTCAAAAACAACTTTAGGAAGATAGAGAACTGTAAATCACAATTAGGAATGTTTTGGGCGGGAAGTGAAGAGGAAGGGATAGCAAAAGTTTGATTAAAGGTTACTGGGTTATAGTTACCCAGGAGCAAGAAGTTCGGGTGTTCTACTGCACAGCAGAGTGTCTATAGATGACATTCATGTGTACGCATCTCCCTGTTTAGAAAACTAGAAATAGAATTTTGAATATTTTCCACATAAAGAAATGTTAAATGTTTGAAAAAATAGATATATTTACCATGATTATTATGCCATATATATGTATATTGACACATCACACGACACCTCATAAATTTTTATGTGTCTGCTAAGAAAAAAATTTAAAAACTCTCTGCATATATCTGTGTTTCACATTAAAAAGATGAGAAAAAATTTCTCCAACCTCATTTATAATAAGTGAATTTTTCTTTTTTCCCATCTTTAAATGCCCTTTTTCATACTTTGAATTTCTAACAGTGCAATTAGGAAATATTCTGAATTCTTTTATTCTTTTATCTGTTATGACCAGAACCTTTCAAGCTGCTTTTTAATTTTTCTGAAAATGTTTGACTTTTTCATAATATAAATCTTACATATGTGTAAGATAATAGATGGTAGTAGTTTAAATGTAAGCCTGTTTTTTAAAATACCCATTAGAGATGATTTTAAATTCTAGACTTCTCATGTATTATTAGAAAAATTAGCAACTGACTCAAAGCAAAAATGTGTGTGCTTAAGCTGTATTCAAAAATTAATATTCTTACAAGCAGTGTTTTGTTTAATAATCATCAGTGAAATAAATGTGCCTGAAATTCATTTTAAAAATTTACAGTATTAGGTCAGGAAACAAAAACCAGCAGTGCATTTTTAGTCACACTGAAAATGAACGACTTAATTTTCCCCATAAGTTTCAGTGTTTATAGTAATCAATTCTATTAATTTATATAATATAGAAGTATATACATAATACACATACGGAAACAGCCTAAGATGAATTTAAAAGATTATTTACAGGTGATAAATCTATGGAGTTACTATTTAAGAAAATTCGCTGCCCTCCATAGCCTTTTAATTTTATTTATATCATCCAGCAGGTTACTGGCATCTGCTTACTCCTTGGAAAAGCATCAGTGTTGGCATTGGATGTTTCAGAAACACCAAATGCAAAAGAGTGCTTTTATCACAACAGGTACATAACCAGTGCAGTTCTTTTTTTGTTCAGGGTCATGTTTCCTAGCCTAAAATGCCGTTTTTGCTGAATTCAAGTTCTTTTTTTTTTAACTTTTATTTAATGAATATAAATTTCCAAAGTACAGCTTATGGATTACAATGGCTTCCCCCCCCCATAACTTCCCTCCCACCCAAAACCCTCCCCTTTCCCGCTCCCTCTCCCCTTCTGTTCACATCAAGATTCATTTTCAATTCTCTTTATATACAGAAGATCAGTTTAGCATATCTTAAGTAAAGATTTCAACAGTTTGCACCCACATAGAAACACAAAGTGAAACATACTGTTTGAGTACTAGTTATAGCATTAAATCACAATGTACAGCACATTAAGTACAGAGATCCTACATGAGGAGTAAGTGCACAGTGACTCCTGTTGTTGACTTAACAAATTGACACTCTTGTTTATGGCATCAGTAATCTCCCTAGGCTCTTATCACAGGTTGCCAAGGCTATGGAAGCCTTTTGAGTTCACCAACTCTGATCATATTTAGACAAGGTCACAGTCAAAGTGGAAGTTCTCTCCTCCCTTCAGAGAAAGGTACCTCCTATGATGACCTGTTCTTTCCACTGGGATCTCTCTCATGGAGATCTTTCATTTAGTTTTTTTTTTTTTTTTTTTTTTTTTGCCAGAGTGTCTTGCTTTCCATGTTTGAAATACTCTCATGGGCTTTTCAGCCCGATCCGCATGCCTTAAGGGCTGATTCTGAGGCCAGAGTGCTGTTTAGGACATCTGCCATTCTATGAGTCTGCTGTGTATCCCGCTTCCCATGTTGGATCGTTCTCTCCCTTTTTAATTCTATCAGTTAGTATTAGCAGACACTAGTCTTGTTTATGTGATCCCTTTGGCTCTTAGGTGTTTCAATTTTAACTGAAAAGTGATCCCTGTTAGGAATTTGGAAAACATCATGCTGAGTGAAATAAGCCAGTCCCAAAGGGACAAATATCATATGTTCTCCCTGATCAGTGACAACTAACCGAGCACCAAAAAGGAAACCTGTTGAAGTGAAATGGACACTATGAGAAACGGTGACTTGATCAGCCGTTGCCCTGTTGATGAACAGTCTTAGTATTTTTTTGTTTGTTTGTTCTACTTAATACTTTTGGTTGAATACTGTAATCAATACACAGTTATTATTAAGTGTTGAAACTTAACTGAAAAGTGATCGCTGTTAAATATAAGAGTGGGAATAAGAGAGGGAAGAGATGTGCAATTTGGGACAAGCTCAAGCTGATTTGCCCCAAACGGTAGAGTTAGAAACATACCAGGGGATTCCAATTCAATCCCATCAAGGTGGCATGTACCAATGCCATCTCACTAGTCCAAGTGTTCAATTTCTGTTCACAATTGAATTCAAGTTCTAAGAGTGAGGTTTTCTTGTTAAACTGACAGTGAGTGGTAAACTTCACCATTTTTACAAAACCATAGTAACGTTTGATAACGGCAAATCCCAGTTAAGTACATCACTCCTAATTAACTACAATCATGGAATTTAAATGTGTTTAAAATTTTCAAGTTTCATCCCATGTTCCTTTTCGGCCCTTGCACACAGGGGAACAAGGTTGTGCAAGGAGCGAGGTTTTGTGTGGTTCCGCCATTTCTCCTTCTTCGGTCTCTGTGCCTCGCACAGAGCTTCCAGCCGCGCCATGTTGGGACAGAGCATCTGGAGGTTCACAACCTCCGTGGTCCATAGGAGCCACTATGAGGAGGGCCCAGGGAAGAATTTGCCATTTTCAGTGGAAAACAAGTGGAGGTTGCTAGCTATGATGACCTTGTATCTTGGATCTGGATTTGCTGCCCCTTTCTTCATAGTATGGCACCAACTGCTTAAGAAATAAAGATGTTTTAGGTCATCCGTTTAACAGATAACAGCATTTCACCAGGTGCAGTCTCTGGAAAATGGATCAAACTCTTGAACTCATAGCATACTAGATATGCTTAATAAAAATTTTTTTTTTAAGTTTCAAAAACTTGATAAAAAGTCTAAATTTAGCCTCTCAACTAAAACATCTGAACTTATTTAAGATCATTTTTGACAGATTTCTTTGTTTTTAATGCTTTATTAAATAAAAAACTGCATAATTTCCAAGTTGCATATTTGCATATTAGTTTAATTTGAAAATTGCTTGTTTTCAAATATCATGATACTTGTGGCTGGCGCTGTGGTGTAGCGAGTAAAGCCACTGGCTGCAGTGTCTGCATCCCATATAGGTGCCGGTTCGAGTCCTGGCTGCTCCACTTCTGATCCAGCTCTCTGTTATGGCCTGGGAAATTAGGAGAAGATGGCCCAAGTACTTGGGCCCCTGTACCCACGTGGGAAGACCCGGAGGAGGCTGCTAGTTCCTGGCTTTGGACTGGCGCAGCTCCAGCCTTTGTGGCCAACTGAGGAGTAAACCAGCGGATGGAAGACCTCTCTCTCTCTCTTTGTCTCTCCTTCTCTCTCTGTGTAACTCTGACTTTCAAATAAGTAAAATAAATCTTAAAAAAAAACAAAAAACAAATATCATGATACGTAGTTGTTTTTCTTTTTTTCAGGGTGATTAAATATTTTTCTATGTTTGCAAAACTTTTCTTTTTAAAATCTCTATTGCTAATTTTAAACTTGGTTTGTGTTAACTAAAAGTTAAATCATACACTGCAAGGTGTAGGGAGATTTATTTTAATGATCCCAATGATATAGATTTAATTACTAAGTTTGAACTGTTAACCATTTAACAGTTTTAGATTTATGTCTTTTTTTGGTTTGTTTGTTTTGGCTTTAACTTCTATGCTACACTAGTTTGCCATGTAGCAATTGTATTGTGCAATATTTCTTTGTTTTTTAAAAAAGATTTATTTATTTATTTGAAAGTCAGAGTTACACAGAGAGAGGAGAAGCAGAGAGAGATAGAGTCTTACATCCCCAATGGCCACAATGACCAGAGCTGCACCGCCGATCCAAAGCCAGGAGCCAGGAGCTTCTTCCAGGCCTCCCACGTGGGTGCAGGAGCCCAAGGACTCAGGGCATCCTCCACTACTTTCCCAGGCCATAGCAGAGAGCTGGATCAGAAGTGGAGCAGCTGGGACTTGAACTGGTGCCATATGAGATGCCAGCGCTTCAGGCCAGGGCATTAACCCGCTGTGCCACAGTGCTGGCCCCAATACTATGCAATATTTTGATATGAGCTGGGAAATTTTTTATGGATGTAATATCTGTTATGGTTTATTATACTATTTCTCTCTAGTTTTCAGTGATTTAAATGTGACCACGCATTCTATACTTTGTCACACAAAGTGGATTTTCCAGGTGACTATTTTGGTAAGTGTCAAAATAAGAATTTATGGTATATTACTGTTGATTCACTTTGAATTACAATATAAATTGCAAAAAATATTATTATTATTATTAAGATTGTATTTATTTACTTGGGAAGCAGAATTACAGATAAAGAGAGGGAGAGGCAGAGAGAAAGGTCTTCCATCCATTGGTTCACTCCCCAAATGTCTGCAATGGCTGGAGCCGGGCCATTCCAAAGCCAGAAGCTAGTAGCTTCTTCCAGGTCTCCCACGTGGGTGCAGGGGTCCAAACACTTGGGCCATCTTCCAGTGCTTTCCTAGGCCATAAGCATAGAGCTGGATTGGAAGATGAGCAGCCAGGACTAGAACTGGCATCCATATGGAGGCTTAGCCTACTATGCCACAGTGCCAGCCCCCCAAAATTATTTTTATAAACCTTATTTGTCTATATATTTATCTTCCCTCCTAATATTATTTTAGAGTAATTTAGGAAATGAATACAACATGATGCATGCTGTGTGTTGTCTTCCTCTACTTATTTGACATAATTCTGAATTGCTGGAAAGAATACTAAATATTCAGGACATAAGGGGCAGAGCATAGAGGAGGCGTGAGTGATCAACAGACTGTGTGAAGAGCTCTGAATTCTTTAGAAATTGTTGCCTCTTTTACCAAATGAGTAGGACAAATGCCTTTAATCTATTTTTAAAATTTTATTTGAGATGCACAGATGGACAGACAGTGCGTACCCATCTGCTTGTTCATGACCCACATGACCACTGCAGCCAGCACTGGGCTGGCACCAAACCTGTGAGCTAGGATCTCAATCCACGTCTCCCACATGGGTAGCAGGAATCCCATTACTTGAGCCCCTAGGGGCCATCTTGGCAGTTTGCTGGAGTCAGGACCTGGAGTCAGAACTCAAAGCCAGGTACTCCAAAGTGGCGCACAGTCATCTTAACCGCTATGCCAAATGTCTGCTCTGTCTTTGTTTTAAAAATTAAGCATTTCAAAATTAGTGCCACAGTTTCTTCTGAGAACAACTTTTGTGGTGCTTCTCACTTAGTAGTAGCAACATGGCCATTTAGAGATAGTCACAGAACATCTCCCTGAAGGTCCACAAGTGCCCAACAACAAAGTTGCTTGCTCTTTCCAGCTGATTTGTGCTGGTGCTGGAACTCTTATTCCAACTATCTTTCCAGTCCATAGGGACGTTTCATCCATTGGTCTACCACTGTCCCACCCTTCTTCTTGGTCACACTTGGTCTATTACAAGTTCTAAGTACCATAGTCTTTCCTCCACAAACTCTCTTGACCTTGTTCTCTCATTCCTTAGTAGTCTCTGTCCAACTTTGACTATATACATCTTTTTCTCATCCAGGTTAGGAAGTTGCTGAAGAAAATCTTACAGCCATAATGATTGGCCTCAATTTAGTAGAGTGAATAACAAAATTATCAAGTTGCACTAAAGACTCTCTTTAACATCAGAATCCATGTTTTTTTCTCATTCTTCTGGGCAACTATTTCACATGTTCTCTTTGCTCAGCTTCTGCGATAAAACTCAGTTGGTGGCTCTACACTTCTTTAGAAAATAAACAATCATATTGAAATGATCTTATCTCACATCCCTCAAATAAAATTTTGGTAGCTGATTTGCCTCTTATACCTGGCATATTTATGAATGAATGCATTGAGCTAAATCAAACTAAGTAATTCTCTTCATATTGGAAGAAATCTTCCAGCTCCCACTTAAGGGCAGTTGTCACTCATCTAGTTAAGGACTCCATTCTTGCAATTAAACCTCTGTTTACTGCATCGCCTTTTTTTCTGTTTAAAATAGGTCACATCTATCAGCATGTCAGAGTATCTCAAACTCTAAAAATAAATAACTACATTTTCCCTTGGCTGTTTGAGTCCTGCCAGCCTCTGCTCCACCTCAATTCTCTTCTCTGCTCAACCTCACAGCAAAATTCCTTTAAAGCGTTGTCAATGCTGTCTCTATTTTCACCCCTCTCTCCTCTCTTCAGCTCCTGCAAAGCTAGTTTCTATTTCCACCCTTCCACTGCAGTAGCACTCATTTGTGTCAACCACAATTTACATTGATTTGATCATGTCAGGTACTTGAAATAAATTTTAATTAATTCAGTATCTACAGATAAGGAAACTTTGGCTTAGAAGTTTTGCCCAAGGTCACATTTTTAGCTAATGGTAGATCTAGGTCTCCTATCCAGCTGGTCTGATTTAAACTTTTGTGTTCTTAAGTACACAGTACAAATACATCCTTTGGGAAAATCTCCCTCCTGATATCTTTGTTTCCACACACACTATGTTGAAAATTCCTGGTAGATTTCATAATGCAAGTCAGTTTGATTTCTTCATGGTATTTACATCGCAATTTGCAATTTAAAAATATTTATTTTGTCATATTTTAACAAAATCATATTTCCTACTAATCTATAAACTTCTGATATGGAAAGGAAGATATTGCCTCTCTTTTGGTTGTTATTTTATCCATCTAGTGTGGAACAAATTTTGAATAAATGAATGAATGGGATTAAGATTTATTTAATTCATCTTCTTAGGACAAATCTAATACAAATTATGTATGTACACTATGACTCAATCTGGTTACAATCTAGTTAGCATCTTAACAGTTGTGTCTGTACCCATGTACTCACTACCCCAATCAAACTTAGAACATTCTTCACCCTGTGACTTCCTTCATGCCCCTCTGGAAACAGTGCTCCTTATACTGCAATCACCCATCTTCAATGTTTCACCATCACTCTGTTTTTCCAGTGTAAAAATTCATATAAATGTCAGTATACAGTATACATATGTGTCTTTTGTCTCAGGCACTTCCTCCTTAACATTACATCTCTGAGATTCAATCATATTGTTTTATGTCTCAGTATTCCGATGATGTAGTAGGCCATTGTCTTGGCAGTTTGTTTATGTGGTCATCAACTGAAGGACACTTGGGTTGTTTCTAGTTTGAACTATCATAAATAAAGCTGGTGTGAACATATTCATATTTTTGTGTGCATATGCCTTCATTTCTCTTGGACAAATACCTACTAGTGGGATTGATGAGATAGAGGGTCTGTACATTCAGCTTCATAAGATACTGCCCAACTGTTTTCAATGATAGATGATAGATGAGAGTTATGATTGTTTCGGCAACATTTTTCACCAACACTTTGTGGTGTCAGTCCTTTTGACTTTAGACATTCTAAATGCATGTGTGGTGGTATCTGTGATTTTGAACTTTGTGTTCTTAATGATTAGTGTAATCAGTCAGCTTTCCCTGTGCCTATTCTTTTTTGTGAAATATCTTCTCAAGTCATTAATGGAAATGAAACAGATGAGATCAGCTATGGATGAGGACAAAGGAGAGGTCCTAGGACTGAGCCATAGAGTTCTCCAATATTAAGACTAGAACAGACACTGTGGATCAATCTATACTTTCATTTAGAATTTTAGTTGTTTTCATAATCTGAAAAGTCTATGTAGTTTTTTATTGATTTCTTTATTGTTTCATATAAATTCTATATGAGCTTAATAAAAGTGATCTCAAATGTATAATGTTTTCTTTGTGAACCTTTGTGCACTGTAAAATATTTATGAATTTCTGTGATAATCTAGCCATATCTTGACAAGCTGGTATTCTTTCCTCAGAAAGATTATGCATCTTGTTAATGTGAAAAGCAAGGTATATGCATTTCTATAAGCACAACTCATAAAAAGTATTTACCCAAAGTAAAATTTATAACTATTAAGAAGAGGATTTTTTTTTCTTTCTTCCTTTCACCCAACTTGGTAATATTAAGAAATCAGAAGAACTGATTTATAAAATATCATATAAAATTATGATACTCAAAATTACAGATCATTAATAATATGGACAATGTTAAGGCACTAAACCTATGAATATGGAGTGGGCATTTTGGCAGAGCAGGTTAAGCTGCCACTGTACTGGTTTGAGACCCAGCTGCTCCACCTCCAATCCAACTTCCTGCCAATGTGCCTGACAATCAACAGATGTTGGACCAAGTACTTGGATTCTTGCCACCCATTTGGAAGACTTGGATGAAGTTCCTGATCTAGCCTATTCCTGGCTATTGGGATCATTTGGGGAGTGAACCAGCTGAGAGATTTCTCTCTTTCTTTCTTTCCTTTTGTCTTTCCTTTCCTTTCCTTTCCTTTCCTTTCCTTTCCTTTCCTTTCCTTTCCTTTCCTCCCCTCCCCTCCCCTCCCCTTTCCTTCTTTCTTTCTTTCTTTCTTTCTTTCTTTCTTTCTTTCTTTCTTCCTTCCTTCCTTTCTTTCTTTCTCTCTCTCCCTCTTTCTTCCTCTTCCTCTTTTCCTCTCTCCCTCTCTGTTACTCTACCTTTCAAATAAATAAGTAATAAAGAAATAAATAATTTTTAAAAATGAACTAGGCATAGGCATTTGGTCGAGAGGTTAGGATGTTGGCTGGGACTCTCATCCACTGTTGGAGTAACTGGGTTCAATTTCCAGCTCCACTCCCAATTCTAGACTCCTGCCAATACATATTCTGGGAGGCAGCAGGTGTTTGCTCCAGTAGTTGAGTCTTTGAGAACCACATGTGAGACCCAGATTGAGTTTCTCTCTTCAACCATTGTGGGCATTTGGGAAGTAAACCAGAAGATGGGAGACTCATTCTCCCTCTCTCTCTCTTTCTCTCTCCCCACCTTCCCTCTTGCTATCTTTCTCCACGTCTATATATCTGTCTCTCCAATACATTTTTTAAACATTTTTAAGACATAACCTACAACTTTTAGACATTAGCTTTCCAAAATTCTCACTTTTCTTGAGCAATTTCCTATCTAAAAGCACCAGTATAAAACAAAACAGATTCTCTTTATTGATAAAGAAAAAGTCAGCCAAAAGGAGTGAAGCCTTAAATTTATCAGTTTCTGATGGTGGTGTCAAAAGAAAGTACAGTCTGTCATCTGTAACCATGAGCTCTGCATCACGGCCCCAGCCAAGCACAGATGCAAGATATTCTAAACAAAAATCGTATCTGAAAACTATGATTTTATTTCCTCTAAGTATCCCCTAAACAACACAGTATCACAAATATTTACACATCATTTACATTTTAGTAGATATAATAGTTAATGAAGAGATGATTTAAAGTATACAGGAAGATGTCTGTAGACAATACACAAATTCTATGTCATTTTACAAAAGGAACTTGAGTATCCACAGATTCGATAACTGCAGGGAACCAAACTCCCATGGACACACAGGGACCATGGTACTACAGTGTGTTGTGTTGATTAACATAGTGTTCTTGATCTTTCTTACAATATAGTTCACATACAGAATAAAACACATAAGATACTGGAAGGTCCTTTGAGCTGTTTAGCAACTTACTGCTAGACACGGTCCTAAGGGCTTCATGGAAATTAACTTACATGATCCTCTTGGCCACGAGGTCTTTATGGGTTTAGCTTACAGAGTATAATAAAAGTTAAGTCATTTTTCCAATGCTACAAAAGAAGTTATTGATGGAGCTGGGCTTCTCACTCATTGCAAAACTTTGCTCTTAGCCACTAGGTTGTACTTACTTGTTGAAGGAATTATTATACTAATAAAGAGAGAATATCACCACTTGTTAAAAATAAAAATCCACCTGAACCTCACAGTGATAGTTTGAACAGAAAAATGAAATTCTCATGGTAGAGAGTAAGGCAGGAAGAGAAGAATATGATTATAAAATACCACTGGAATTATGCTTATTTAGTCCATGAACATTGGATGGCTACTCCATGTTAGAAAACACAATGGCCCTAGTAGGATAAGTTTAGTGAGATCCCCAATCAGAAGGCACTTTTAGCTTATACTATGGAGATATGTAAACCATCATAGTCTAACACTTTAGAAGGTTATTCCCTTTGCCCTGCTAGTGAGGTTCAAAATAAGGGGAATATGTGGCATCTTATGCAATGTCAGGTATAAATGTAGCACATTGGAGGGCACTGCAGTATTTACTATTAAATATTTTTGTACTTAATATATTTTAATCACTCCATTAAGTTGCAGACACAATTCTCTCAGATAACAAAGGAAAGGAATCAACAATATTGTGATAATCTTAAAGGAAGAGATATGTATTCGTGCACAAAAAGAATTCAATAGTATGTTAATAGATGGATTCAACAATGACTAATTTGCCCTGTATAATGTCAGAGTCACTGAGTATTCTGTTTAATCTTTTCAGATGCTGAATTACATAAACAGTGGTATAATACCAGAGTCCGCTCATCCAAATTAGACTGCTTAATTCTTTTCTGTTTTAAGTACTTCTCAGTTAAATGATCCAAGGATGGTCTATCTCGAATACAATATTTACTAAAAAGATTAATAATCTGTAGGAACAGTGGTTGTAGTTGAAGAAATAGTAGCAAGATTACTACTACATCTAGAGATATATATTAAATACTAAACACTGTATTCACTGTGTATACTTGCAGAACAAACTTTACACAATTTCATTAATCTCTAAGCATGGTCTGTGCCCTAAAATGTTGGGTGGACAAAACCTGCCTGTTTTAGAGTTATTTGCTACACTTTCGCTGAAACTTAGTGGGTTAACCAACCTCAAGCCATCTGGAACATTCAGCTGTTCCGAATAATTCATTTTCAGGAGGGAGTACTGTATAGTTGAGGACTGACTGTATGTGTTTCACATAATGTGAATAGAAATGGGACTATTTGTAACATTTAAACATCCATAATTTCCATAAATGAAAGTTCGGTGTGAGATTTCTCATGACTCAGTTTTTTCTCCTTCCTCGGAATGGCAGTCGCAGCCTTTGGGGAGCTTCTGAATAGGCCCTGCTGCAAAACGCAGGAGGTGACAGTGAAGCACACTCCTCAGCATTTGCAGAGGATGAATCAGGTGCTTTCCCCGTCATTTGGCTTTTCAAGATTTCTGTTAGAGAAGAGATGCAAAAACTCTCTCTTGTGACTCTTTCATCAGTCATCAAACTTGTGGCTTTTAGAACACATTGGTTTTGAGCAGCTTTTCATGAAGCACCTTGAAACAGCTTGCTTTGGAAATGGAGAAAAAGGAACGCAGACGCCTGAAAAAGAAAAATTTCCTTTTAGTTAACATATCACAGCATGGGCTCTGTGCCCAAACTTGAGAATTCAGAATTCTCATTGATATGAAAAGAGTTTTTTCTTTTTTTTTTTTATAAAGCTACTGGATTAGTCCTTAGATTTGAATAAAATTTTCACTCTTGCTCTTACTCTTTCTCCTTTTTTGCATTTTTGTTTTGTAGGCATTTTTTCTTGTAAAATCTGGATATCTCTTTTCATGTTAAATAATTATGTCTCTCTGGATATTTCCAGAAAGGTAACATCTAATGAGTTCCTAGGAAAACACATGCAATAGTAACTTTCTTATCAAACACAGAGTGCTAGAAGACAGAGTTAGGACTGTCTTTCATCAAGGTAATATTTATAGTGAAACAAATCAACATTTCAGCTCTGCAAATCCTAAATTTGTTGCCAGACAGTATCTGGAGATTGTTTTGTGTGTTTTGATTATACACAGATTCCTTTAACTTTTTTTTCCTGTAACAAAATAAGAATTCTGTCTCAGTTCTTCACTTCCTAGTTAGGTCTTGTGATAAATGAGATATCTAATTAACGACTCACATATTGCATGGAAAAAGTCTCTTTCCTCATGATTATAGTCACACAAATTAATGTTTTCTTCAGCTTACAGTAGAAAATACAGTAACAATGTCTTGAAAAAACAAGCATTTGAGCTTATACAATACAGAAGTTTTTTTGTGATAGAAACAAAGGTAAGAAAAACAAATTTAAGTAAATTATTAGTTTCCAAAATCATGCTTCTCAGTGTGTACATTAGAAAGGACATCCTTTGTATATATAACAAGCATTAATTGAGCATTAGGCACTATGGCTGATGCTAAGAATACAAGTAGAGTACCAAACCAAGGAATAGATGGTGCAATCAAGGAAGAGAGTGAAATAATCAAGAATGAGAAGTAAGATGCTTGTAAGTTGCAAGCTTTCAAAGAATGCACAAACACGCCTCCAGATAAGAATGAGGAGTGACAAGTGACTTCCTATAGAGTTTAGAAGTGAAAAGAAAGAAAGAAAATTGGAGAAATTATGTGATAAATCCTCAGGCCAGTTTTACAGAATGAGACTTCATCAGAGGTCCCCAGATCAGAATACCAACCTCAAGTCTGTATATTGAGGCTTGTGAAAGACTCCATCTGGATTTCTGTGTCCAAGTGGGAACATGAAGTAACAGAATATTTAACATGGACAAGAGAACTTTCCCAATGGGAAGGATAAAAACAATAGAGTCATTTCCACATAGGAATCATAGCCAAGCAGAAGTTTTATGAGCTCATATGGAATGATCTCAGGGATTCGCAAAAAGTACTAAGTGAGGTGTCTGGAAGTGATAGGAATTAGCAGGTGTGGACTTGAATTGATAAAACACAATTGATTAGTAGGAGTGTGACCCCAATCTTCCTTACGAGCTGTTACATAGAGCCTGAAGGAAGAATTTAACAATCTAAAAGCCACACATATTGTGAGAGAAAGAAGTAGTGGGGGTGGACAGTTAATTAGAGACCAATTATAGTTGGCTATATGTGTCATGCTAAGAATTCTTAACGTTGTCTATCAGTTTTGATAAATTTGTCTGAACAGATTTGAATTTTAAAAAGATCATCATGGCAGCAGTACAGAAAATAAACGGGGTAAAATTTGAGGGTCAGGCCCTGGAGAGATGAAGGAACAGGAACAGCCCGTGGGAGCGATGGTGATCCTCAAAGAAGGGTGGCAGTTGTGGCAATAAAAAGGAAGAATGAAATAGGGCTGTTTGGCGATATGAATTGAAAATGCATGGATTGATTGAATGTGTTTAGCAGGGTGTATTTGAGGAGGTGAGATATAAAAAGCAGTGTACATGGATTCCACGTTTCTGTTTTTGGCACTGGGTGGGTGGCAATGCCACTCACTGAAACTATGATTACAGAACAAGTAAAACATGCTGAAGGGGCATGAGGTTGGTTTGCTCTTGTAGTGTTGCAGATATAAATGCATTTATAAATGTTGATTTAGACTTCAGGGTGTAAGTTGGAGTTGAAGATACTATAGACTTGCTGTTCCTGTCCTCTTGTGTTTCACAGAGAGATACTCTACTTAAATGGCAATCTGATTCATTGTACCATATTTGGATCCCTGGCCATGTAGTATAGTTTTATTTAAAAGAGAAAGTTTCCATGGAAAGATGTATCATGGAAGAGTAACCCTATAAAGACTAGTTATTTTTCTTGAACACCATGAGTTTAAAAGATTTGGAAGCACAATATTTAAAGAGAAATTACTGCTAGTGAGATCTAGGTTCTTTGAATAAAAATACATCCCATTTCACTTGACATAACATTGCTACAAGCAATGTTAAGTTCTAGCATTAATCTGCCTGGTATAGTCTGTGCAGAATGTCTTTGGAATTAGGTTTGAAAAGTTAACCATACTTGGCTTTAAGACGAAATGTTAGTGAAAACAGTGTGGTGGTTAAGAGAACATTTGGGTTTCACATTTTAGTCTTAGTTGCCACTAACCTTGGTCAATGTGCTTGTATTTCTGGGACCTTAACTTCATCATCAGCAAAATGAAAGTGATAAGTATCAAACTCACGATGGTGTATAGAGATAAATCATGAAATCAGCTATGGGGATCTAGCATTCTTGTAAGCATCAAAAATTGTATGTTTTATTGATATGCAACATTACTGACAGAGCAAGAATAAAAATACTCTAAAAGTAAAGGCTAAAATGGGAACCAGTGAAGAGAAAATGAAATATGTGTACTAATAAGATGGCTGTAATTGAAATGATGGACAATGAGAAGTTTTGCTGAGGGTCTTGAGAAACTGGGACCCTTATGCACTTCTGGGAAGAATGTAGAAGGACACAGATGCTTAGGAACACAATTTGATAGTTCCTGGAAAAAAAAATACAGATTGCCATATGACCCAGGAATTCCATTCCTATACATTTGTTGCTCAAGAGAACAGAAAATGTATGTCTACATAAAAACTTTGACACAAATATTCACAACAGTATGATATATGGTAGCCAAGGAGAGGAAACCAGCACAATGTCCATGAAAAGAAGAGTATATAAACAGGAGATACATCTATGCAGTAAAATATTACTCAGCCTTGAAAATGGCATACTGACCCATGCAGCTATGTGGCTAAACCTTGAAAACATTCTGCTAAATGAAATAAATCAGATACAAAACACCACATGCCACATGATTCCATTCATATGAAATGTCCACAAAAAGCAAATTCAGATCAATAGAAAACAGATTTGAGAAGTGACTGTTGATAGGTACAGGGTTTCTTTTAGGAGTCAAGAAAATGTTTAGGATTAGATCATGGTAGTGATTGCATGACCTTGTAGCTATACTAAATTCCACTGAATTTTTGAGTTTAAAATGAAGAATTTTATGGTGTGTTATATTGTAATAAATAAAAATATATATTGCATGTAAATAATTTTAAAAAGTACTGCCACAGGTGCATAAAGCGATAAAGCAATAACATTTGAACTAACTTTTCAAGATCTTAGGAAGAAATTGTATTCACATGGTTGTGTGTTTTATAAATATATTAAAAATAAGATATATTAGCTGTAATCGGTTGAGAATTTTATTGACCTTCTCCACCCCAGTTCCTTCTTCAGCTTCTTATGTTGGGTGGAATTGTAACAGCTTCAGGGATTTTGACGATATGCCTATAAGGAAGTTAATTGACACATTAAAGATTTTTAAAACATTTCTTTATTTATTTTAAAGTCAGAGTTGCAGAGAGAAACAGAGAGAGAGAGAGACAGAGAGAGAGAGAGATCTTCAATCTGCTGGTTCAGTCCCCAGTTGGCTGCAACAGCTGGTGCTGAGCCAGGTAAAGCCAGGAACCAGGATCTTCTTCCAGGTCTCCTACATAGATGGCAAGGGCCCAAACACTTAGGCCATTCTTCATTGCTTTACCTAGGCCATCAGCAGGGAGCTGGATTGGAAGTGGAGCAGCTGGAATGTGAACTGGTGACCAAATGAGATGCCAACAGCTTTTGTTAAGCCACAACACTGGCCCCAACACACTTTTTAATTTAATTTAATTTCTAAATTTATTTGAAAGGCAGAAAGAGACACAGAGATATCTCCCATCTACCTATTCATTCCCCAAATGCTTGACCAAGCCAGGGCTAGAAATGACCAAACTCAGGAGCCAGGGACTCAACTATTTGTGCTATTGCCTGCTGCCTCCAAGGGCTTGAATTAGCAGGAGACTAGAATTGAAAATTGAGACAGGACTCAAATCCTGGCACTTTGATATGGGTTGTAGGCATCCTGAGCAGTGTTTTAACCACTGCTTGCCTCTAGTTGATACATTTGAGTGCTTTATTTGGGAGACATTATTAGGCTGAGATGCAAAGAATCTTAATGTCACACTAATTTCTAGGCAAGTTTCTTCTAGTTATCTTGGTGCATGAATGGCCTCCAGGAACTCTCCTATAATGAGCTACCTGATTCACTTCTGCCGTGACCTGATGGTGCAGTGTCAGGTATTGATTGCAAAATGAACTTGTCCCCTGATTTATGCCACCAAAGAAAAATTGGGTAATGAAGGAGAAACAAGACGCACAGAGCTAGAAGCTCAACTGCAGAAAACAGGTAAAATCTTATAGGTGACTTGTGAATTAGAATAGCAGTTTTACTATACAAAATCATATAATAAAACTATAGTGATTTTGCAGCTGAAAGAAAATATTTTAAATTACCAGTAATATAAAAATAATAGCAACAAATTTTAATCAACCAAGTTAGAAGAAAAACAAAAGCAGAACCCTTCTCCCTAGTCTGACTGCAGAAAACAATATCATGTTATCCTATGAAGGACCATTATAGAATGCAATCTAAATACAAGAAATAAAATAGAGATTGACAACTAGTTAATTAATAAAGCTACTTTCTATTTCCTAATACTTATAGCATTTATGAGTCTACTCTTCAAAATTTATGATTTGTTGTGATTGGTTTATCTTATTCAAAATAATGACCTTAATTATTAATTTTATGATCCTTTTTCCTAAAGAGATTATTTTAAAGGACATAGCTTTAGATTCCACAAAACCTGGATTTAATACCATGTGCCACACAGCACATATTTATTATCCTAGACTAGGAAGAAAACATGCTCCATCTGGAAACTACTGGGGAGATTTTACCTTTTCCTCTCATTGCATTTTCATTTGAGAATAATATTTATCAGGATGGTAAATGTCACAAGATAAGCTCATGTTGAATACATTAGGTCATTGGGACTGAACGTTGGCTAATTTACACAGGTAGCACAATTTCCTCTTCAAACCTGACGTAAATAACAAAATTATACCCACAAAAATCAGCAAGTTGAAATGTCTCTGATTTCTGAGAGTTGAACATCTGAATCTTCTGTTACCTTCACTCAAAAATGGAAAGAAGAAGCCTAGTTACCGTTTTTCTTCCTTTGCATATACCCTGTACATTTCAATAAGAATTTTACATTTGGAACCTCTCCTGTAAAGTGTACTGGTGGTGCCTGAAATAATCTCATCACCACAAATATTTTCAGCACTATCCAAAGAAATTGTCCACATACATCAGTGTCTTTATAGTGATCAAAATACTTGATGTCATGTAAGTTTGAATTAAGAAAGTACTGATGACAGTAAGAGGCAAACACCTCCCTGGTTCACATTAGATACAGATACCAAAAATAACAGAGAAAAGAAAAGGGGATCAACATATGAACTCACATGGAAGTTTCCATTTTATTGCAGATGGTTCTTCAAAAGGTTTTGCTAAGGAAGTTATATTTATGTACAAGACACCTATTGAAGTGATATTTGTCAAGGTAGGAGAAGCAACATTTTTTATATTGTTCATTACTTTGAGCACTCAGGCTAGTGAGAAATCCTTTAGAATATATGGATTTCAGAGCATGAGCTCGATGCTGATAACCATGTGTGAGAATCAAGTCCAAGGTTGAGAACATAAAGCAATGAGGCTTTCAAAGGTTCATCCAGTGGTGTTTCATCCCAGAGGTGAGGGCTGGGTGACAGATCTTCTAAGGCTGACAGCAGCCAGGGATACCTAATACCAGCTCAAGCTGAGACGTTACAAAGCTGAAAAAGAATTCTCTGAACTTGTCTGCCTGAGCATTCAAGCCGCACTTAAAAGCCTTAACTTTCCCAACTAAAAACTTAGAGTGAGGAGGGAGGCAGGGGACCAAGCCAAATGTTGTAAAGGTATTCCTAAAGAGAAGATTGCATCTCCCCTGCTTGCTTGCATTTGCAGGAGAAGTTCAAATAAAAAGAATGTCAGGAGTTCAGAAGTGTGCATGCTTGAGTGGTGTGTTACATGATTCGTTGGCTTATGGCACAGTATTAAACTTCCACGTATCCACTTCTGCGTTCATGTCTTGAACTGAGACACTCCTTTTCCTCTCCTGAGTGGCTATGAATAGAACCACACTCAAAAGGAAGAGGGACAAATTACCCAGAAAGATATATGCAAATGTATTCTGCTCATGTGTGAGTAACATAAGAAAAGGATGCATGGAAGGAATAATTTTTTAATATTTATATTTCAAGCCTTATCACTTTGTACTTTCTTTGAATATTAATATAGCACAGATTTTGGCACATTGCTTATCACTCGACACTTAATCTAAAGCTTTGCAGCAAAGTGTAAAGATTTGAGATACTCCTACACACAAGAAAGAAATCTGATGGTTTCTAATCCTGTAGAACAAAGCCTCCTAAAGTCAATAATGCTTTCTGGTTTCACATTGCATACCAAATACACACACTGCACTTCTTATTGTAGTCATATGCACAATCTCCTCCTTCTTGTTGCATTAGATCCAATATTCCTCTCTTCTCAAAACTTTTGCAGGCAACGAAACTCTCAGGAAACACAAAGGTAGAGAGAGAAAAAGCAGGTTTTGTGGTGCCCTTTGTCTTCCATCAGTGTTCTTTTTTGAATAAACACTGTGACTTCACTTCCCCAATTTAGGAAGGATTGAATTGGGGCTGAGTTGCTACGATTTATAAATCCACACATTGCATCATTTAAAACATATGTTTTAATCAAATCAAGCAATGGTGTCTTGGGTGATTAGCCTGGGATTTTCATTCCATGAATTCTCTTGGCTGTGGATATTCCACTCCTCTTTTTGTACATTCCTTAGATACTGTTGATTTCTCTAGTTATAAGCTCCACATCATTTGTGTTTATTTTAGCTTGTTTGTGTGAAAGTTGACACCATACAGTGACAAAAATCACATTCTGAGCCTAAATGTTCAACATCTAACAGGGATTTTTAACTAAGAGATACAAGGATGCCAAATGTAAAGTAATCTCTCATTTCTAGATGATCTACTTTGTTTTATTAGAGTAAAGGTTAGAATAGCCAAAATTATGTCTTAAAAAAAAAAGTCATTCCATAATGAAGTCTGCATGGAAGACTGATGAAACAGAAAATAAGACAAATTTGATGAGAGAAGAAAAATAAAAGTCCTTTGAATACTTGTATATTATGTTATTATATTTGTTGACATTTATTAAATTGTTATCTTTCCATCATTGTAGATAAGCAGGAGTATATAGCTTGAAGTCATTCCATAACTGTTCACAGATAGGCACAAAGTGGGTATTTTCTAATGTAAAAATGTTAGCACCAAAAATGCTAGTTAAGACTGGGAAGTAACTGGGGCTGGTGCTCTGGCCTGAAGCACCAGCATCCCATATGGGCTCCAGTTTTAGTCCAGGCTGCTCCTCTTCTGATCCAGCTCTCTGTGATGGCCTGGGATAGCAGTAGAAGATGGCCCAAGTCCTTGGGCCTCTGCATCCACGTGGGAGACCCAGAAGAAGCTCCTGGCTCCTGGCTTCAGATCGGCTCAGCTCCAGAGTGAACCAGCAGATGGAAGACCCTTCTCTCTCTCTATCTCTGCCTCTCTCTGTAACTCTTTCAAATAAATAAAATAAATTCTTAAAAAAAAAATAAAAGACTGGGAAGTAACAAGGGGTTTTTTTGGCCATCTTCTAAAATCAAATTATTTTTCTTCTACCTTGAGTGGTTGGTTTAAATTTGCAAGCCAAGTTTAAGCTTAAAACACAATGTGAACTATGAATGAATCCAATCCAGAGTGGCACATTGAGTGTGAACATGCCTGTGTTATATTTGTTTAATAAATAATTTTCTTTAAATGAAGAAACTTAAATCATCCAGGCAACTCAGTTTTTGATCCAGAGTTTCACTGGTGGAACTACTGGAATCAAAGAATCTTTTATTGGATTTCTCCCTAAAATCTGAGGCAGGCAGTAATCCCCTCCCTATGAATATTTTGCCCGAGTGTCCTATAATCCACAGGCATGGTCAAATGTGACCTCATAATACAACAAACCTCCTGATGCTCTTCATGTACATGTTCATTCACAAAAGACAAAACAACACAAAACACACACAAAACGACCAGACACTGAAGCCTATGACTGCTTGGTTTCTTTGTAAAGGACAACATATTTTGCTCACTGGGGGAAAAAGCTGGAGGCAGCCTATTGTATTGTAACAGTTATCTCTGAGTGAATAGGAAGAATTGCCTCCAAATGCAATAAGAGAATTACTGTAGATTAGTGTAGTGTTTGAGCGTTAGGGCTGAGGTAAAATTGTTTCCTCTATTGCATGACCATGATCTTGAAAGTTTTCATTTTATTCTGATAATGGAGATGCTTGATCACATACTGAGCCAGGTAAATCAAAAAGCAGGCTCTTCAGCAGTCCTGGGCAAGCCATAACTAATGCCATAGCTGAGGACTGCATTAACCACAATTCTGATGAATAAAATCCGACACAAGCTCATTTGATTTGGCTACAGTGGGAATAGGCACTTTTATTCAGAAATACAATAATGCAACAACAAAAAATGCTTCCGTCCCATGTTGTTAAAAAGCTCAGGTGCTATTCATGGCAGTCTGTAGTCTTTCATTACTAAGGACAGCATGCCTAGTTCATGAACACTGTGTATCAGTGAAAGACATAGAAACATGTGAGCTAAGGGGAATATTTATACTGTATGTAATTGAGGATGAAAGAACTAGGAGATGAGCATTGTAGTATCAATTACAATTACAAACATGTGGCTGTTTAACTTGAAACATGAAAAGAGATTGCGATTAGGCACAGCATAGCACATTAATAGCCTATAGCTTCAGCTTTGAAGTAAATGACCCACTTTTTCATCATGTGTACCCACTAAAGTCAGAAACAACCTTGCTTGAATTGTTGACGAGTTTGAGGTCAGTTCAGACATGGAATATAAAGTTGACCAGAGACTCACTTCAACCTTTAAACGTGAAGATTGGGGAAGGATTCTCTCCTTAAGTTTGATTTGACATAAGGAAAAAATAAAGCTTTTTCTACCTTCATGAACAAGTAACGGTGTACTTCAAAAAGTATATGGGAAAATCAAATGAAAAGATCAACTTATTTTGTTGCAGAAAAAGCAAAGTTTCTTCATAACCCACACTTTCACAAACTTTATGAAGGACCCTACTAAGTCAACAGACACGACTGGAAATACATTAAGAAATGACCTCCATGTCATAATTTAAAAACTGAGCAGGTGATTCCTTTAAAATGATAGACAAAATTCCAGGAAAACAAGGAAAAAAACTCATTAGAGAACATGATTTTACTGTTATCGACTACATGCCAATTAGAATGTCATCCAATTATGCCACACTAAAAAGGTTCTATAGCAAAGAGGCTCAGGGCTTCAACAAACGGCACCCATCAAGCTAAGTTAGAGCATTGAGAGAGTAATGTTCATGTGCTTTTCTCAATGTACAAAATATGATTACCCTACTCTGTTCTCAAGAACTAGGATCAGTTGAATGTTATTAGAAGATACTAGAATCAGGGAGCCTAGAATTTTCAATTTCTACCTCTAGTCCCACCTCTTTCCCCACAATAGACTCTCAAGAAATCACTTAACCAAATGGTGAGGAAAAGTGCTAAATTTAAAAGTGGCCGACTTGCTGTCAGCTGGCCCCCCTGGTGTTCCGTCACAGAACTCTCTAGACAGAACTCTCTGAGCTGCACACTTGACTCAGGCTAACGGTTCAGGAGAAGGTTCTGGATTCATCTGACTCCATAGCTGTAGCTCCCCCACCAGAACCCAAGCTGGTGTTCACAAGTGCAAGATGGATTGGAGGGTACTGCTCAGTGCTGGTGGTTTCACTCCATCTGTGTTCCCCCTGACAGTCAAATAGCTCTACCAGGGACAGGTATTTGGCACAGCAATTAAAAAAAACACTTGGGGACATCTGAATCCCATCTGAGTGATTGTCTGCAAGTCCTGGCTCTGTCTCTAGTTCCAACTTTCTTCTACTGTGCACCCTGGGAGGCAGCAGTTGATGGCTGAACTACTTGGGATCCCACCATCCACATAGGGGACCTGGATGGAGTTCCTGTTTCCTGGCTTCAACCTGGGCAAGCCTTCACTGTTGCAAACATTTGGGGTATGAATCTACAGAGAGATGTCCCTCTGTTTATCTCTATCTGTCTTGTCTCTCTGCCTTTCAGTTAAATAATAAGATTTAAGAATTTGCTCTACCTTCTTCCTGAACAGAAGATGGGAGTTGGGAAAAGGAAGAAAAAGAGTGAAAAGAGGAAACAGGAGAAAGGCTTCCATGAGAAGGGAGTAGTGCTTGCAGTTCCCCTCCTGTCCAAAGGCTGATAACTCCAAATTGAGTATATGCTTTAGTCAATGCCATGGGCTACGATGGTCTATGAGCACTGGGAGGAGGACAAAGGCAGAGAGGAAGAGGTTCTTGTTTTCAGAAAGGCTCAGTTTTGGCAGAAAAATCAGCTCTAACCATAATACAATGTAGTAAGTGCTTTAAGTGTTTATAAACCAACATATAGAGGAAATACCAAGAGGAAGTCCTGTCTTCTACTATGAGAGCAAGAGTAGTTAGAAATGGTTAAAATGGAGACATTCAAGTAAGATAGTGAGAGACAATGCGTAACTTTAGCAAATTAATGAAATGACACTACACAGTGTCAGTGACAGGAAAGAAGGAGCCGCGGAGACAGTAACGAGAGGGAAGGTGAAGAGACTGAGGTTATGTAATATTTCTGATGGGCGCTGTGGCTGGAGATCTGGGGACACAAGAGCTGGACAGGAGGAGGGATCTGGAAATGACCCAAGAGTGCGTTGTTGCCAATGTAGGAAAGACAGTAAGAGATCTGCTAAAAAATTGCAAGTTTCATAGGAGAAATTGTATGATCAAGTGTGTATTGACCAGAGATTATTCTGGCAATGGATATGAGGTGAGAAAGATAAAGGTGGAGCAACCAGTTGGCAGGCTCCGGCAGCTTTGGAGGGGGAGGCTGCAGGGGATGTGTACTGGGAGAGCAGGAAGGGTGCTGGGCTCAGCAATGTTGGATTATTCAGTGGACTCGATGGCTACCTGCAATGTGGAGGCACCAAAACGACTTTTGGAATAATTTGATACTTCATAACCTGAATAAGTTGTTAAAGTTATTTTTTCAGGAACATCCGAACATGTTTAGTGCATGTTGGGGCTACACCATTATTTTCTTTGTACACTGAGTTTCCCAAGGTCATAATCAGTGATGGATTCTGCTTCTTAGACGATTAAGTGCACTGGTGCCATTGACTGAGATAAGGAACTCAGGAATAGGACAGATTTTAAATAAGTTTACTTTGGGAATGTTAAAAGTTAGCAGAAGGACTTCTAGGTGATAATGCCCAGTGCATTATGAAACAGAAGGTAATGATAAAAAATGTAATGGCAAAAACAAACCAAAAAACAGGAGACATTTTATTTTATTATTTAATGACATTTAAATGCTTTTTGACATTAAATGACATTAAATACTTTTTAGGTCTGAAAGATTCTAGGATTTCATAGACTGTTGTAGACTGGCCAGTTGTTCATAAGAGATGCCACACAGGATTTTCTAGTTGTTTTTGCTATGAGAGGCTAATATTTGTGACTTCCGTGGTTATGGCAAAAGGGAGTTTGACCAAGAAAGACCTAAATGAAAGATCTCTGTGAGTGAGATCCCAGTGGAAAGAACGGGGCCATCAAAGAAGGAGGTACCCTTCTCCGAAGGGAGGAGAGAACCTCCACTTTGACTATGACCCTATCGGAATAAGATCAAAGTCGGCGAACCCTAAAGGCTTCCATAGCCCTGGCAACTCATGACTAGAGCCTAGGGAGATTACTGACGCCATGAACAGGAGTGTCAAATTGTTAAATCAGCAACAGGAGTCACTGTGTACTTACACCCCATGTGGGATCTGTCCCTAATGTGTCGTCTAAAGCGAAGTGATGTTATAACTAGTACTGAAACAGTATTTTTATACTATGTGTTTCTGTGTGGGCACAAACTGATGAGGTCTTTACTAATTATATACCGAATTGATCTTCTGTACATAAAGAGAATTGGAAATGAAAAAAAAAAAAAAAAAAAACAACCTGGTGTTAAAATGGAAATGGCATAGAAAATTAATTAATTTGAAAAAAAAATTATGTAGGATCTCTGTCTTTAATGTGCTGTACATTGCTACTTAATGCTATAATTAGTAATCCAATGGTAGTTTATTCACTTTACGTTGCTATGTGGGCAAAATGTTGAAATCTTTACCTAATATATACTAAACTGATCTTCTATATATAAAGAGAATTGAAAATGAATCTTTACATGAATGGAAGGGGAGAGGGAGTGGGAAAGGGGAGGGTTGCGGGCGGGAGGGAAGTTATGGGAGGGGGGAAGCCATTGTAACCCATAAGCTATACTTTGGAAATTTATATTCATTAAATAAAAGTTTAATAAAAAAAATAAAATTAAAAAAAAAGGGAGTTTGACCAAATCTCTCACAAGGGACTCAAATCAAACTGTATCAGGCACGTTGCAATTAATCAATATATACATTTATTTAATCAAAATTTGTGACAGTGTGCCTGTCTTGAATACTGCTCTCTTTAGTATAATCAGCAGGGCAACAAAGAGTTTTTGACACTTTTAAACTTCAGCTTTTCCTTCTTAGTAAGATTCTAACAGGTATGTTATAAAATAAGTAAAAATCAAGATGTTATAAAATAAGTAAAAACCAAAACACATGTTACAGTACAAATGGCATGTTTTTTTCTTCTAGAACATAGAAACTCATTAGTAGAATGGTCAAACACACTTGCTGTTGATTTTGTTTTATTTTTAGAATGTATTCAAACACCATCAAAACTTGTTCAATTCCAATGAACCAAATGATGGTCTATCTGTACATTTAAAAATAGGGCACTTTAGCCCATGAGAGTATTGTAGGCATGGAAGAAGAAGACCTAAATGAAAGATCTCTGTGAGATCCCAGTGGAAAGGACAGGGCCATCAAAGAAGGAGGTACCCTTCTCCGAAGGGAGGAGAGAACCTCCACTTTGACTATGACCCTATCGGAATAAGATCAAAGTCAGCGAACTCTAAAGGCTTCCATAGCCCTGGCAACTCATGACTAGAGCCTAGGGAGATTACTGACGCCATGAACAGGAGTGTCAAATTGTTAAGTCAGCAACAGGAGTCACTGTGTACTTACATCCCATGTGGGATCTGTCCTTAATGTGTGTCTAATGTGCAGTGATGCTATAACTAGTACTGAAACAGTATTTTTACACTTTGTGTTTCTGTGTGGGTACAAACTGAGGAGATCTTTACTAATTATATACTGAATCGATCTTCTGTATATAAAGATAATTGGAAATGAAAAAAAAAACCTGGTGTTAATTGGAAATGGCATAGAAAATTAATTATTTTTTAAAAAAATATTATGTAGGATCTCTTTCTTTAATGTGCTGTACACTTTTATTTAATGCTATAACTAGTACTCCAACAGTATTTTTTTTTCACTTTGTGTTGCTATATGGGGGCAAACTGTTGAAATCGTTACCTAATATATACTAAACTGATCTCCTGTATATAAAGAGAATTGCAATTGAATCATGATGTGATTGGAAGGGGAGAGGGAGCGAGAAAGGGGAGGGTTGTGGGTGGGAGGGAAGTTTTGGGAGGGGGAAGCCATTGTAACCCATAAGCTGTACTTTGGAAATTTATATTCATTAAATAAAAGTTTAATTAAAAAAATAGGGCACTTTAATGATTAAGCAAATAATTATGGTAATACTAACAAAAGTGATCCATCTTGGTAAATTCTATGAAAATCATCTTACATATACTATCTCAGTTTTATTAATAAAATGGGACATTATCATTAGGCTCACTGTTCATATGTAATCCACTGAGGCACAAAGAGATTAAAAAGCAAACGTAAGGTCATACAGCCAAGAATAGATGGAACTGAGATTTGAACCAGCCAAGGGGACTTCAGATCCCATGCTTTTAATCCACTAAAATACATTGCATTCTTTCATGCCTCATTTACCCCAGGAAGATTTTTTTTTTACACAAATTCACTCAAACAAAAGTAAGTTCCCTGTATATGCTTATCTTTCTGTTATTTCTTATTTTTTAAAAAACTGATGCTTTTAGAAGCTAATTGTATAGTTTCTAATATGATTAAAAGTTCTCCTTTGCTTTAGCTACAAAAAAGTTCTTTTTTTTTTTTTTTTTTTTTACAGGCAGAGTGGACAGTGAGAGAGAGAGACAGAGAGAAAGGTCTTCCTTTTGCCATTGGTTCACCCTCCAATGGCCGCCGCGGTAGGCACGCTGCGGCCGGCACACCGCGCTGATCCGATGGCAGGAGCCAGGTGCTTTTCCTGGTCTCCCATGGGGTGCAGGGCCCAAGCACTTGGGCCATCCTCCACTGCACTCCCGGGCCACAGCAGAGAGCTGGCCTGGAAGAGGGGCAACCGGGACAGAATCCGGTGCCCTGACCGAGACTAGAACCCGGTGTGCCGGCGCCACAAGGTGGAGGATTAGCCTAGTGAGCCGCGGCGCCGGCCAAAAAAGTTCTTCTTAAAGTTCTATCTGCATTTGAAGCTAAAGCTATAGGATGAAAAAGTCTTATAAATAAACAAAATCAATCATGTGTCAATTTCAGAAAATGTGTTAACATTTTAGTTATATTTAGAAATTAAGAAATTTACCTGTTAGTACCATCCACATTTGGTTCCCTAAGAGAATGGCATTGTTCCTCTCCAAGAATTCGCTGTTGGGAATGGCTGTTTAGAAAGAATTTTGGTAATGTATTAATAGTATAATGCTTATTGTTCAATCAGAACTAATGTGTATGTCATAAAAGAATACAATAAAAATTATTTAGATACTGAGAATCATCTCACTGAAAGAGAACATTGTAAGTACTTCTGGGTACAACAAAACAGACACTTAACAGCAGTAAACAAACTTCAGATGGTAGCTTTATTAGGGTTATCCTGAGAAAGAAAAATAATATGATGTGTGTGCATGTGAATAAAGAAATGTAAAGTATTGGCCCATGTGATTCAGGAGACTGGCAAGCCTGCAACCTATAATAAGCAGATATCCCAGTTCGAGTGTGAAGGTCAGAAAGGGCTAGAGAATCAGGAAAGCTGACTAACCTGTTTGGAAGTTATGTGGCAAGAGTCTTTCTTCCTTGAGGGAGGCTCAGCTCTTTCTTTGGTTCTGGCCTTTGCCTGATTGGAGGAAGTCCACTCATGTTACAGAAGGCAGTCTGTTTGATGCAGGGTTTAGATTTAAATGGTAATCTCTTCCAAAAACACTCTTTCAGAAACACCCAGAATAATATTTGTCCAAATTTCTGAGAACCTTGTGGCTCAGTCAAGTTGACACATAAAATGAACTATCATGATGCCATATTCTTTCTTCTTTTTCAAAGATTTATTTATTTGAGAGGCAGAGTTACAGACAGAGGGAGAAACAGAGAGAGATAGTCCATCCACTGGTTTACTTCCCAAATGGCCTCAATGGCCTGAGTTGGGCCAATTCGAAGCCAAGAGCCAGAAGCTTCTTTTAGGTCTTCCACACAGGCTCAGGGGCCCCAGCACCAAGACCATCCTCCACTTCACTCCCAGGCCTCCAGCAGGGAGATGAATTGGAAGAGGAGCAGCCAGGACAGGAGCCTGCGCCCACATGGGATGCCTGGTGCAAAGGCAGATGCCCAACCCAGCATGCCACAGCACCAGCCCCACCCAGATGCCACAGTCTTTGACTACAATAAAATTGCATTTTAAATAGAGATGTGTAATTGGAAAGATTATAACTCTTCAAAGTACCTTGTTTGTCAACTAAGAAACTATGATGGAACTTATAAAATATGCAGAAATAATAGTAAAAAATTGCATATTAAAATTTGAGATAAAAATCAAACTGATACCAGGAAATTGTTACATTCCATGCAAATCCATGGAAAAACTAAACATCCAAATTAAAAATCTTCAAGAAATTTAAAAAAATAGGAAGCCAAAAGAGAGAAATGAAAGTATTACAAAAAATGGGAATTAATGATATAAAAAGAAAAGCAATAAAATACAAACAAGGCTAATCTTGAAAACAGGCAATAACACTAATCAACAGTAATAGAAATAAAGGGGCCGGTGCTGTGGTACTGTGGGTTAAAACCCTGGTCTGAGAAGCCAGCATGTCATATGGGTACCAGTTCTAGTCCCAGCTGATTCACTTCCTATCCAGCTCCATGCTAATATGCATGGGAAGGTAGCAGAAGATGGCCCAAGTGCTAGAGTCCCTGAACACGTGTAGGAAAAAGCTCCAGGATCCTGGCTTTGGCTTAGCTCAGGCTGTTGAGGACATTTTGGAAGTGAACCAGCGGATGAAGACCTCTCTCTATCTCTCCCTCCCCCCACCTCTGTAACTCTGCCTTTCAAATAAATAAAACAAATATTAAAAAATCATTATTTAGAATTCCGCCTCATATAATTTTTGATGAATACTTAAATAACTTTCAGACTTTTACTATTCTTAATAGTATTGTGGTTAATATCCCTGAACACATATCTTTGACATTAGAAAGATTTTCTGTGAAAATAACTCTTTGAACACACAGATAACTCATGCTAATTGTTTTCAAATATAAATTGTCATTAATGTGCAAAAAGTACAAGTTTAATTATCTGAATCCTTAATAACCTTCTCTGAAAGCTTTATATATCCCTCAAGCAGAAAAAAATAAGTAGATGATATAATTGTCCCTTGTCTAGACTGAAGCAACTATGGTGACATTTGTTCTCAATTATTAATTAAACACACATGAAACACTTTAGATGAGCAGGTGATATGGTTATTATTAGATGTGTTGCTTGTTTACAACAAGGGCATTTTTAGAGCCTGAGATCAAAGTTCTAAAGCTGATCTCAGAACAGAAGTATTAATTGTGGGGCTCTGGGGATGCAACCGGGAAACAATGAATGTGACCTAAACTACAACAAAGTTAACATCATTCTATCATTATTCTAAATCCATTACTCAAACCATTGCATTGGTGCTGACGGAGGCAAAAATCTGAAACAAATCAAAAACCAAACCAAAACAAACAAAACACATTCCATGCAATTCTCCCAAGGAAGATAGACACTCTATGTATTTGAAAGACTTACATCATCATTCATCTATTAATTCTTTTGCTTAATTTATGTCCTCACCACCTGCCACATACCAAGTTCAGAGCTAAGCTGGGAGCATGCAGCTTTGAACAAAATGAATGTTATCCCTGTGTGCACAATACTCTCTAGTCCTGACATTTATCCACCACAGTAATTCTTTTCTTTTGGAATGTGTTGTTATATACTTCTGCCACACTGTTTCCACTGTCATTATTCTGTAACAGGTCATTACCATTTCATTCCTGTACTATTATATTTTTTAATTTCTCACCCTGCTCCTAACTGTAATCTATTGACCTTCTTTTCTTAGCATACCATTCTAATCTTGTTGGTCCCTCATCCAAACATCATGCCTCTGTGTTGCTCTGTGTTGTCTACAGGGTCCAAAATGAATACATTCCAGTACTGAGGTCTGCTGAATTCCATACATTCGACCTCTAATATGCTGACAGTTGCCACATCACACACACACACACACACACACCTTCCCACGGCAGTGGGATCTCCGCTAATCCACAAGTCTGCCTGTAACTTTTTGTATCTGATTCTTAGTTTAAAGTCTTCCTTCTTTTGGTTACCATTATCCACATCATTCATAATTTAAGATTCAAGTTGTTCTCCCCTACAAGTTAGTTATCTTATGCATATTGTATATACCGGCACTGGACTAAATGCTAAGGATAAATATAATATACATAAATATAAATATACATATCAAATTCTTTTCACTCGGTGACAGACATGAGCTAATAATTACAACATGAAACAGCAAATCCAGTGTCTGCTGAAGACATACAGACACTACTATGAAAGTAAAGAAAAAGTTATCCAATACAATCAGAGGTATGGGCAGGGAAAAGGGAAGGCTGCTTGGAAGAGGCTACACGCAGGAGCAGTTTTAAAGGATTAGGAGGAGTCAGCCCCGTGTGGGAGTAGCGACATTCCAAGCACTGGGCATTGTCTGGGCAAAGGTGTAGGCAGCATAAAAACACAGTATATGAGGGGGAAAGGAAATCACAAAGAATTCAGTATTGTGGGATAGCAAAGCATGAGACAGGTAGTCATGTAAGGTGATGACCAAAAATAAAATAAATAAAATAGACCAAATGATATGGAACCACTGGCAAATTTTGTTAGAAAAATGATGAAATTAGAACTGAGTTTGAATGCATTCTTTCCACTGTTAGAGGATGATTTTTGGACACATAATCTTGGAAGCTGGGAGACTATTGCAATAGTCTAGGTCTTACATGTAAGTAAATATAAGTAGTTATGAGATAAAGAAACTGACTAAAGATTATTTTGGAGGTCAAAGTACAATGCTTGAAGAATTCAAGGATGAACTTTAAATTCCTATTTCTATTTTGGGTAATCGAGTAAATAGTATATTCTTGATTGAGTCAGAAATCATGGGAAGAAGGGTAGGATTGGTGAGGAGGCATCAGATGGAAGAGGTAGAAACGTAGTATGTTTCACGTTGTACATTTCCGCTTTAGTTTTTTAGATGATAGCCGGACTTTTTCCAAAAGACTTAAGGCAGTACTTGGAACCAAATGTCACCACAGGGCAACCAGGTGGAGAAGATCAGCAGGTTATGGGAAAATTTTGGCACTAGAAAGAAATTTTGAAGTATTATGACATCATAACACAAAGCCTACTGGAGTGTCCTAACAAAATCCTGAAAGCGGACTAGTGTGAGAAGTGCAGGAAATGGAAGAAATGAAGGCATAATCTTGAGGAAGATCAATATATAAGAAGCAAAGAATGACAGTAAAATTCAAAGAAAGGATAAATAAGGAATGGTCAGCGATGGATAATCTAATTAAAGGCAGAATGGAGGCATGGTGTGATGGAGACCCAGAGTTGACAGTTTCAAGAAGGGAGTAACGGACACTGTCAGAAGCAACAGAAATATTTGTTCGATAGTGTTCACTGGACTTTACAATTAGAATTGCTCTTCAAATGTCATTTCAGGGTGGATATTTGGTCTAGTGGTTAAGATGCCCAGAAGGAAACCAACATTCCATGTTGAAGTTCTTGGGTTCAATACCTTGCACTGCTTTCGATTCTGGTTTCCTCTTAATGCACACCCAGAGAAGTAGCAGGTGGTGGCTAAAGTAGGTGGGTCTCCGTTACCCATGTGAACACCCTGATGAAGTTCCCATCTCCCAATTTGGCCTGGCCCAGATCTGGCCATCGCATGCATTTAGGGGAATGAATCAGCAACTGAAAACTCTCTCTCTCTCTCTCTCTCTCTCTCTCTTTCTGTCCCCTCAACCCTCCCTCCCTCTTGAATGAATAAAAATAAGCACAGAAAACTTTCTGAAAAAATCATTTCAATGAAAGGGGACAGTAAAACCAGACTTCAGTTTATGGAAAAATAAATAGAATAAAGTATAAATGGTTTTTTAGAAATGTTCAAGTCCCTTTTATCCAGACTCATACATACACAGTCTTTTTTGAAGAAAAGCTTTATTTATCTAAAAGGCAGAGTTACAAAGAGAGAGACAGAGAAACAGAGAGATCTTCCATCCTCCAGCTCACTCCCCAGTGGCCACAATGGCTGAGGCCAGGTTGGGCTGAAGTCAGGAGCCTGGAATTCCATCTGGGTCTCCCACATGAGCAGGGGACTGATGCTTGGACCATCTTGCACTACTTTCTGGGGCACACCAACCAACAATGAGCTGGATTAGAGCTAGGATGTGAACTAGCACTCATATGGAATACAGATGTACCATGAAGCCTGCTCCCACATGCACAGTCTTTAATCAAATGATTTCTTCCTAGCCAGCACATATGCACAAAGTAGGCTTGCCTTATTGCTGAAGAATAAACAGAGATTCAGAAATAAATTCAAGCACCCAACAGGTCATATAACAATACAAAATTAAAACTTAAAGAAAAATTAAAGTCATTGAGGTTCCCTCTATCTCACCTTGTCTCCCAAATGAACAAATAAAAACAGTTTAAGTAAAATAAAATGACAAAAAATATTACAAAGAAAAATGCTAAAATCACTGTTTTTAGCCCATTGGAGAAAAGAAAGTATTTCTAGAGACTTTTTATTCTTTTAAGTTTTCCTCAATTCACCAAAATTGAGAAACAAAAGGTTAGATGAGAGAGAGGGAGGGAGGAAGAAAAGAAGGAACTAGAAAAAAGAAAAAAATTAAAATCTGGAAAAACTAATGTTTTGCTACCCTGTGAATACAACAGCCATCGTGTTTGGGGTTGATATATATTTTAGTGCGTTGATATAAACACGGATAAAGGAGTCATTTATATGATATCCATGGAAACACAAAACTCCTTAAGAGCATTACCACTCACAGTGAAGAAACTCTGAGGATTTGAAATAATCAAAATAAGAGCTGAAGTAGCATTCCAGTGACATTTTGTCCTAGCCCGAAATGCCACAAGGCAACTTCTTTGTGACCCCAAGGCTCTGGGCTGTTCAGACAAGCCTTATGATAGTGTTAGCCAGTGTTTTGCTGTGGAAGGCAGGCTTATGCTTGCTCTCAGAGCCCAGTTGGTAATTCAGGGGCCCTCGGGAAATAGGGCCAGACCTCTTTGGCTTCAGCTCAATTTCCACTTCTATAGATAGCCATAAAACTCAAATAGAATCTAAGGAAGTGAGATATTTCATAAACAGGAAAGCGGTATTACTACTTGTCCTAGTTTCACCCGAATGGTGAGAGCAATTGTAGCAATTCTCTTGCATTCAAAACAAAAATTTCTTCTACTAGCTCCACCCCTTGTCTTCAGGGAGCTGCCTGGAATCTACGAAAAATGTGCACTGTTTGATCAGAGTGGCCCCTGCTTTTTACCTTCTTTTCCTTTGCCATCCTGTTTAAAGGACTTACAAATATTAACTTACATGCTCAGCCATGTGTTTTGAGACAGCTCTGATCTCTAAGGCTGAAATATGATTTCTTGTTTCTAAAGGCTGGAATAAGTTGTGCTGGTATTGCCATTACAAGCACTCAGAACAGCGGTTCACACCCTTCTCCACCCACCAGACTATGCCAGCTTTCCTGATGAAATCCACAGGCATGGCTTGTGCCTAGGTGACTGAATTGCCCTCTGTCTCTCTCTCCTGGGGTCTGGTCTTGGTGCTCTGAATATTAACTCACTATCCACTTCCTGGGCTAGCCCTTCGTAATGCTCCCACCTCTCCACTCTTGTCAATTCTTTTTTTTTTGTTTTAATAAAGATTTATTTATTTATTAGATAGGCAGAGTTACAGAGAGAAAGAGGGAGAGTTGAGAGAGAGAGAGAGAGAGAGAGAGAGGTCTTCCATCTGCTGGTTTACTCCCCAGTTGGCTGAAACAGCCTGAACTAGGCCGATCCGAAGCCAGGAGCCAGGAGCTTTCTTCCAGGTCTCCCACACAGGTGCAGGGGTCCAAGCACCCGGGCCATCTTCCACTGCTTTGCCTGGTCATAAGCAGAGAGCTGGATCTGAAGAGGAGCAGCCGATGGATAAAAATGAGCACCCATATGAGATGCTGGTGCTGCAGGCTGAGGTTTAACCCACTATGCCACAGTGCTGGCCCCCGCCAGTTCTTGTTCAAACGTATACACACTTCTCAAGGCAGAGTACTGGAATGTTAAAGACGTATCCACTACATCTGGGGAAAGGAATGCTTGAACATTTATTTAAACAACAATTATTTTGTACCAGCTCTATTGATTGGCTTGGAAACAGAATGAGTCAAATTTTTTTAGAAAAACAATTCTGAAGATAAGAAACAACCCAAATTCTGGTTATAAAAGAACAACTCTTTCTTCACTTATATAAGAGAATTTGTTTAATGTGTCAAGAACATGGCTGAGAGGAAGAATCTAAAAGGCAAAGCACTGTCTCAAGTGATCTCATTAGAAAAGCTCAATACAAAGCACTGTACAATTCTAAGAAATCAAGGCTCTTAAACTCCCTTATACAGAAATAAAAACATCAACATTAAAGAACGTGCAGCAGAATTTGTAGCAGCAAAACACTTGAAATGACCTTGGAACTCATCAATGGAAATTTGCTGAATAAATTCTATATCCACACCATGGAATGATTTATAAAGATTTGAAAGGTCTAGAAAGGTATTCAAATTGTAATGCTAATTGGAAAATGAATTGAATGGTAACAATTGTATGATCTTGGTTTTGCTTAAAAAGGTGAAAATTTTGTGTCCACCTCTATTTGTGTGTTTATTATTTTATGTTCATGGGATAAATACAGAACAACAGTTACCAACCTGTTCACATTGATTATGTTATTGGTTGTAAAGTTATCACATCATATTGTTGGATCTATTATGTCTCCTCTAACTCTTGGAAAGACTGTGACTTTGTTCCATTTACAGAGATATTTGTTCTACTACTCTGTTTCTCAGTGTTGAAGTATTATGAAGGTCCACATGAATCCTAAATAGAGAAGGGGCAGGCATTTGGTGCAGTGATCCATGCTGCCACTTATATCTCATATCCGGGTCCTAGGGTTTGAGGCCTGGCTGCGCTCCCTGCTAACACTCACCCTTTGAGGCAGCGGATGAGAGCTCAAGCACCTGGGTTCCTGCCACCCATGTGGGAAACTCAAATTGTCTCCTGAGCTACTGGCTTTGATCTGGCCAGACGTGGCTATTGCAGGTATTTGAGTTGGGAACCAACAGATGGCAGATCTCTCTTTCTGGTTTTCAAACTAATAAAGTAACATTCAAAACAGATAGTGCCAATGTGTCTTTTCATTTTTCTTTTGACCACTGTTCTGTGTTAACACTTAAATCAAAGGTTCTTTCTAGAAGGAGTTGAATCCCATTTGGGGAGGGGGTGGGGTGAATACTACGGCTTTATAGGAATGGCCATGTCTGCTGCTGGCAGCTTGATAGGTGTTAAATTCAATCAAGCTACCCTTGAGATGTGGAAAAATAAGGCCATTCTCCTATCCATTTGTGACTTACAAAATCTAAGTCTTTTCCATGTATCAAGAATTTAATTTTAAAATTCTTAATTAGAATTTAAAAAAACAACCAAAAACAACTTAGAGGCATTGAAAATGATAGACCATTTTGGAGTATTAAAACAATTCCTCATGATTTTCCTCCCTGTCATTTTCACGGTCGACTTGTCGTTCTTATGAAATGCCAGAACTGTTCACAGATTGACTGACACGGTTGGCATCTCACTGGAAGGTATGATTTAAAATAGTCTGATGTAAACTGAGAGAATGTTCCTAGGAGACTAGAATCTTGAGCTGCAGAGCTTGAACATTTAAAAAAAAATCTTAATTTAAAATTTTTCTAAATATAAAATTGAGGTATGCTTCCAGGGACAGTTCCTTTTTACAAAAGAGATGCAGTTTATTGCAATTACAAAGTCTGAACTAGAAGCTTAACATCATCTTATTCTTCATTTTCTAAAATTATATCCTGTTAAACACTTAAGACAGGAACCAGCCCTCTAAGCCAATATATTAATTCTTCTTTATCACAATTTATGCACAAGATGATGTTCAATAATATTTGTTGAATGGATAACAGAATTTAGTTGTACAATTTTTTCAAAGTTTTTATGTCTCTGGCATGGTATTTTTATATTAAACTCAATGAACAGTTTAGATATTAATGGTGAAAAAATTAAAAATCAGAAATCAAATGTCAAATACTTTTATACACGCATATTTATGCAACATCTTTTCTTTTTAATCGTACTCTGGATTTAGAAATAGAATAAGAAATGCACAAAATTTGGAGATAAAAGTCACATTAGTAGTAAGCTAACGGATGCTTCAAAAGAATAATAAAAATTAGTTTCTATAAGTCAATATATTTAAGGATAGGATGGGAAAAGAAATGATGATAGTAATTACTTCATTGTAACAATTATTTTCTTTACCTTGGGTGGCTGGAGTGTAGATTAACTTCAATTGTTCCACATCTACTGAAGGTCAGAGGAACCACTCAGGCATTTGCTGTGGGCCTGAGCATGCTCCAGCACTAAAAAGCTATACTCTGCACTTTTCCCCATACATTCAGCTTTTTCTTTTCTTCTAACCTCATTTACTCTTTCTCCTCACTGTGTATGCAATCACAGATACTTGTTTTCTAAGCTACTACGAACATTTCCTTTTTGGTTCTCTCTGCGTCAGATAATTGAGAAGGTGTGCCTTTTTTCCCCAGACTTGCTGCAGACCAAATGCATAAAACAGGGGGTGAATCTGGGTTCTGTGACTCTTACTCATGATCGCACCTCTAAATCCTGAGGTCCTTCGTCGCCAACAGTAAATTCCGAGAAAAACGATTTCTCTCTTTTTGGGTCAGGCTGAATTCCTGGCGTGAATCTAGAGGCTCTTTCACTCCCCTTGATTTAGCATTTGATCTCCCTTGGCTGAGTGCAACCTTCCTCTCCACTCCCCGGCGACCCCAAGAAATTTGTCAAAGTCCCTAAAAGTACCCCTAAAGCATCTCCCCAATGACACATGCACACACACACATGCACACACACAAATGGCAACGAAGAACCAACCCGATCATGTAATGGTAAGTGAATCAGAAACATGCTGACTAAATTTTCCTTAAAGCACACAAAGGTTTAAAAATTAAGCAGAAAATGACTGAGTAAAGTATTTTTTTGCCCAATCCCAAATGTTTGAAAAATAGTTCAAGATGTCTGTTGAACCTGAAATGGGCCTGAGTTACCCATCCATGTTTAATTCAGGGAAAAATAATTCTTACCAGCTGAATGCTCTAGTCAGTAGACTTGGTAAGGAAAAAAAATCAATAACTTAATACAGAAGAAACTCTTTTTAACATATAATCGTTCACATTGAAAACCAATTACCTTTGTGAAAGGCTTTCCAGGAAAATGTGATGACTCCATTCCCAACTTTCCAGGCCACCCATGTCACACTTCAAATTATGTTTTGATAACCTGAGTCAATCCTACCATCTGCAACCTCTTTATTCCTATGTTTTTCACCTGAGCTATTTCTTTTGGTAATATGACCAAAAATTTTTATGGAATGATGGGAACAACCATGTCAAGAGCTTGTTATAAAAGAACAATTAATTTTGCCTTTTAGTGATGTATAAGATTCCTATTTATCCCTGTGTTACCTGACCTTATAAATATTGGTCCCATTAATCTTGGTGAAGAGTTTATTCATTCTTACAGTGTGTCCAAGGCCAGGTAGCCAAGAAATAAGTGTATTGGATACAGAGTAAAAGTTGATAATAAAATGGGTGATATGAACTGCATACAAATAATGTGCTTTCCTCCAATTAAATATCTTCTCTAAGTATAGGAATTTGATAAAGTCACATAAGTGAAGAAAAGGAAACAAGAGAAGTTGAAAGGGAAATAAAGGAAAGTAGACTCTTAAGCACTGCCAAAACTATGGTTTGAACGCCATTTTAGATGCAACCACATATATTTTAATAAGGGAAGAGACTAGAACTTCAAAATGGGAAGGGGGCTTAGAAGATACCTGGCATAGATTAGTTTCTCCGTTTTCTAATTTCCAGTTAGCTGACTTGGTAGCTTTAGTTCACAAATTACATAAAAATTACTACCTTGTATTATTTTCTATTGTTGCCATACCAAGTTACCACAAAATTAATGGCTTAAAACAACACAAATGTATTATTTCACAGCTACACAGATCAGAAGATGAACATCACTCCTCTGTTTTTTGCCTGCTGGTTGTTAGGCTTTATCTTTCTTTTCATCCAGTAAATAATACATCAACTCAGTCCTACCAGAGAAATCCATAGGCTGCTTACAGGGTGGGATTTTAGGAATTAAAGATGGGAATGTACTTGAAAAATCCAAAACTGACCTACTTATAATTTTTGATTTTAGATACATAAGAAAACTTTTTCTATACATACTTGGTAAAATATCAAACTTACTAACTTTTGATATCTAAGTGAACACATGTAAGATGAACGTGCCCAAACTGGTAACATATACTTATCATGACTGTGCATAACACTGCTTTGAGTTGGTGAGGTAAGATCAGATGTAAGGCAGTGCTTTTGTAACATAAACTTGTACTCCTGGAGCGCATACGGTTAGCCACTGAGCACTTGGTTTCTGCCAGGTCTACCTTATGATCTTTGGCAACAACAGAGCTTATTAGTGGAGATGAGGTAGACACCCCTAGGTGACCTCTCTTCTCTGGGCCAGCCTTATCCCCTGTATCTGCTATAAAGGATGAATGTTTTCACTAAGTGTATTAGCAGTCAATACTGCAGTTGCTAATGAAAAGCTATATGGTTATATGAAAGCCCATCACTGTATTTTCACTTAAAGGAAGTAGGCTAGCAAAGAACTTGACTACCTGTTACCTTACTAACTGAAACATCCATACATCATAAAGGAGTAATTCCAAAGTATTTCAGCACATTAGCTTCCCAAGTTCATTTGGTCTTCAAAAATTTGTATGGTTATGTTAAATGAAATTCACTTTTTCCAAATGGCATGGCATTGGGCCTCTACATAAGTATTATGATTAATGAAGACCACTCTGGTGGAGGCATTTGTCTGAACAGGAAATCTCACCTTTCTTAATGTTTGCCACAAACCCAACGAAGCTGACGATCTGTCTGAAGTTCAGTCAGTTCTTCAATAGTTCTGCGACACTGGCAGGCATATACTCAGGTTCTTTTCTTCTTCCAACTTGGTTTTTAATTTGTGAAATTCTGGCATGCTGTTCCTGAATCTCACTATGATAAAGCCACACTATCAGCACAGCTGCATTTCTTTTGCAGGCTCTAGGACACAGTTCATCTCCATGCCTTTTAGCTGCAAGAGGTACTCACAGTCCTTGCCTTGTGGCTCTGTTCCTCCACCTTCAACTGAGCGACACTGTATCTCACTCATTTTACTTCTATAATTCTCTCTCTCTCTCTCTCTTTCTTTCACTCTCCTACCTCCATTTTCTCATATATAAAAACTCTTGTGGGCCAGCTCCATGGCTCAATAGGCTAATCCTCCGCTTGAGGCGCTGGCACACCGGGTTCTAGTCCTGGTCAGGGTGCTGGATTATGTCCCGGTTGCTCCTCTTCCAGTCCAGCTCTCTGCTGTGGCCTGGGAGTGCAGTGGAGGATGGCCCAAGTCCTTGGGCCCTGCCCCCGCATGGGATACCAGGAGAAGCACCTGGCTCCTGGCTTCAATCAGCGGGTGCGCCTGCTGCAGCACGCTGGCCGTGGCGGCCATTGGGGGATGAACCAACGGAAAAGGAAGACCTTTCTGTCTCTCTCTCACTGTCCACTCTGCCTGTCAAAAAAATAAAAAAACAAAAAACAAAATAAAAAACAAAAACAAAAAACAAAAAACTCTTGTGATTAACTGTGCCCACCGAGATAATCCAGGATAATCTTGCCCTTACAAGTTCAGCTGTTAGCTACCTGAATTCCATCTGCAACCTTAATGTCTTAATTCCCTTTTGCCATACAACATAATGTAATATAATGAACTCACAGTTTCTAAAGATTATGGCATGGGTGTTTTGGTGCTGGAGGGAGTTGGCAGGCACTGTTTTGCATACTGCATACAACAATCTCATTTCAAGGTGAAATGGAAAGTACAATGAAAGATTGGGTTGTTCTATTCATGGCAAACACTTTTCCCTTCACATTTCCATGAAGTGGCACAATAATCTGTCATCCCTGTAATTCTTCTCAGTACTTTCCAAAATTAGAAATGTGTTTTGTCTCCTGCTCAGAGTCCAAGCATTGATTTCCTCTTAGTCTTGGTCCAGTCAGTTCATGAGCTAAAAGTATCCATCGATTTTAAACTGTTGAGTGACTACTATTGCCTAGAAGTGGGCTCCTGACTGAGTTCATTCATTTGTTCAATGTTTGGGAGAACAAGGAAACCAAACTCCTAAAGAGCACACAAAGATGGAACTACATTATCACTGAGGTAGACTCAGTACTCATAGCCATCCTCAGTGTTTCCTGAACAAACACAACTTTGGCAATGATATTAAAATAATGATCTCTCTCTCTCTCTCTCTCTCTCTCTCTCTCTCTCTTCTTTCTGTGTATCTTTCAAGTAAATAAATTAAAAATAAACAAATAAAAGGACCAAAGATAATGGCAAACTATGTATCATGTACCTACTCAAAATTTTTAAAAATTACCCTTTGGATCTATACCCCATAAACATACATTATGGTTTCCAATATTCTGTAAGTCCTAAATAGTTACCTCTAGTTGGTCAGAGGAAGAAAAAATATCAATATGTCTTTAAATTTCCATGGTGGGAGGTATGGCCCAGTTGCTCACTTATCTTGGAAGTCCTCTCAAATTGTAATGTCAGTCAACATAAACCTCATTGCATTATAAAGGTGATCATATACATAAAAATGTCTATTATTATTAGCAGTGAGCATCTATTAACTTATTGGAAAAAAAAAAAAAACAACTCCTATACTAAGTCCATGATATACATCATCTAATTTCTCTCTTAAGTGGCACTGGGAAGTAAATATGTTTACTTCACAATCAAGATATATAGAGGTGCTGGTGCTGTGGCATGGCAGGTGGCATGTCTGGTATCCCCTATGGGTGCCAATTTAGATCCTGGCTGCTCCTCTTCCAATCCAGCTCTCTGCTATGGCCTGGGAGGGCAGTAGAGGATGGCCTAGGTGCTTGGACACCTGTGCCCGCATCAGAGACTTGGAGGAAGCTCCTGGCTTCTGACCGTTGTAGCTATTTGGGAGTGAGCCAGCGGATAGGGACCTCTCTCTCTCTCTCTCTCTCTCTCTCTCTCTCGCTGCCTCTGCCTCTCTGTAACTCTGCCTTTCAAATAAGTAAATAAATAAATAAATAAATAAATCTTTTTTTTAAAAAAAAGAGGGAGATTTATAGAAACTGTTAACTAGTGTGCTTGTCTAACCCTAACTACATTAAAACCAACAGGATGCCTTCTTAATACTACTAAATTTACAAAATATTACACGTTAATCTGTTCTATTGTAAACAAGGACAAAGGTCTTTACATACTGTGCACAATTCATCAATCTCATTTTTTGTTCAGTAAATAACAATCTTACTGAGATCATGATTTCATTAATGAATAGTAACTTTAAAATTATTTTGAGGGGAAGAGGAACAGACATTTAGCCCAATGTTTAAGATGCCTGTGTTCCATATTGGAGCACATGGGTTGGATTCCCAGCTTTAACGCCTGACTCCAGCTTCCTACTAATGCAGATTGTGGGAGGATGTGGTGATGGATCAAGTAATTGGGCTCCTGCCACCGACGTAAGAGACCTGGCTCCAAACGTTGCCTCCTACTCTTATGAATCTTTTAGAGTAAACTGCCTGATGTAAGCTTCACCCCCCACTTCCTGTCCAATAAGCAAATGAACATTTTTTTAAAGTACTTCTAGGAAGGTGGAGACAGTGGCTTTTGGATCACTTCTTATGAAAAGGAGAAAATGGAGTAACAATTTAATTCTGAGGGCATAAGCAAATAAAATTATCTTTACCATTACTTTCTACTATCAACATAATGAAAAATCCAATAATTTCAAAATTTGTGGGACTTAGTCACCAAAATAGTGTCAATATTTTTTCTCTCTCCAGTTGTCTAAATACTATAATATTTTAAACTTTTTAAGAGCCAGTTTCATTTGAGGGATATTTGGCCTGGATATTTTTACTTCAGAGAGTATTGTTCTAATTATTTGGATTTGATCTTGAATGTACATACAGGATAATACAAGGAAGAAATTAAACCTGAAAATTCAGAAAGGTGGAAATCATTATTCAAATATAACATACTTCCTTTATCAACTTCTTCACAATGATATCATGAGAATAGAATTTTGGTAGAATAGTATAATTTTATCAATAATATGTTCAGCTTATCCTAATATTTATCTATCTAGCACCCATAAATTTGTTTTGACAAGTGGGTACCTTATGAGTGTCTTACTCCATTCAGGTTGCTATAACAAAATACCATAGATTTAGTAGCTTGTAAAATAAAGAAAATGTATTTCTCAAAGTTCTTGAAAGCTGGGATATCCAAGATGAAGTTACAGGCACGTAAACTGTCTAGGGAGGGCCCATTTCATAGTTTATAAATGGCCCATTCTTGTCATATCTTCATATGGTGGAAAGGGCAAGTCAGGTTTCTGGGACCTCTTTACTAAGGACTCTGATTCCACTCATTTGGACTCTCTCCTTATGGACTAATCATCTCCCTCCTTATGGACTAAACCCCCGTTTAATCCTAATTAGTGATTAGGTTTCAACATAGGAATTCTGTTTCCATTATGTTATAGCTCTATAGTTTATTTTTAATGTATATCATGT